>NC_041396.2:141897162-142497162 GCF_900747795.2 Erpetoichthys calabaricus
CTTTTTAAGACTTAATTTAAAAAGATTTTCTTTTCTTCTTAATTAAAATTTAAAAGCAATACTTCACCGCTGCGAAGCCCCTCTAGCGCTGACGTCCGAGGTTCGATTACCGTAAGCGAGTGCAGTGAGTGTGTACTCCTGTGAGCCAAGAATAAGGGGGAAAGACGTGTCGCGTACTCTTTGCATTATTTGACAGTAAACTATTTTCAACCATTCTATGATCTGCTTCTCACAAGTGAAGGCACCGTGGCTGATGTTACCTCACTTGCTGGCCAACCATAAGCGTTACCTGGTAGGTAACCAGCCATTCACTTCACTCCCTTACGGGAATCGAGCCTCGGACGTCAGCGCTACAGGCGAAGCTCCTAAAATTGTGCCACGGCGTGTGGTTCGTTTATTTGACAACATGTACATCGGGGTAATTACATTCACGGCATTCGTAGTCTGATTCACAGTCTGATTGTATGGGTGGTTACCTGCCAGGTAACGCTTATAGTTGGCCAGCAAGTCAGCTCGAAGTGATCACTCGAGTAAAGGCAGCTTCACAAAAAAACAGATCCTTAACAAACTGTTATTAGTATATTTTCCCTCAATTTAAAAAGGTTTTCTTTTCTTCTTAATAAAAATTTAAAAGCGGTACTTCGCTGGTGCGAAGCGAGTGGATTTGACCGACTGACACATACAGACATATTCATGAGTGCAGGTACTTCGGAAAGAAAGCACCGTGTAAACCTAAAGTTTAAATTAAGTTCATAGACCTACAAAAGGTTGCCATTGATTTCAGGCAAGATTGCTTTTCTCCTGTACAACTATACGTTGCATTCTCAAGAGTGTGCTTGCACGGCTTCGGTTATATATATATATATATATATATATATATATATATATATATATATATATGTATGTATATATGTATGTATATCTATATATAAATATGTAAGCTTATAAGTACTGCCTTACTTCTCTTTAAGAAAGGAAGATGTAATGATACTTGATTTAAACGATTCCATGTCTTGCTGGGTTTGCTTAGCTTATTGTCAATATCTTTACACCTTTTTTTAAGACTTATTGACTGAAATGGGCTTTCACGAAAAAAGTTAGGGCTTTGCTACAGGATACACCCTCCACAAGTTAAGCAAGTAAAAATAAAATATATATTTCTGTTTTATTTAAACCTTTTAAGTTCGTATGCATAGCCCCATTTGGCTGTTTTAGTTTTTTTTTTTCTTTCTTCAGTAATATTTAATCTCCTTAAAGAAAAACGACATATGCATTTTACTTTTTTTGTATCTCTTTAGTAATATTTTAGTGTAAAAGGATAACCAGTATTTAAACCTTTTATGTTACTTTATAAATTTATTTTACACAATGTTGAAAAATTAATAAGAAAGCTACATATTTTGGCAGCTGCTGCTTTAATTTTCAATGAAATGAAAAAAGCTCTCCAAGAGAAAACGTCAATGAAGAAGAAACAGTTTGCACTATTTAAAAAGGAGAAACCCTCATTTATAAAAGTTTGCTGCAGATGACTTAACTGAAAATAAATTAATAGTTCCTATGTGTATAATACATGTTTATCTATTTTACTTATGCCTTTATTCCACCAACTTACAACATCTGAGGTACAATTTGTTACATTCCTTTTGTTTTTTGCAGCACAGGCAGGTGAAGTGACTTCCTCAGGGTCACACAGTGGTGTCAGTACCAGGATTTGAACTGACAAGCTCCGGGTTTACTGAAATATTACTGAAGAAAGAAAAAAAACGAAAACAGGCAAATGGGGCTATGCATACAAATGTCCATCCATCCATTATCCCAGGGGTTCCCAAACTTTTCAGCTCACGACCCCCAAAATAACCGTGCCAGTGACTCGTGACCCCCACTATCCTCGGAAGTGGTTAAAATATACAAATGTTGCGCGCAACGGTGCACATGCGCCAATAGGCCTATCCAAACATGAGCATGACAACATGAAAGAACACAATGGTCTAACAACCATATAATTTTTTTTTAATAGTAATTTACTCATTTGTTTAATTTCAACAAAATATCCTATCCAAACAAGAGCATGACAACAAAAAAGCACATAACGCTCTAACAACCATATAACTTTTTAAAAAATTGTTATTTACTCATTCGTTTAATTTCAACAAAACACCTCACCTAATGAAATGGGTGGGCACAATGCTTGGAGCACAGCAAGTCCATTCTTGGGTTAATTTTGGAGACCGCTACTCAGAGATCATCCTCCAAGTTCAGTCGTGACCTGTATTTATTTTTAATGTATGTGAGTGCCGAAAAAGTCTTTTCGCACAAGTAGGTAGTGCAAAACGGCATCAGTACATCCTTAGCGGCCTTGAATAGTTGTGGGTATTCCCTCTCGACTGAAATCCAAAACTCATCCAGAGTCTTGGAATTAAACATTGTCTTCAAGGTTCGGTCGCATGACAGTTCAACCAATGCGTCCTCCATGCAAGCACCTCAGTGCACACCACACATTGGGGATGCTGTACGTTATTGACGATGATGCATGTGAATCCATACTGGATAAATTCCCCTCGATAATTTCGACTCTTGGAGTAAGGCTGAGCCGACTGTTTATGGATGTCCTCTTTATGCACACTCCGGTGTCTTTCCGTACCTGAGGACGATGGGCTTTCTGACGGTGGTGCTTCTCCGCTTTCCTCCGCTGGCCTATCTGCATTGTCATTGGTCGATATTAACCAACGTTTCATTTCAACAAAAATAATATCCTAAGCATAAAGCGATGAAAATTACCTACACATTACGTGCACATGTCGGAATGTTTAACATGGTGCTGTAAATTGATCTGCTGCAACTGACGCCATTGATGTGTCGTTAAACTGTCGTAATCGCCTCAGGGGTCGCGATCGAACGGAAAGAAATTTGAAAGGCTGATGGCTTTTTAATTTACATGTTTTTTTTAAATGTAACTATTAACTACTAGTTTTTATCTTTTGTTAGTTATGGATAAAATGTTATTTCTAAAAAATTAAATTAATTAATTTCTAAAAAGTTTTTTAAAAAGTATTTGATTTCTTGGAAATCATCTCGCGACCCCCCCCCCCCCCCCCCCCCCCCAATGTCTCACGACCCCCCAGAGGGTCGCGACCCCTACTTTGGGAACCACAACATTATCCAACCCGCTATATCCTAAATACAGGAGCCAATCCCTGCCAACACAGGGCACAAAGCAGGAAACAAACCCCGGGCAAGGTGCCAGCCCACCGCAGGGCGCACACACCCACACACCAGGGACAATTTAGAATCGCCAATGCACCTAACCTGCATGTCTTTGGACTGTGGGAGGAAACCGGAGTACCCGGAGGAAACCCAGACAGACACGGGGAGAACATTCAAACTCCACGCAGGGAAGCAAACCCGGGTCTCTTAACTGGCACCTTTCACTGCGCCACCATACCTACCGCCCACATACAAACTTAAAAGGTTTAAATAAAACAGAAATATATACCTTTATTTTTACTTCCTTAACTTGTGGAGGGTGTATCCTGTAGCAATGCCCTAACTTTTTTCATGAAAGCCCCTTTCAGTCAATAAGCCTTAAAAACAGGTGTGTAGCTAAACTTGCAGCACCACTATTCAATTACACTTGCCTAACGTCTCTCCTAAGGGGACATACTGTGGGATCTAGGCATCAGTCAAAGCACCAATCACAGGCTTGATTAGAAAGCGGGAAGCTGTGATTTGTCGTCTCCCGCCCATGTGACAATTACAGCCAGTGTTACAATGCACTATGTATGTATGTATATATGTATATGTGTGTGTTTATGTATGTGTGTATATGTATGTGTATATATATATGTTGATATGTGTATATATATATATATATATATATATATATATATATATATATATATATATATATATATATATATATATATATATATATATATATGTATATATATATATATATATATATATGTATATATATATATATATATATATATGTATATGTATGTATATATATATATATATGTATATATATATATATATATATATATATGTATATATATATATATATATATATATATGTATATATATATATATATATGTATATATATATATATATATATATATATGTATATATATATATATGTATATATATATATATATATGTATATATATGTGGATATGTATATGTATATATATATATATACACATATATATATATATATATATATGTATATATATATATATATGTATATATATGTGGATATGTATATATATGTATATATGTATATATACAGTGGGTACATAAAGTATTCAGACCCCCTTCAATTTTTCACTCTTTGTTATATTGCAGCCATTTGCTAAAATCATTTAAATTAATTTTTTTCCTCATTAATGTACACACAGCACCCCATATTGACAGAAAAAAAAAAAGAATTTTTGAAATTGTTGCAGATTTATTAAAAAAGAAAAACTGAAATATCACATGGTCCTAAGTAGTCAGACTCTTTGCTCAGTATTTAGTAGAAGCACCCTTTTGAGCTAATACAGCCATGAGTCTTCTTGGGAAAGATGCAACAAGTTTTTCACACCTGGATTTGGGGATCCTCTACCATTCCTCCTTGCAGATCCTCTCCAGTTCTGTCAGGTTGGATGGTAAACGTTGGTGGACAGCCATTTTTAGGTCTCTCCAGAGATGCTCAATTGTGTTTAACTCTTTTAGGGCGGATGTCGACTTTTGTCGACAGGAGGGGTTGAAGGCGAATGTCGACAAAAGTCGACATCCAGGGATAGGGGGCGACAATCAGCTGTTAATGGCGACAGATCTCACTGTCACGTCACAGGCATTCCCTCTGTGCTTGGAGGAATGCTAGACTCGTTGACTCGGCAAATAAACATTGCGTGTGCATGAGTTGCGAAATGTAAACAAAGGCAAGATGGCACCGACATGTGAAAAGGCAGCAAAGCAAGTGCAGAAAAGAAAACACTCGGCAGTCGATGTTTTGCGCATTATCGCGGAGTCGGACTCTTGATTTTTCAGAATCGGACTTTATTGGCAGTGATCAGGAGATCGAGCAAGAGAGTTAGAAGCAGGCATCAGCTGATCAGACACCAGCCGATGCCGCGCCAGCGGATCTGCTGCCAGTTGAGTGCCTTCGCGCAGCCGATGCATCTACGGCAAGGTTCGCATGGGATAAATACACAGACATTGATCTGTTGAGAGCCGATCTGGCTACCGGAGTTTACAAGACGGCATGGCTTGCTGTTGGACACGACAGATCACCAGCTGCTGTACTTCAGGCTGCTCTCTCCTGATGCTGCTTTTCAGCTACTGTCAGACGAGACAAACAGGTAGGCAGAGATTTTTTTTGAATCGCGGGCTGCGTTTGCATCGCATTCTCGTTTTTCAAAGTGGAAACCCACAACGAAAGACGAGATGAAGCGTGCTGTGGCATTACAAATAGAGATGGGACAGAACTGGTGATATAACTTCAGGGAGCATTGGTCCAAACGTGTTTTGTCCCCTGGTGGCTTAGGTACGTGCTGCTGCAAAGTTTTATTCACTTCTGTAATAAACAGAAGCAAATCCCATGAGGTGAGCCAGGCTATAATGCCATACATAAAGTTCATAAAGTTTCAGAAGATGAAAAGAGGTGACAATACGGTTTTCATGCAGGCAGAAAACTTGGTGGCAGTGGCATGGCACGATGGCAAATGGGTGACTTGTCTCTCTACAGTACACACTAACAATATATGTTAAAAAGTGCAGCAACAGACAATTGAAAAATAGGCACCAAAGCAACACATATTGTAAGGAGTGCAATGTGGCAATGACTGAAATTGGCTGCTTTGAGAGAGATCAGACTTTGCTGTGTAAAATGTATGTGATATGTATGTGAAATCATAGAGTATGCAGGCTCATACAACATGCAAGACAGTAACATTTGTCAAAAGTAAATAGTTTTTGTTGATTTGATATGTTAAACAATTGATTTGTGTTCTTTTTTAAAAAATGTTAGTTTTTTGGAAAAATATTCAGCCCTGGGAGAAAAGAAACAAAAAAAAAATTAGCCCTAAAAGAGTTAAGTCAGGGCTCTGGCTGGGCCATTCAAGAACAGTCACAGAGTTGTTGTGAAGCCACTCCTTCGTTATTTTAGCTGTGTGCTTAGGGTCATTGTCTTGTTGGAAGGTAAACCTTCGGCCCAGTCTGAGGTCCTTAGCACTCTGGAGAAGGTTTTTGTCCAGGATATCCCTGTACTTGGCCGCATTCATCTTTCCCTCGATTGCAACCAGTCATCCTGTCCCTGCAGCTGAAAAACACCCCCACAGCATGTTGCTGCCACCGCCATGCTTCACTGTGGGGACTGTATTGGACAAGTGATGAGCAGTGCCTGGTATATATATATATATATATATATATATATATATATATATATATATATATATATATATATATATATATAGGTTGCATTAGCCATAGGCCCCATGTGTCTGGTGATGAAAGTGGCTCCATGTTCCTTGACTTTGCAAAAATTCAGGGGCTAGAGATCACTGGATCCTGGTTCCAGCGCCATGAGCTGTATCATTAGACTTGGTACTCCTATGCTGATGGTGCGGTGAAGGAGATCGATCACGTCCTTGTTGGCAGACACTGGAGGCTCCTGCAGAACTGCAGGGTCTACAAAAGTTGCCCAGTTTGTGAATTCTCACCACAAACTTATTGTTGCTACTCTGAAGATCTGGCTTTGGCCCAGTGGGCTACCATGTACTTGGAGAACGAGGATCTAACTGGCCAGACTCAAAGGTCAGGCTGTTTTTAATGAGTTTGCACACAGTTTGTGTGAGGATCTTGCTGACTTACAGGAAGGTGCTACTGCTGATACTAATGTGATGTGGAGACCTCCCATAACAAGATCCTAAAGGGGCTGAGTGTTGTGTTAGTGTTGCCAGCATTCCCAGAAGGAGGTATTTCATCTTGCAGGGCACCCTAGATACAGTATCATTGAGAAGAGTTGCAGCGCATAGCTTGATAGAATCTTTGGTCTATACCAGTAACTGAGAAGGAAGGCTCTGAGGGATGATAAGGAGGCATTTGTTAAAGGAACCTGTGAGCAAGTGATACACCATCTATGATCTAATGACCCAGGTCCTGCTTACAGAAGAACTGAAGCAGTACGCACATCCAAATCTGTTTCTTGGAGAGTTGTAGTCAGGGCGGGTGATGGAATGGACCTTACAGATGACGCTGCAGTTGTGATCCTCTGAGTTGGCTGCTTTGATCAGCTGTTTAAATCTGATCCTCTGGCTAGGATATTGGACCCAGAGATGTCCACGGTTCTTAAGGCTGATCTTCCACTTAGCTGTGAACCACCCAGTCTCACTGAGATTTCACAGGTGGTGAAAGGGGAAGGCTGCAGGGATCTGTGGTATCCGGGGTGAACTTTGCCAGGCTGGTGGTAAGGCTGCCCTCTTGGGATTTTAAGTAATCTTTGCTTCAATTTGGGAGACAGGTGTCCTCCCAACTGACTGGAAAACGGGACTGGCCATGCCTGTCTGGACTAAAGGGGGATAACACTGCTCTTGGTGCCTGGCAAGGTCCTTGCTAGGGTCATCCTCAATAGGATCCGTGATCACCTACTAGTGACCAGAGCAGTTTTATGCCTAAGAAGTCTACCATCAACTGCATCCTGGCACTGAGGGTTCTTTTCAAGCACAATTGTAAATATCGACAGAATTTCTTTGTAGCCTTTATCAATTTTCATAAAGCATTCAACTCAGTTGATCAGGTTGCCCTATGGGACATCTGAAACTTCGTGAGATCTCACGAAGTTGTTGGATATCATGACCGCCAGCCTATACACTGGTACAGTGAGTGCTGTGCAGAGTGGAGGCAAAACCTCTGCATTTTTCCCAGTTGATTCTGGGGTTCGTCAGGTGTGCGTTCTTGCTCTTACCCTGTTCAATGCTTGCATGGACTGGGTGTTGGGCAGGGTCGTGGAGTCCAGTGGCTGTGGGGCATCTGTTGGTGAAGAAAGATTCACAGATCTTGACTTTGCCAACAATGCTGTGATCTTCGCAGAGTCAATGTAGGATATGATTAGGGCTCTCGAGACTGAGCGAGAAGTCTGAGTCTCCGAGCTTGCAAGTGTCCTGGATAAAAACCAAGATATAGGTGTTTAATGACCTCTTGGGAACAGCCGTCAGCAGTGTGTCTGTTTGTGGAGGAAATGTTGACCTTGTCAAGAGGTTTGCTTACCTTGGCAGTGATATTCGTGTCTCTGGTGATTTTTCCTATGAAGTTAGTGGATGGATTGGAAGAGCATAGGGAGTTATGAGGTCGCTGGAAAGGGGTGTGTGGCACTCTCAAAATCTTTGCAAAAGGACGAAGGTCAAAGTCTTGAAAGTCCTGGTTCTCCCTGTTTTACTATGTGGTTGCAATATATGGCTCTTCAGAGAATCCTTGGGTACTGCTGGTTTGAGTTGGGTCAAACATCCAGCTCACTCTCTGCTCAGACACAAAAACTGTATGTACAACCTGAGACAGAGCAGAGCGGACAGCATTATAACTCACAGAACAAGGTTTTTCAATAGCTTCTTCCCGGCCGCAGTCAGACTGATGGCAAAATAAGATTACTGAATATGTGCAATAACCCCACACTACCTCACTTTACTTGTCATGTAAATGACAAGTGATAAATGTGCAATATTTTAACTGTGCAATATCTGCAATATAATTGTATTTTTTGTGTAGATATTACCATCTTTTTGTATAGTGTTGGTATAATTCATATTATTTATTGTTTTTTTTTTAAATATTTACTATGACTCTGAAAGAGCTCTGCACAAGAATTCCAATGTGCTTTGACTGTTGGTTTTATGCACAAATGGCAAATAAAGAACCTTGAACCTTATACACCGAAGTAAGATATGGTGTCCCACAGGGCTCATTACTGGGACCTTTATTGTTTTCACTTTACATACATTCACTGGTATCTATCATTAGAAAACAAAATGTTAATGTTTATTTGTACGCAGATGATACCCAGTTATACCTTTCTTTTAGACCAAATGAATTTTCTCCAATGTTGTCCTAAATCAGATGTGTTAATATATTAAAGGAGTGGATAGTTGAGAACTACTAGTCTTTAAACACAGATAAAATAGAGATGTTAATTATTGGAGGGAATGATGGTGATCGTACCAATATTTTGTCATTTAACACGAATCCCTGAAGCCTACAAAAAAAGTCATAATTCCGGGCCACCTTAAATTTCTTTGCGCCTCTTCATCAGCGTCTTTGTTTTGCAAATGTGTCAATCTGCACAGGCAGTAGGCAGCCTGCTGTCTCATCTTCCACTGACACAGCTGAAGTTCTCCCAGCTTAAGTCTGTTTAATTGGGTCTGAGGTGCCTGGGGCTGTATAGGGTAAATAATATATAGTTATTTAGAATGCATACATTTCATGTGTGTTCTATAACGATCTGGATAAATGTAGAATGACAGGAAAAACTAAAACAAACTTTTTTCATGTTATAATAATGACAAAATGCTGATATGAAGTGTATAATGTGTGAAGACCTTGGCCATTCTGGACAGTTGCTTTTCTCACTGCTCCCTTCTTACAAGAAGTATAGGACTATTCAAACTTACACCAGCCGTTTCAGAGATGGTTTCTGTCTACAGATTGTGGTACCAAACAGCCAGTTACAAAAACAAATGCTGGATGTGTTTTTGTATGTGTATATTGTACACAATTGTATATATGTTGCATTCTATGAATGTTGTTTTTTGTGTGCATCTTTTGTTGGTATTACATTACTGCCAGTATTCTGAGGTGATTTGCAGGTAAGAAATTCATTGTACAATGTGCACACAGCAGTAAATTTGAACTTGAAGAAAAATTTTGTATAAACTGCTGGAAACACTCAAAGTAACAATTGCAGCTTTCACAAGCTACAGGAAGCCAGACCTCTAGGAACAAATGGTGACTGTTGCAATGCATAAGGAGACTGGCAATGATGTGACTTGCACGGCAAGACCTGTTTTAAAATGTCAGAATCCAACAAAACTGTAATTTTCTTTCCCAGAAAATGACACAAATGGATTGTTCATAGCATTTGGCAATGTCATGCTGATCTGTAATTGAGGACATTCTTGGCTTGAAAATTGGATGTATTTGAATCCTATTTTAAAATGTAGACACAGACACTATATTTTTTAAAATTTGGATAGAGTATTTCATTTTAGAATACAGTGTCTTGTGGCAAATTAATCCCACCATGGTTGTGAAAAGATAACTTCAATATCATATTAAACTTATTCTTTAAACCAGGGTTCTCCAACACGTTGCTCGCAAGCTACTGGTAGCTTGCAACCCCTTTCCAAGTAACTCGCCAAAGGGTTAATGAGTCTTAACATAAATCTGAAAACTTGATTTGTCAAATTAGGGGTGGGCGATCTTTCCAAAAAGATCATATCATGATCCTTTTAACACAAAATCACAATCCAATTGCAATCTGAATTGCAATCTATCTTTTCAATGTGGCGTACACCTAAGAGAATATCCAGACTCAAACTCATCAAGACCTACCGGTAAGTAACAGTTTATTTTAAATATCAAACAAAGTTGAATTCAATTGTTCTCTCGTTTGCTAGCTAAGTGGAGTTAAGGAACATGCCCCGAAGTTGGCGAGTGAGTAAGGAAGGCCCCTCCCCTCAGCCCGCTGTGTGTTTCTCGGATTCGCGCAAATAAATCAGTACCGCAAGCAAACTATGATACATAGCGAAATGAGAGAAGTAACAAAATCAACCAGAATGTTCAAGCAAATTATAGAAAAAAAAAACCCCAATCTAAATCCATTATTTCTCTCATGAAAGCGGACAGCCATACAGACAGACAGACAGACATTGGATTTTATATATTATATATTAGTAAACCTTCAAAATAATGTACAGTTAAAGTCTCAACAGCAGTCTCAGAATTTCTGGAGCTTAGTAGAGCCAGATAACTATAAGAATCTTCACCAAGCACTTCTGAAAATGTCTGCTTTGTTTGGGTCTACATACCTCTGAGTCTGCCTTTTGTGACATGAGTGTCATGCAATCAAAGTTCAGAACAAGACTGACAGATGAACATTTAAATGACTCCATAAGAGTAAACCTAAGTGGCTATACTCCACCATACACCTCTCTTGTTGACTCCATGCAATGTCAGTCATCTGACTAACTAAAAACACATCACACATGCAACTGGACATGTGAATACTCTTGTGAAGTGAAACAGTGACATGTAAGAAAATGACAAATGAATAAGTAATATCTGTGTATTTGTAATTGTTTTGTTTTTGACAGCATTCATGTTTTAATTCAATAGTGTGAGGTACACTAGAAAATGCATACAGACATACCAGATGTGCTTGCAGGTGAACTAAATATTTTTTGTGATGTTTTAATGCAAAATGTGAGTTGTGTAAATGTTCAGGCAAAACAAGCTTATTCAGTTTGTTTGGGTTGAAATAAGCTATGAGAGTAAACATTGGAAAACATGAGTAGCTCTCGGCCATTTTCATTTTATAAAAGTAGCTCTCAGGGGAAAAAAGGTTGGAGACCCCTGCTTTAAACAAATATCACCTTTAGTTGAGAACTTCTGACACAGCCTGAAGAAGGGGCCTGAGTTGCCTCGAAAGCTTGCATATTGTAATCTTTTTTTAGTTAGCCAATAAAAGGTGTCATTTTGCGTGGCTTTTCTCTACATTCATAATGGCTAACACGGTACAACACCCTACTACTACATGACATTTGAAATAAATCAATAGTCTGCAATAATTTAATAATTTGTTTTGATTAAGGGAATTACTGGATTGCTGTGTGACTGTTGTTACTGTAGTACCAACCAAGGTCCAAGATCATGCTCTGCTTCACAGCATTAGTTTTATATTAGCAGGGGACTCTGGTCAGAAGATGCAACATTTTGGTCACCCTTGACTTTGGGAACCTCTAGTTTAATGCACAAAATAGACCTCACACATTTTAACAAGAAGCCATGTGTGACTTTGTTTAATTTTTTAATTTACAGGTCTAAGGAGAGATGGTGAAGGTGAGCATACAGCACAAATAAAAATTAAAGTTTGTTCTTTATTTAAATAGCTGAAAATCATGGATGCCTTTTTTTTTTTTTTACCAAAGTGTATACCGGTAATTTGTGCTGTACATCAATAGCACCACTTTCTTGTTTACAACCACAGGTTCAGATGGTGCTCATTGTATTCTTTGTGCAAAAACCATATTAGACAATTGGATTCCTGTGTTATGCTTGTACAAGATTTTAATCAGAGTTTTATCTTAATCCCTTTGTACTAAGCACTTTTATAAGGTTCACTTTTCCAAATTCATCCTCTGACGTCACAGCTGTCCTAAAAGCTATGTTGTGTTGTAAACTTATACAATGGCAACATGTAAATTGTATATATAGTGTACAGAAATGTAACAAAAAAAAAAAAAAACAACTACAGTCAGGCAGGTGCATTAGTAAAGTGAAAACTGACTTGAGCTATGAGCTTAACTGGACTTTCAGAGATTTGCTGGCAGGATATTTTAAGCCCTTTAGATTACCAATCATAGAGGCACCAGATCTATAAAAATTGTGTAATCTTTTTTTATATTGCTATTTCTAATGATGACCTATGTTTTATTTAACAAATATTATCATTTCTGTGGGTAGTATGTTTCTTGAATTGAGGATGAACTACACTTCCTTAATGAACTGTGAATGAGGCTTTCATTATTCAGTAATCTGTTTATATGTAACAAGAAAGGCTGAAGGAAGGAAAGCTGTCTAGCAGAAATAAGAACATAGGTATGAGGCAGTAAACAGCTCATAATGGGACTGAAGAAAATATATCACCCCACACTCACATGGCAGTGAAAATTTGAGCACACCTATACTTGCAGAGGTAGTGGTTTGGTATGATTTAAACCTATGTTGCCAGGTAATTGTGAATGGCATGTTTTTTGTTTTTCTGTGATCAAATCTACAATATCTAATTACAAGGCAAAGATAAATAAAATGTTAAATGCCTTAATTGTTTGAAAGCGTAGCTGCATATCATTAACATTTCAGTTTGTTACCCTTAGTTCAGGTATTAACTGCCTAAAATTTAATTAATATTCTAAATTGCCTCTTTGCCAGGGGTAAGCACTGCATAATTTGTTTTAAAAAACAGATTTATTTCACAAAATTTATTGTAAAAGAGAAAAACTTTGTCATGCCAACAATAAAGCATACTTGGTTTCTTGTAGCCTTTTAATTACTTTTTTGTAAGCCCTTTATAAGTTCTTAGAAGGAAATAAATCAGAATTCTTCAATAAAAAGTGAAATCTGTTTCCTAATGAAAGATTGGTAAACATTTTGGAACACCTAACTGCTTTGTACCTATCTTTAAAATAGCTGAGTACTGTATTTTGTTTAATCTCTTGTAAAAATATAAGTAATTGATTTAATTTAGAGCTTGTTTTTTAGATCTCATTTGATTGAGTACCAATGCCATATTTATGTTTAACACAAGTATTTTTGCTATATATTTAGAATGCTTAAATTGAAATGGGTTATAGAAAAGTAACTTTGTCAGACTGTGTTCTGTAGGCTACATTGTTACTTTAACAAAAAGACTTGCACAGGCAATATACCGGTATGTACCTAAAATTCAACTTAAATACAGACATTACATATACTGTACAAAAAATCTTGAGTCACATTGATGGCTGCTGTGAAAGATAACAATGTGGTGGCATAAGTGCCATGACTTCTAGCCAGTGGGTTGTAATGCAGAATCACATGCAGTGTTGTGTATATTCTGTTCAGGTTAATTTATTCTAATACATTGCACAATTCCACTCATAACTTTAGAGTATTGTACATTATTGTATAGCTTTAACATAAAATTTTGAAAAAACAAAAAAAGATGCGCACATAAACATGCAATGTGTACATACATATTTAACTGTGTCTGTTGTATTGTTTTATACATTACCTTTTTCTTGAGTTTGCAGCAGTTACCTTATTTTAGTTATTTGTGTCTCTCAGGTATATGGTCTGCCGAGGTTTAAAGCCAAGAATTGATGCTGTCCGTGATTACTTATTTAATGTGAACCTTAAACTTAACCAGCTCAGAAATACCGACAGGGATGTGAACCTGGTTGTCCCTCTGGATATAATGAAGACTGATGTGGACTTCTCTGACTATATGATTCAGTCCAATGAGAGGTTAGTAAATCTCACAGTAAACTTAAAGTTAGCATTGTTCAATTTTATAATAGTTTTCTTAATACCAAATGTGGCATTTCTTTTTCAAAAAGGAATTATCTTCTCATTTATATGGTTGCACAATGTAGCAAATGCAAGTACGAATTTCATTGTACTCTGTACACGTGTCAATAACAACCCTATCAAATTTGGAACAGCGAGTCAGAAGAACATGAATACATTTTATTTTATATTTTTGCATTTCTAGATTTTGAATCTTATATTTAAAAGTGTGGCACATTCAAATTAAAAAAGTGAAAAATGTATATTAACTAGTAAGTGGAGAATTTGTTGTTGTTGTTTTTTATATAATTTTATTTTATATTTATATAATGTATAAAATCATGCTTAAAATGAAACATTTATGTTTTGGCCCCTGCTCCCATAGATCAGTTAAACTGTGGCATATTATAATTTAAGCTTACAGGGTTCCCTCAATCATTGAAATTAGGGTTTTCCAGACCTGGAAAAGTTTTGAAAATTAGCAAATGACCATTAAATTTTGGAAAAGTCATGGATTTTTTTAATATACATAAAATAAGGTCTGTGTAATGTAATTTTGTAAATTAGCAAAATCTTGAAAAGTGGATTGCATTCATTAATGTTATGAGATCTCATAATAGTTATGTAGTGATCTGTAATCCATATGCCAAAATGCTAGGTAAGTGTGTGTTTGGTAATCTTTGCTAAACAAATGAAAAATACAAGCTATGGATGGCTCCATGAAGATGAAGACACAAGACATGCAAAGTGTAAATTATGTGGTAAAATGTGCACTGACAGTAAAATCCCAGCTAAACTTTCATGTATTGAAACAAATTGTGCACATTTTACCAAAATCTATATTTCTCCTTATTGTAAATCATTGCTTGTCTCAGCAAGCTGGGAATATCCATCATTTTGATGAGACTCTTAATCATTCAGCTCAAACAATTGGATATACACATGAGGATTTTGATTTTTTATTTGATTTGATACACTTTGTTAATCCCAAGGGGAAATTGTCTTTTCACTAGACCTTTGGGGGTCAGAGTGCAGGTAACAGCCATTGTACAACACTCAGGCAGCAATTTTCAGGTTAAGGATCTTGCTTAAGGGCCCAATGGAAGATGATCCCTTCTGGCAGTAATTGGATTTGAACCAAATGGCAGAGAAGTGAAAAGTTAAGTACTTTGGAACAGAATTTATTAACTGGAAAGTGTTTGACTTGCTTTAGTCAGAGCTTTTACGTGACGTGAACAAGACATTGATGAACATACGATCATGTGGACTTCAAGTTTTCCACAATGCATTTCATGATAAATGTAGATCTAATGGATGGAAATTGGACCATATCGTTTCCAGCCAGTACTAGCTATTCAGAGACAGTTCTCCATGCAGAGAGGACTTTGTTAAAATCAGAGGTTGCGACCCATTTATGCTGAAATTTTGTCAACACCACCAGATAGAAAATGTGGTCATATGTGAAAGAGCATTAATGCTTGGACCTCACTAAGCACCATAATAATATCTGGTTTTTAAATCTAATAATGATTTTAAGCAGTATTTCGTTTGTAGTTACTGAACAGAAAATATCAGTGAATATATTCATTACATGCACATGGTGACATAAATCATATACATTATGAGGATCATATCATTCTTTATATAGCCATTGAACTACAAGAGACAAACAGGCATACTTGATGGATATCAGCAAGCAAAATGTGGAGAAATTTAATGAAATAAAGCAGAAATCATTGTGTCTGATTCACAAATATCACCTCTCAGTATGATATTCCACTTGCCACATTCATTATTTCAAGTTCAGTTATTAATACAGAAAATAGCTTGTGTTTCATGAGTGAGAAATGTATATAACCACTGGGAAATTTTCCTAATTTCCCTGGAATGAACATATTGTTGAGATTAAAGAGTAATGACAGGCAAAACTGTATTGCTAATAAAAGTTTTAACTGTGCAAAATCTTTGGGAACTATAGACCATTTTATTTATTGTTTAGTAATATTTGTTTGACCTAACACTGTTAGAGTCTTTCTACAAGTTGTAGTTCATGGTTGTAGCAAGTATTTTTACACACCTGAAAGAACTGAGAATCATGACATCATTAATCCCATAGTGGAATCAGACGTGCAAGAGTTCAGCCAGAGGAAGATCTGTAAAGCAGAAGCACATGTTCTTTTGTTGAACACATTATCTGAGAAATTATTTTTATTTTTAAATTCATAGTGCAAAGCCCACCTACCATATCACGGATTTGAGAGAATCGGGAACATCATTGCTTATATTTTGTAATTTAACTTTTATTTTTGCTTGACAGAAAGACTTCCCTGGGCAATTTCTATATTTAAGATTAAAGTTAAATGGAAACATTACATGTATAACAGACAGACAGACAGACTTACTTTATTAATCCCAAGGGGAAATTCACACTAGTTCTTGAGCCAGATTCTATATTTAAGATTAAAGTTAAATCTAATCATTGGAGTGATTAAAGATTAGTGGCCATGGCTATATTTAAACATATAATAATTGTACTGATTGTTTTCTGTTTGCTTATTTTTGTCAAAATATTTATATTGAGATATGGGACCTCAAAACATTCTGAAGATTTTCATATTTTGGCACAGCATTCACAGCTTGATTTTTGTTTCTAATGGCAGAAGTCCCATTGATACATCTTCATTATCTAAAAGCCTTTAATAGCCACCAACTGGTGTTAATTTATTAGATATAATTTCTTGCAGTATATGTCCCCATTCCTTCCTGGTGAATCCGTAAGGCATAGTTTGCATTACTTTTTATTTGTACAGTACATTTGAGTTTGTATTTACCTTGAATAGTACATGGAACGAATTGGTGCATTTGTTGACTGATAGGAGTACAAATAGGAGGCATATTATCTTAGGTGCTTTGTAACTGGATGTGTTGGACATTTGTGAAAGAATCATTATCTTGCAATCTTCTAGTAAACTTAGTAACGTCCCTTCAAAAATGAGCACTAACTGCATTTATAGCTGTGCTAACATTCTTTTGATGGTGGGGAATGCACTCATAAAGAAAAAAAAAACCTTCAGAATATATTCTAGGAAATAAAAATCCAAATATGCTGTTAAAAATTAATTTGGCAGTAGAAGGGAGATTCAGCCTTGCTGTTGTTTGCTACTGATAGGCAAGTGAAGGTGTGTCATGTCAACTATTAAGGTTTGGAGCCTATGCTACTTTTAAATTTGACATATTTTGGTATTTTGCAGATTTAAATGATAGCTTTCATTTTAAAAATTCTTACATTATTTTAGACAGTTTTGTTTAGAAACAAAAATTTATTACAGGACCTTTTGACATTTCAATATAGATTTTAGTTCTTTAAAAATGCTGAGATTCTGAATTCTCTGTAGTCTGACTCTGTAGTTAATAGAGGTGTTGTTTCACTTAAGTAAATCACCCACTGCGAGTTGAAACTAAAACACAAGTCGTAAGTCAGTATCCCCAATGAATATTGCAATAAAATGATGCAAGGATAGACTCTGGCTCCCCTTTTTTTCTGAAATGAAGGCGCTAAGCTTAAACAATTTATAGATCATTGTGGGTTTCTCCTACCCTCCTTTGTGATTTTGTCCACATGACAGTAAACCTTAACTACAACTTGAAATTCAAGAAAGCAGTTTGCAGACATCATAGTTAATAACTTTTCATTTCTGTGTTAATAAATTAGGCTGCTTTTTACTAGTTTTGGTATTCAACCATTTTGTAGTACACAAAGCGTGGGGATTTCTACATGGCATTTACAGAAATCTCAAAGTGTATTTTAGTATAACTTGATAAAATTGTACAGCTACTTTAAAAGAAAAAAACATTTTAGCAAATCAGAAATTCATGTGATGATGTACATTTTGCAATCTCTCATTCATAACTGATATGCATAACAATGTTAATTGTTGTAAAATAAAATATACCCAGTTTGAAATATTTTAGTCACTTCCTTTAAGTATGCCCTATTATTTAAATGAGAACTTATTTCAGTTTAAAGTGTTTTTAAGATATTTGGAAATTAAAATTTTGGATATTGTAAAATTAAATTCAGTATTTTAGAAATCTTAAATGCATTTTAAGAAAACTGAAGTGCATTTTACTTTGTTTAGTTTGGCTTGCCATATTGACATGTAATCTGGATGAAAATATAATACTTTCACTCTGTTTCTGTGGAGCAGGCTTTTACTGTAAGTTTTAAGAGAGTTATTCAAAAAAAGGAAGTGTTTTTCTGTGTGGTAAAATTATGATGCTTCTACTTGTTATAGGTACAGTATGTGAACATTGTATGTAATATCCATCTAACTTTCATTATTTTTTGTTTTTAGACATTGTAGCACACAGATTAAAGCTCTTGCAAAAATTCGTTCATTTGTTTTGGACAAGTAAGTTTAAATGTATCTCTTGATTCTTTTAAGCACATCTTATAGTAAGGAATATTTTGTTGCTACTCATTGTGTGTCTTTATTCTTTGAAACATTATTCTGTAAACATTAGTTTCACCATAGAAATAAAAGTGCATACGAAGTATATGCAGTAAGAGCAACTTAATTTACTTACTGTTACTCTATATCACTTGTATATTTACAAAAAAAGAAAAAGTGTTAATTTATGAGCATATGAATCTTGCTTAGACAAATAATTATACAGTTGAGTGATTGAAAATGGATGTGTCTTTATTACGATCACGTGTGAATATTGCATTTCTCATTCTTCTGTTGTCAGTTATTTCTTGCCTTACACTTCATATACAGTGATCCCTCGCTATATCGCGCTTCGCCTTTCGCGGCTTCACTCCATCGCGGATTTTATATGTAAGCATATTTAAATGTATATCGCGGATTTTTCGCTGCTTCGCGGGTTTCTGCGGACAATGGGTCTTTTAATTTCTGGTACATGCTTCCTCAGTTGGTTTGCCCAGTTGATTTCATACAAGGGACGCTTTTGGCAGATGGCTGAGAAGCTACCCAACTTACTTTCTCTCTCTCTCTCTCTCTCTCTTGCGCTGACGTAGGGGGGTGTGAGCAGGGGGGCTGTTCGCACACCTAGACGATAGGGACGTTGCTACCTTCTGTGTGCAGCTGCTTCCTGAAGGACATGCTGCACGGTGCTTCGCATACTTAAAAGCTCAAAGGGCACGTATTGATTTTTGACTTTGTTTTTCTCTGGCTCTCTCTCTCTCTCCCTGCTCCTGACGGAGGGGGGTGTGAGCTGCCGCCTTCAACAGCTTTGTACCGGCGGTGCTTCGCATACTTAAAACAGCCCTATTGATTTGTTTGCTTTTCTCTCTCTGACGCACACTCCGTTGAAGAGGAAGATATGTTTGCATTCTTTTAATTGTGAGACAGAACTGTCATCTCTGTCTTGTCATGGAGCACAGTTTAAACTTTTGAAAAAGAGACAAATGTTTGTTTGCAGTGTTTGAATAACGTTCCTGTCTCTCTACAACCTCCTGTGTTTCTGCGCAAATCTGTGACCCAAGCATGACAATATAAAAATAACCATATAAACATATGGTTTCTACTTCGCGGAATTTCTTATTTCGCGGGTGGCTCTGGAACGCAACCCCCGCGATGGAGGAGGGATTACTGTAGTTCAATTTTTATGGGAGGTTACTCAGACCTTACAAGTATTCCATGTATAAATGTTTGCCTTCATACCATATAATTGAGGCTACGTCCACACTACCACATTTTCATTTAAACAACCTCTGTCCACACTGGAGTTTTTCGCTTCATTTATAAAGGGATCCCTGTCCATACTGAAATACCCGAAAATGCATAAAACATAAGTGTTTTGCCTACACTGGCTATTTGCGCATCTGTAGCAACTCTTTGAAGGGGCTGTGTAGTGATAATTTGAGAGCCCCATGAATATTGGATTCCCTTATGCTTTATGCGCTTTCAAAAGTATCTATGCATCTAGGGTTCTGATAGCGCATTCATAGCATAGAAAAAGAAAATATTTAAGGAGCTGAAGTGAATTGCCCCTGTGTCACATTAATGAGCTAATTACAGGTTGAAATAGTCTTTAGAACTGGAAATGCTCATCATTCCATTAAATAAAAAGACTGCAAATGTTAAAGGGATACTTGAACAAAATAAATGTTTAACTCTGTGTTCCATTTGAGAGAGGATTAATTATAAGCAGTTCACAGGTATTGGAGCGCATCTTGTACCAAGCAACATTTGTAAAATTAACTCAATGGAGAAAATAAATAAATGTATGCATATGCCTGTATCTTCTCTTTACTGCATTGTACTTTCTGTACTGTGATATTGTTTTGCTGCATTCTACACCCTTCTACTTCATTAAGCACATTATCATTTTTTTACTGTGAAATTCGCTCCTCATTATCGAACAGATTAAGTTTAAGTAATAAATATTGATTGGAGGTTATTAACAAGTAAAGTTATTTATAATCTGATTTTTGCATTGCTCTGAATTTAAATGTGTTGCCACAGGTTTTATTGTAAAACTGTGGCTACCAGTAAATCTGTCTTTTTATACATGTATGCAGCATTTAAATTTTACGAACGCATTTTAGATGCATACAGGTAAACAGTACAACAAGTGCCATTTAAAACAACTCCTCTATACCCGCTGTGTTTGAAAATGTTTTTGTTTATGTGAAGGCTGATCAGTCAGTGAATGAGATGTTGTAATGAACAGAATCCAGTCAGGGAAGGGTCACAAAATAAGCCAGAATCAGTCGGAGTGATATTACAGTAGAGTTCTGAAAACTCCCATTTTCACTTGTCCACACCACAGTGCTGTTGCTGTATTTACAAACGTATTTAGCTCCAGAGAGTGTTTTTTAAAACTCTTCATTTTCAGGAATTAAAAACAACAGTGTGGATGAAAAGTGAAAACATGGATAAATGTTTATGTTTTTAATTGAAACCTAGTAGTGTGAATAGGGCCTGAGATATAAACTTGAAGCGCACACTGAAAGTCTAAACTCAGAAACTGCATTACAAATGAAACAGTTTGACTCTGGCATATGTCTATTAAAGGAATAAAGAATACCATATCTTCCAATTTAAGAAGTAATGGCATAATAAGGGCACATTTCCATAGCAATACATACCTGCAGATAAAGAAAGCAATAGTAGGAGACAGAATTGTTTATTAAAAAAAAATTGTTATTCAGCTTGAAGTAATTAAATTTTAATCACTGTCAAATTACTCCACTTGGGCTGCAGTACACTTGTCCCAGCACTTATTCCTTTCCTGGAAACACTTCCTGTACTTGTCTTACTTTTACTTTGTTTAGAACCTCATGCAATATTTTTGTTTCTGGATCTCTTCCATTTCACTTAAATCTATGTTTTATTTATGGGAACAAAAAGAAGTCACAGGGAGCAGGATCTGGAAAATTTGGGGTGTAAAGTAACAAAAATATTGTTTGAAAACTTTTTGACTGACAGTGCAGTGTGAGCAGGTATGCTGCCATAGTGTAAAATGTTTTGTGTGCACCACTACTCTGGATGCTTTTTGTTGCAGACACTTTTCAGCAGACACCTCAACAATTCAGTGTAATGTTGCGATTAATAGCCTGTACATGAGGAATCTCTTTATTAATAAGTCTGTCAATTTTTTGATGTTCCATATGACCTGATATGGTTTTTTTTCGGCTGATATAAAAAAAAATTGACAAAGTTAAGTGCATGATTATAGAATAAATGTCATAAATATGCATTTAATCACCTTGGCACAATGCCACTTGACAGACTAATTAACAAGATTTTAGGCATTCTATATCTAGCGTCATACAGTACACCCCCAAAATTCACAGGGTTTACGTTCCTAGAGCATAGGCAAATTGTGAAAAACCACGAATTATGGATGTGGTTATAAAAATGCCTATTTTTATAGTTTAAACCCTAAATATGTCTCTAAAACACTTTCATTTCATTTCAACCTCAGCTTAATACATTACCTAAAAAAATGTGATGGTAAACCCCTATACTGTATGTGTGTGTATATATATATATATATATATATATATATATATATATATATATATATATATATATATATATATATATACATACATATATATATATATATATATATATATATATATATATATATATATATATATATATACATATACATACATACATACATACATACATACATACATACACACACAGTTAGGTCCATAAATATTTGGACAGAGGCAGCTTTTTTCTAATTTTGGTTCTGTACATTACCACAATGAATTTTAAATGAAACCACTCAGATGCAGTTCAAGGGCAGACTTTCAGCTTTAATTCAGTGGGGTAAACAAAACGATTGCATAAAAATGTGAGGCAACTAAAGCATTTTTTTAACACAATCCCTTCATTTCAGGGGCTCAAAAGTAATTGGACAAATTAAATAACTGGAAATAAAATGTTAATTTCTAATACTTGGTTGAAAACCCTTTGCTGGCAATGACAGCCTGAAGTCTTGAACTCATGGACGTCACCAGATGCTGGGTTTCCTCCTTTTTAGTGCTCTGCCAGGCCTTTACTGCAGCGACTTTCAGTTGCTGTTTGTTTGTGGGCCTTTCTGTCTGAAGTTTAGTCTTCAACAAGTGAAATGCATGCTCAATTGGGTTAAGATCAGGTGACTGACTTGGCCATTCAAGAATTTTCCACTTCTTTGCTTTAATAAACTCCTGGGTTGCTTTGGCTGTATGTTTTGGGTCATTGTCCATCTGTATCATGAAACGCCACCCAATCAGTTTGACTGCATTTAGCTGGATTTGAGCAGACAGTATGTCTCTGAAAACCTCAGAATTCATTCGGCTGCTTCTGTCTTGTGTCACATCATCAATAAACACTAGTGAAACTGCAACGCCCAGCAATCCCTGCAGTGGCTCTGTTGGTCTTCTGCTGAGGATGCAGGGGCTATTGGGGTCAAAGGATGTCAGCGCGGCTTTTAAAAAGGGGGCTGGTGACCAAAAGAAAAAAAAAAAAGTTTTTGTAATTTGTGTTTCAAGTTCCTGTCTCTCTGCCTACCTTCTATTGGTTTACCTGTACTTATTCGTTTTATCCTGGATCATTTCGTGGTTGGGGTCTGGATTGTCTGCCTTCTGCCTGTGTACATGAGGACTGTAAGTGGATTCATTGCCATCCTGCGAAGAAAGGAGTGCTCCTAAACCCGTCCACCCCTCTTCACCATTTCAGGAACTACCAGTAGGACTATCTTTACATTCCCATTCAATGTGCAGATCTCTGGACTACCTATTTTCATCATTACATTTCATCCGTTGCCGTTTTTCATGGACTTTACTGTGTGTGTTTTGTTAGTGCTTTGTTGTATTTAATGTATAATCGCCGTAAGAGGAACAGGGGTGGTATCGTTGTTTTCAATACATTCTTTATTTGCTGTTGGATTACCAGTTTTCTTTGTTTTTGTCTCTGTTTGTGAATGCATGCGGGTCGGGTCAAGGCTGGGTGCGTCCCTGGAATCTCCACCATAAAAATAAATAAATCACTGTCTTCTCAACAGTGTGAATCTTAGCGACACCGGACCACTTAGGCTGCATTCATTTCTCCTTGCTGCTGATGGACTGCTGCCCTGTGACGCCTCTCCAGTCGAGTGTTCTTCTTAATCCTTAAACTGCCGTAACTGGATATAGTCGTTTCCCAGTGCCATTTGCCAGCACGTAGGAGCTGCGTATATTCGGCGACATACATTCATTGTTACCGCAACTGGCTATTGTCGATTCCCAGTGCAATTTACCAGCACGCCAGAGCTGATCAGTCAGTGCCGTATATTCATTGAGCAGCCAACTCATGACCACTGCCGGCCCCTGCAGCCTCACTGCCTCTGGATTTGAGCTGCTGGACTAGACTAGACTGCCAGCATCAGTGTTTACCGCTGTGTGCTTGCGTGCAGCCAGTTCAAGCACAGTTGGCTTGGTGATTTACTGAATTTCATCAGCGGCGTCAGTTGCACCTTGTACATATTGTTCCACTAGTTTTTTTAAATAGTTTTTACAGTTCATTAGCAGTGTGTAAAATTATCAGTGTTGCAGTAATTGTGATGCTCTTTGCATGAAAAAAAAATGTGTTCCATTAAAATTTCACTTTTTCTTTGTGAATTGTGATGTTTACTGAAAAAGTGCAGCAAAAATGTATCTGGCGTCCAGGGATGCATTAACCCCCAAGTATGTGGCAGTTTAAAGGTTTAAGCCCCAAGATGCCATCGAAACACCCTAAGGCTTCTGGCAATGAAAACGCGCTTGCATGAATTATAGTACATATAGTGTTAACATCGGTATTTTACATTCCAGCACTGCGGGTGACATATCAGTATACAGGTTTACCTTTACATTAATATATATATATATATATATATATATATATATATATATATATACACACACACACATATATACATATTATATATATATATATATATATATATATATATACACACACATATATACATATTATATATATATATATATATATATATATATATATATATATATATATATATATATATATATATATATATATACACACACACACACAGTTAGGTCCATAAATATTTGGACAGAGACAACTTTTTTCTAATTTTGCTTCTGTACATTACCACAATGAATTTTAAATGAAACAACTCAGATGCAGTTGAAGTGCAGACTTTCAGCTTTAATTCAGTGGGGTGAACAAAACGATTGCATAAAAATGTGAGGCAACTAAAGCATTTTTCTAACACAATCCCTTCATTTCAGGGGCTCAAAAGTAATTGGGCAATTGACTAAAATGCTATTTCATGGGCAGGTGTGGGCAAGTCCGTCGTTATGTCATTATCAATTAAGCAGATAAAAGGTCTGGAGTTGATTTGAGGTGTGGTGTTGCATGTGGAAGATTTTGCTGTGAACAGACAACATGCAGTCAAAGGAGCTCTCCATGCAGGTGAAAGAAACCATCCTTAAGCTGCGAAAACAGAAAAAACCCATCCGAGAAATTGCTACAATATTACGAGTGGCAAAATCTACAGTTTGGTACATCCTGAGAAAGAAAGCAAGCACTGGTGAACTCAGCAATGCAAAAAGACCTGGACGTCCATGGAAGACAACAGTGGTGGATGATCGCAGAAACATTTCCATGGTGAAGAGAAACCCCTTCACAACAGCCAACCAAGTGAACAACACTCTCCAGGGGGTAGGCGTATCGATATCCAAGTCAACCATAAAGAGAAGACTTCATGAAAGTTAATACAGAGGGTGCACTGCAAGGTGCAAGCCACCCATAAGCCTCAAGAATAGAAAGGCTAGATTGGACTTTGCCAAAGAACATCTAAAAAAGCCAGCACAGTTCTGGAAAATCATTCTTTGGATGGATGAAACCAAGATCAACCTCTACGAGAATGATGGAAAGAAAAAAGTATGGAGAAGGTGTGGAACAGCTCATTATCCAAAGCATACCACATCATCTGTAAAACACGGTGGAGGCAGTGTGATGGCTTGGGTGTGCATGGCTGCCAGTGGCACTGGGACACTAGTGTTTATTGATGATGTGACACAAGACAGAAGCAGCCGAATGAATTCTGAGGTGTTCAGAGACATACTGTCTGCTCAAATCCAGCTAAATATAGTCAAATTGATTGGGTGGCGTTTCATGATACAGATGGACAATGACCCAAAACATACAGCCAAAGCAACCCAGGAGTTTATTAAAGCAAAGAAGTGGAAAATTCTTGAATGGCCAAGTCAGTCACCTGATCTTAACCCAATTGAGCATGCATCTCACTTGTTGAAGACTAAACTTCAGACAGAAAGGCCCACAAACAAACAGCAACTGAAAGTCGCTGCAGTAAAGGCCTGGCAGAGCACTAAAAAGGAGGAAACCCAGCATCTGGTGATGTCCATGAGTTCAAGACTTCAGGCTGTCATTGCCAGCAAAGGGTTTTCAACCAAGTATTAGAAATTAACATTTTATTTCGTTATTTAATTTGTCCAATTACTTTTGAGCCCCTGAAATGAAGGGATTGTGTTAAAAAAATGCTTTAGTTGCCTCACATTTTTATGCAATCGTTTTGTTCACCCCACTGAATTAAAGCTGAAAGTCTGCACTTCAACTGCATCTGAGTTGTTTCATTTAAAATTCATTGTGGTAATGTACAGAAGCAAAATTAGAAAAAAGTTGTCTCTGTCCAAATATTTATGGACCTAACTGTGTGTGTGTGTATGTATATATATATATATATATATATATATATTAATGTAATGGTAAACCTGTATACTGATATGTCACCCGCAGTGCTGGAATGTAAAATACTGATGTTACCACTATATGTACTATAATTCATGCAAGCGCGTTTTCATTGCCAGAAGCCTTAGGGCGTTTCGGTGGCATCTTGGTGCTTAAACCTTTAAACTGCCACATACTTGGGGGTTAATGCATCCCTGGACGCCAGATACATTTTTGCTGCACTTTTTCAATAAACATCACAATTCACAAAGAAAAAGTGAAATTTTAATGGAACACATTTTTTTTCATGCAAAGAGCATCACAATTACTGCAACACTGATAATTTTACACACTGCTAATGAACTGTAAAAACTATTTAAAAAAACTAGTGGAACAATATGTACAAGGTGCAACTGACGCCGTTGATGAAATTCAGTAAATCACCAAGCCAACTGTGCTTGAACTGGCTGCACGCAAGCACACAGCGGTAAACACTGATGCTGGCAGTCTAGTCTAGTCCAGCAGCTCAAATCTAGAGACAGTGAGGCTGCAGGGGCCGGCAGTGGTCATGAGTTGGCTGCTCAATGAATATACGGCACTGACTGATCAGCTCTGGCGTGCTGGTAAATTGCACTGGGAATCGACAATAGCCAGTTGCGGTATTCAATGAATGTATGTCGCCGAATATACGCAGCTCCTACGTGCTGGCAAATGGCACTGGGAAACGACTATATCCAGTTACGGCAGTTTAAGGATTAAGAAGAACACTCGACTGGAGAGGCGTCACAGGGCAGCAGTCCATCAGCAGCAAGGAGAAATGAATGCAGCCTAAGTGGTCCGGTGTCGCTAAGATTCACACTGTTGAGAAGACAGTGATTTATTTATTTTTATGGTGGAGATTCCAGGGACGCACCCAGCCTTGACCCGACCCGCATGCATTCACAAACAGAGACAAAAACAAAGCAAACTGGTAATCCAACAGCAAATAAAGAATGTATTGAAAACAACGATACCACCCCTGTTCCTCTTACGGCGATTATACATTAAATACAACAAAGCACCAACAAAACACACACAGTAAAGTCCATGAAAAACGGCAACGGATGAAATGTAATGATGAAAATAGGTAGTCCAGAGATCCGCACATTGAATGGGAATGTAAAGATAGTCCTACTGGTAGTTCCTGAAATGGTGAAGAGGGGTGGACGGGTTTAGGAGCACTCCTTTCTTCGCAGGATGGCAATGAATCCACTTACAGTCCTCATGTACACAGGCAGAAGGCAGACAATCCAGACCCCAACCACGAAATGATCCAGGATAAAACGAATAAGTACAGGTAAACCAATAGAAGGTAGGCAGAGAGACAGGAACTTGAAACACAAATTACAAAAACTTTTTTTTTTCTTTTGGTCACCAGCCCCCTTTTTAAAAGCCGCGCTGACATCCTTTGACCCCAATAGCCCCTGCATCCTCAGCAGAAGACCAACAGAGCCACTGCAGGGATTGCTGGGCGTTGCAGTTTCAAATTCTAGTAGAGTACAAAGCTCTCGGATTGGCTAATTTCACCATCCCAAGCCACGTTTTCCTCTACGGTTGCTTCCTGTTCTCTCAACAAAAAGCCATAAAAAATTGCGGAGGATATTTGCGGTTTCCGCTAACAATTATTAGTTAGGTTCTAAGGAAAAATCTGCGAACAACTGAGGTTGCAAACCCAGAACCGCGTCTTCGCAGGGGGTCTACTGTACACCATAACTACATCATACTCCCATGCTATTGACCGATTCCTGATACTTTTGGTTCTTCCCCCATATGCAGAATGTGCAATGTTTAAAATGATTTTGTTTCTTTTAATAACATGAGATTGATCTTGCCAAAATTTGATGATTTATAGTAGGTTTTCATAAGAGGGAAACATAGCTTGATGTCTAATGAAACCGACACTTTAAATATTTAATACCATTTTATTTTATAATATTAATGGAAACTATTCTTGTGAAAATGTATTCAATTAAGTTTCATCAAGGGAGAAGTGTACTTAGATAAAATTAAAGCATTTAGTGCACACACTGCACGGATTAATTCCAGTTTATAGCTATCTGCACTGAATATAAATAAAACCGAGTGCAGAGAAACAACACAATTAGACCATAACTATTTTATACACGATAATTAAACTTCACAATGCAACTCAGCCTGTATCTATTGTATACTGTAGATGTATCTTTATACCATAGATGTTATTTAAGCTGCTAAGCAGTATAGAAATATCCTAGAATTGAAATCTCTCTGAGAATGACATTAGTGCATTATTTATTAAGCAGACACTAGAAGAGTTGGAAATATATACACATCTTACAGTGCATCTAGCTGCATTCAGGTAGGCAAGGCAGGATCTTTCACACACACAGAAATACTGCAGAAGCAGCTTATTAAGTTAAACAACATATGTGCAGTGTGTGTAAATGTAACTGTAGGTAAAACTAATAAAGTATATTTGCATTGTCCCTGTTACAGATTGGAATATTTTTGTTCCGATATTCAGTATTAATTGACACTTATTTTCTTTGTTTTTAAATGGATTCCCTCTGTTTCAGTAATTTGTCAGAGCCCAAGCAAGCAGACATTCGAAAGGAGTGTTTGAAACTCTGGGGGGTGAGTAATTAAGATCAGAAATACAAAAAAAAACTCAACAATTTAGACATGATTTCTTAAATTTAATGTTTGTTGTCATAAATGCAGCAGGCTATTGCCGTGGGCATTGGCTAAGCATTATTTTACTTGGTTTAATAATATTTTTGTTAAACTTGTACATATATATATATGATTCTAAATGTTTCTATTTTCTTTTTACCAAGAACTCCGTTCTTAGTTATACATGATCCCAGGTACATACAGTAACAATTCTTTGGCTTTTACGTCAGTAATATTGCTTGTAGCGTGGAAATATATAATGTTCAGTAATAGAATGCTTATTTCACTGTATATAGATAAGTGGATTCTTAATTTTCAAGTAAAGATCAAAACATTACTTTTATAGAAACCCTATAAATTAGTGATTTCTCATATACTGTAAAGCACCCACTTAAACTAAGATTTAATTTGATGAAGCACTATGGGAATTGGCAGTACTATGTCTGTATCGCTATATCACAAAGAAGGCACTCTTTGAATACAAGAAGAGGAGGAGGCTGTTAAACAATGACATAGCCTAATGACTAGTGTTCTTATCTATAAGTGTTGTTAGTTATTTTTCCTTCTCACAGCACATTCCTGTGGAGCTGTTTAATTTTGAAACTGCATGCTTAGTGGTTTGCCATTTTTAAGTGTGATTGTACCAACACTTTAAATTGAAATAGTTATTATATTACTCCCAGGCTACTGTATAGACTGCCCTGCATAGTCCAATACTGCTCGTCTTGACTTCAAAATATATATAAAAATAATTCATCAAAAAAAAGTTACCATGCACAGACAATTTCTTTCTGCAAATTAAGTGCAAAATAGTTAAGTCCATATTATGTAAATGGAAAAATGCCCTTTAGAATTTATTTCCAGAGCTTATTTAATAGTAAATTGATGTGCTTTCTTGTTGCAATACTTTGAACCAATAATCTCTGAAAAGTGTTAATCAAAAATGAACAGAATTGAAATTATCATGCTGTTTACTTGTTATAGCCTGGTCTTCATTTGTACAAACAAAGGTTTGTTTTGTTTTGTTTTGTTTATTTATTTTTTTTACTTTTCACTACCCTCTTGTGAAGATTCCAGACCAAGCAAGAGTTGCACCTTTCTCATCTGATCCAAAATCAAAATTCTTTGAACTCATTAAGGTAAGAAGAATATAAAAGAAATCAGCACTTACATAAAAATGAGTTTAAATGTTAACATGACTTTCATGTCCTGCCTCACTAGTAACAGTTTTGGACTTAACAACATCTTGCAAAGTAAGGATTTAGCAGAGGCTCTTAATTACTTAGAAATATACTTAGATTTAAATACTATGTATTTCAGGAAAAAGATAGATAAGCACTGTTTAATGAATATTTATTATGCAGCATGTACTATATAATTGAAATGATATGTACTATGTAAGTGCTACAGTTTTTGTATTTAATATAAATCAAAGAAATTATCGGTAACCTAAAAAGAAGATCATATGACATATTATTATCTATAATAAACACAGTGCAATTGTTCCCACAAGTGTTAATTTTTAATTAACATGCAGCAAAAATCTTACATTTTGTTTGTTTTTTTTAAACAATACCGCGAAAAATGTAAATGTTCATTTAGCATGGTTAATTAAAACCTTTCAGCAATTGAGAAGTCCAAAATGCATGTAAACATTGAAGAAAAATCTAAAACTTTTATTGAAATAAATTAAAATCATAAATTCTTTTCTTTAACTAGCTGTGTCTGAAAGCAAAAGAGTATATAGTAAAAGGCTGTATGACTGAGTAGTTACTATGTATCTTTAAGGTTTTTAATTTATTTTGCAGGACAGTGATACAGAATCATTCAGCTTCAGACCAACTGCACTGACTTCCAAGACAATTGATAAAATACACCACGTTCTCGATTATAGATGCATGGTTGGAGGAGGAGAGCAAGTGTTTCTGTTGGGACTTGGTGTAAGTTTTTTTTTTTTTTTTTTTTTGGACTTCTTAGCTGAATCGGAAGTTTCATGGTGGTTTTTGGCATGGAAATCCCTTTTCTTATGACATGTTGTATTTATCTAACAGTATAAATTTCTTATTCAATTAACTTAGTGAGAACAAACGGATGTCATAAGCCGATCTATTTTTATACTTTGCATCATACTCTCTTAAGAGCTTTTCCATGGAATAGGTAGTTAAAAATTCAGATGTGAGCATCAGTGGGCTTTGTGCGCTAGGAACCATGTTACCTGAACTATTCTGTAACATTTCAGTAATTATTATTTCTCTGTTGCTGATCTTTCTGATCATAAAATTGGTCATTATAATAGCAATTGACAAGAAGAATTCATAATTAATTGCAGAATTACGGTATTTGAGGGTTCCTATAGAGTGCCTCTTTCTCTTGCACGATTTGGCTCAAAAACTAATTAGTACATCATCATCTTATAACAGGCTTAAGTTATGAGTTTGGTATTTTTTTGTCCAGCCGTTTTAGTTGTAGACCATCCTCTAGAAACTGTGACACACAGACAGACACACACCCATCATTGAGATATCAATGTTTTTGGTATCAGGGGACCCTAAAATGTTGAAAACTAGAGATCAAAATTTTTGATCAAGCTAAAGCTTGTGCCCCTCCCCCATAGATGATAGGTTATGGTGGGGGAAGGCACAAAGCAAAAAAGCTAAGGTACTATAAAATGATTAGAGTGAATTTAGATTTCGGTGAAACTTAAAACATCTCAATAATAGAAGAAGATCCAAATCATGAAAATATTTGGTTTGAGAAGGGTAACTATGCTTTGTTGTCTCTGCTTTATTGGAGAATGGTATACAACAGTCTTATTGAAATAAATTGACCTTGAAGTTGAGTATTGACTATGAAGGGAATGAATTGTTATATAAAAATATTTTCAAAGCAACTTTTCAAAGTGACTAATATCTGTAAAAAAATTTTAAAGTGACAAACTTTGCAGTACAAACAAAACAGATACAGGAGAGTAGTGTTCCAGGGACTGAGTACCACAGACCAGAATTGAGTTCTGACAAATGCAGTATTACAGCTTCAAAAACAACAAAGTGTTGGTTTCATAATACATTTACAAGGACCTATGTGACAGCTAAAATAAATGTTTTACATAGATAGATAGATAGATAGATAGATAGATAGATAGATAGATAGATAGATAGATAGATAGATAGATAGATAGATAGATAGATAGATAGATAACTTTATTTATTTATTAATTTATTTAGTACATAGACAGTTTCTGTGAACTGTTAGTTCAAAGCATGCTCTCACCTAACCACTATATGATAATTATTTTTGTATGTAGTTGTTTACAGTAATCCCTCACCTATCGTGGGGGTTACGTTCCAGAGCCCCCCGCGAAAGGTGAAAATCCGCGAAGTAGTGACCTATTTTTATTTTATTATTTATACATATTTTAAGGCTTTATAAACCCTTCCCACACTCTTATAAACCTTTCTCACTCTCTTGTTAACCTTTCCCACGCTCTTATAAACACTTCCTATGCTCTTAAACACTTTCTACATTCTTAAACACCTCAGACCAACACTGCACGCAGCGATCAGACGTCAATGTGTCTGCACTCGCTTTGTGAAGGGGGGCAGCTGAACTCACGCTGAGCAGAAATGGACTTTGTGCTGCTTCTGCCAAAATGCCTGCTTGTCGCTCTGCCCGTTCGGAAGGAGGAGTGGGTGTGTGGGTGGGTGTGTGAGAGCTGAACGCACCTTCGCTCAAACCCCCCCTCCCTGGAAGCACAGTAAGCTCCTGCCACTTCGCATTGTCAAGGGGGTGGGGAGCTGAATGAAGGCTAAGGTGAAGTGGACTTTGTGCTGGCTTTGTGCTGCTTGTCGCTCTGCGTGTCAATAATTTTAAGCCTGTACATCACCAATTTTCCTGTCTCACTGTCTTGTCTTGCGTGAAGTTAAAATGTTTTATAATAGTGAGATGTTACTCATATCCTTAGCCCGACATCCACATATCATATGTGTTAACAAAGTGTGTTTTATAAGTTTACATGTGTTTAAGGCATGTGGGATGGGTATTTTAATGCCTAAACTATAAAAATGTTTATTTATATGGTCTTTCTATATCGCGGATTTTCTCCTGTTGCTGATGGGTCTGGAACATAACTTCCGCAATAGGCGGGCAATCACTTGTATTTAAAAACCTGCGAAGTCGTGAATCCGCGAAAAGTGAACCGCGAAGTAGCGAGGGATTACTGTATTGACTTTAGTATTTAAAATGTTTGCTTATGCAGTAACTTCACATACATCTTTATTCATTTCATTCTAAGGTTTAACTCAAAAGAACTGTTCCTTGGGATATGTGTAACGGCATTCCCTTCTTTTATACTATTCTGCGCCATACAACTGTTCTTTAAAAAGTACAGCTTTAATAAAACTGTAAAGACTGCAGTAAAGAGATAACACAAGGAAACCCCAGGAGAAAAATACTCCCTGCTGGAAGTCCTGCTTCAACCCACGTTCTTTCTTGAGAAGAGTACAGCAGGCGTTTTTTTCCAGGCTCTAAGTACTAAGATGGTCATCTGTTATTCCTGGATGACCTACAAAGTTTACATAGGGTGCATCTGCTCATTTGTAATCTCAAACTGGTATCTTTTCTCAGATAAACTAATAACATGTAGACAAATTTTACAGAAAATTGCATGTTATCTAGCTTTTTTGACTCACTCATGTTTAGAGCAAACAGCTTCTTCCTCACTATCCAGTACATAATTCTGTACTGCCAAAAGCTCCCTACATTTATTTACTCAGGTCTCTTTTTGCATAAGTGTCTTAATATGTAGACTACACAAAAATATGGTAAGATATATACGTATGGACCATACACCACCATATATTTGTAAATATTTACACATATATGGCCCAGCACATACCTTTTGTTCCTTCACTTATCAGTTCAAAGTTTTCTGTCTTTTCTTAGGTCAGTCATAAAAGTGGATCTCTGAAGCACCTTTCCTCTACTATGTAGCTTTTACATTACAAAAAACTTGCAAGGTCCAGTTTATTTGTTAGTTGCAATGTAGTCATGTGTGCCGTTACTTAGACCAGGGGTCGGCAACCCGCGGCTCTGGAGCCGCATGCGGCTCTTCAGCCTCCTTGTAATGGCTCCTTTTGGCCTTGACAAAAAAAAAAAAAACATGAAAATGAATAACGGCAATTTCTTAATTTAGTTTGTATATAATATATGTAATATATATAATGTTTATTTACTACTACTACTGTTATACACTTTAACATCTAATTTTTATTTATAATTTGTCAACTAAAATATGCGTCACATCTACGTCTATAGCCCTCGCCTTTACCTGCAGGTGGCTTCTGGAGTGTGCGACCCCTGCACTAACCATGAATAAATCCCAAAAATGAAAAATCCCAGATGAGAACAGAGAGTTTAATTCTGCGTGGACAGAAGCATTTGCCTTCACCACCAACGACGCTGGCTTACCGGTGTGCTTAATATGTGGCGATAAATTATCGAACAACAAAAAATGTAACGTTGAAAGACATTTTCGAAACAAGCACTCAGCATTCACTGAAAAATACCCAAGTGAAGATGAGCGAAAGAGAGCAATTTCGGAACTGCAACGGAAAGCTGAACAGAGCAAACATACTTTCAAAAAGTGGATCACTTCTCCACAATCAACTACAGCTGCTAGTTTTGTGGCAGCTCAAGAGATCGTAAGGAGGGGTAAGCCGTTCACAGACGGAGAATACATGAAAGAATCGTTCATAAAAATATCAGAGCATCTATTCTCTGACTTTAAATGTTTTGGTGTTTGAGCGCATGATGACAGTGTTTGCCAGAGATGTACAGAAAGGTACACTCTCTCACTTCCCCTCCCTGAGAGAGTTCAAAGCAGTGAACATTCACATAAATTGTGATTATTTCCACCGTACAATTATTGCAATGCAAGCTGCATTTAGAGAAAGATTCAGTGAGTTCAGAAAGAAAAAAAACACTCTCTCCTTCCCTGGACATCGACCCATCCCTGCTGAACACATCCGCATTCACAGGAGTAAGTAAGCCCGATCTAGAAATTGAACTGGCCGCATAGCGGATAAAGATTTATGGGTGTCCAAGTTCAAATGCCTGACAGCGGATCTTGAAGAAGTCGCCCGTCAGCAGGCTACTCTCGCTAAAGAGCACAAATGGACTGATATTGAAAACCTCCCCAAACCCGACAAACTTGTTTTCAATACATGGAGTGCCATTCCCGAAACATATATGAACATGAAAAAATATGCATTTGGAGTCCTGTCCAACTTTGGCTCAACATACTTATGTGAGCAAGTTTTCTCAAGAATGAACTTCATAAAGTCCAAATATCTCTCCCACCTCACACATGAGCCTGCAGTCCTGTGTGAAGGTCAAAGTCACATCGTATAGCCCCGACATAGAACAACAACAACATTTATTTATATAGCACATTTTCATACAAAAAGTAGCTCAAAGTGCTAGAGATGATCTGCAGCGAACTTCAGAAACAGAAGTCACATTAAACAGGTGAGAACAATAGCATTTAATAGGCTAATATTTAAAAAAAAAAAAAAACACATTTATTTCAGACCCGGAGCTGATGTAGGTTTTTTTGTATGTTCAGGTGCTTCAGTTGATTGCTGGCTGAGAGGGAAACCTGAAGAGGATGAGAGCACACTGAAATGGAATTTTATGTTTACTTTTTTAAAGCTGCTAAGCTACAGCTAAATGTTTTATTTATATTAAAGTGGGCTAGTTTTTATTTTAATTTTATACAGGTATAGGAAGGACTCAAATAGGCCTGCAGAGTTCAGTTAAATTTATTTCAAAGTAGGCCTACACATGCACACTGCACTTCTGTTTGTTGTATTCCACGGTTGTAACATCCATCCATCCATCCATTTCCCAATCCGCTGAATCCGAACACAGGGTCACGGGGGTCTGCTGGAGCCAATCCCAGCCAACACAGGGCACAAGGCAGGAAACAATCCCGGGCAGGGTGCCAACCCACCACAGGACACACACAAACACACCCACACACCAAGCACACACTAGGGCCAATTTAGAATCGCCAATCCACCTAACCTGCATGTCTTTGGACTGTGGGAGGAAACCGGAGCGCCCGGAGGAAACCCACGCAGACACGGGGAGAACATGCAAACTCCACGCAGGGAGGACCCGGGAAGTGAACCCGGGTCCCCAGGTCTCCCAACTGCGAGGCAGCAGCGCTACCCACTGCGCCACCGTGCCGCCCTGGTTGTAACATGTAAAATCTAAAAAAAGATTAAAACTTTTAAAAGTTTATAAGCTGTTATGTTTTGCGGCTCCAGACTATTTTTCTTTGGAGGAGGAGGGAGCAAAATGGCTCTTTTGATAGTGAAGGTTACAGACCCCTGACTTAGACCATTGTCTATAACAATCAAATATATGAGATGGACATATTGGTCAATGTTACTTTATATTAAATTATTATGATACAGTGAAGAAAACAATACATACATATTGTAATATCCAGTGGTATGGCATAATAGTTCTTTAGAAGTATCTTGAAGTATTTTATCTGCTATTTGCATGTTTATCTAATAAATTGAAAATAGATAATACTTGTTCTGCAGTTCACAGCATATACAGTAGAGGCACACAAGGATGTAGATAGTGCAGCCCCTTTTCTTCTATCCTGAAAAAATTTAAGTTTTCACTTTTATTCTTTTGTAGGCACAGTATGATGGGATTCTTAACTTGCATGCTTTCCATAGACTAGTGAAAGTAATATAATACAGACAATGAATGCAACACCATATGTTATATAAAACAGTATATATATACTGTATATAGTGGAAACCATGGGGCGCACCATCTACCCAAACACCAGAAACAACAGACAGGTACAAGTCCAGCAACACGTAAGGCTTTATTTCAGTGGGAAACACTTTTCACTTGTTTCCTGCCAGCAATGCACAGTACAAAAGCACTTAATAAAAGAAGCACACAGCAATGCCTTTTCTTCATCTTTTTTTCTTCCTCTCTCTGTCTCTTTTCACAACCTGTCCTCCTACAGCAAGCTTTGGCGTCCACTTCTTGACTCTGGCTCCCACTTTTATGCTGCACCTGGGAGTACAGTAATCCCTCCTCCATCGCGGGGGTTGCGTTCCAGAGTCACCCGCGAAATAAGAAAATCCGCGAAGTAGAAACCATATGTTTATATGGTTATTTTTATATTGTCATGCTTGGGTCACAGATTTGCGCAGAAACACAGGAGGTTGTAGAGAGACAGGAACGTTATTCAAACACTGCAAACAAACATTTGTCTCTTTTTCAAAAGTTTAAACTGTGCTCCATGACAAGACAGAGATGACAGTTCTGTCTCACAATTAAAAGAATGCAAACATATCTACCTCTTCAACGGAGTGTGCGTCAGAGAGAGAAAAGCAAACAAATCAATAGGGCTGTTTTAAGTATGCGAAGCACTGCCGGTACAAAGCTGTTGAAGGCGGCAGCTCACACCCCCTCCGTCAGGATCAGAGAGAGAGAGAGACACAGAGAAAAACAAAGTCAAAAATCAATACGTGCCCTTTGAGCTTTTAAGTATGCGAAGCACCGTGCAGCATGTCCTTCAGGAAGCAGCTGTACACAGAAGGTAGCAACGTCCCTATCGTCTAGGTGTGCGAACAGCCCCCCTGCTCACACCCCCCTACGTCAGCGCGAGAGAGAGAGAGAGAAAGTAAGCTGGGTAGCTTCTCAGCCATCTGCCAATAGCGTCCCTTGTATGAAATCAACTGGGCAAACCAACTGAGGAAGCATGTACCAGAAATTAAAAGACCCATTGTCTGCAGAAACCCGCGAAGCAGCGAAAAATCTGCGATATTTATTTAAATATGCTTACATATAAAATCCGCGATGGAGTGAAGCCGCGAAAGGCGAAGCGCGATATAGCGAGGGATCACTGTACTCCAGGTGGCTTATTAGCAAGATTTGGAAGCACTCCCATGTGTTGTGAAAGTCCCACAATGTAAGCCTTTGGATTTTAGTCCAATAGAGCACCTTTGGGATGTGGGGGAACAGGAGATTTGCATCATGAATGTGCAGCCAAGAAATCTGCAGTAACTGCATGATGCTATCATGTCAATATGGACCAAAATCCATGAGGAATGTTTCCAGCAACCTTGTTGATTGCATAAAGCTTATAATTATTGCAGTTCTGAAGGCAAAAGTGGGTCCAACCCAGTACTAGGAAGGTATACCTAATAAATTGGCTGGCGAGTGTGTGTGTGAGTGTGTGTATATATATATATATATAAATCCCATTCCCCATCTGCAGCCTAGTGGAAAATGCCAATGTGATGAAGTAGCCACTGTTGTGTGTGTAATTCTCTCCTCTCAACCACTTTGGGATAACAGTTCTATTGTCTCAGTGGATCACAACATTTATCTTAGAGTACGTTTTTTTGTCTCATCATTGATTGTGTTTAGACCCAGAAAAGACCTTTTTCCCTGTTTATTTTAATTCTGAGACTTTTCTGAGAAATATGTTGCCAAAGCAAGGTTATGTAGTCTATCTATTATAAAAAGAAATCCTGTCCCCTGTCCTGATAGTCTACGATACGTGATCTTGCTTGGGAGATAATTTAAAGACCCGCGAGACGAAAGAGACCTGCCACGGTGCGTCTCATGGGAACATAGAACGAGAGTCTTGCAAGACACACCCTACTTACAAGCAATATCAAAAAAAACAAATTAGTAGTGTAAAGGCAGTCATGTAGCACACACAGCTCCAGGGCTCTCAGTGCATATAAAGTGTATAAGGACAATACGGTAGAAATGAATAGGGTAGAAATGAAATGAATAGGGTAGAAATGAAACGTCAACGATTAAACGAAGAAGAAAGAAAAGCACGGAGAAAAGAGACTCAAATGCGTTGGACAGAAAAAAGAGCAAAAAAGAATAATCGAGGTGCAAATTCAGAAAATAAGGAAAGTAATTATCAGCCCGGAACAAGTGGAATTGAAAAAAAAGCACGTCCAATCCGGCTCAGAATTAAATGACAGTGAGTAAAAGACAAAGTAGAACTTCATAGAGATGTTTACAAACGTTGGTGCTAAACACATGCAGAGCAGGTTAGAGACTATGAAGCCAGGGAAATTAAAAAGGCTCAAAAAAAAAAAAAAAAACCTTGGCGCTATACACATGTGGAGAAAGTTAAAGGATATGAAAGTAGGAAAATTAGAAAATATAAAAAAGTAAAGATCGCAGTAGCACAAACAAACAAACTGCCTCATTTAACTATGCACTAGTCTAACTTTGGTTTTGCACAATAATTACTACACTATTGCACCTTAACACTTAATTCTACTTTATTCACATAATTATACTTATTTATTATGTTCTACTATACTGTTATCTTTTGATCTATGACTTTTTGTTAATCTAACTGATATTCTTCTAACTTTGCACAGGTTTTGGTAAGCGGATCAGGATGCATTTCACTGCGTGTTGTCCTGTATAACTATGCATGTGACAAATAAGGAATCTTGAGAATTTCAAAAACGGAGTTTACCGCACATGCATCTATTGGTTACTTTGTTAATGTATATATATTTATCTGTCTGCTTATTTAAAAACCTAAATTTACCCCAGGAGTCAAAAACGTTCTGTCTAGCCCTTGTACAAAAACCTAGACAAAAGCTGGGGTATCACCTTGGTAAACCCATGTACTTTTGGAACTGTGAGAGGAAAATAGCACGACTTTACAGACAGGAGTCCAATGCAGAACTCTACTTACTTTGTTACTTTATAAAAAGAAAAAATTATTAAATGCTGATGATGTAGATCGTTTTGTCTATGCTGAAATTCCAAACAGAGAAACCTATCCTGACCTCATTAAAAAGATTCAGCATATTGGGACTCGCAAGATTACAAATATTGTTTTTACAGAAGTTCTGAAATAAAAGTGAAACTAATGAAATAGCATCAATTCAAAGAAAAAACAATCTTAAAAGTGTGTATCCGGAAAACCAAATACGGGGGTTGGCAAGCGAAGCCCCCTAGTATTAAATATGAATAAATCAACTTTATGAATAAATCAACTTTAAATCACCTTTGTAACATTACCAAATGCCCTACTTTAGTGATGTCCTATAATATGGAATTCTGTAGCAGTCTCTTTCATACCAGCACCATCAAGGACTATATGTAACATGTTCAGCAGTAGGCAGCTAAAGTGAACTAATAATAATAGCCCTTGCTACAAAAAATACAAATATTGTACACAGAAAAGTACTTAGTTACATGATGCTTATAGTATACCTTATTAACCAACAGCACTATAACTGTGGTCCATTGACATGGAAAATTTCCTGGGCAAGGCCGGGTAACACAGCTTGTGTGTGTGCATATGTTGATATTTAATATTTGCATGTTTAACTTTCTCAATTTCAAGCCTTTGATTTTATTTGTAACCTTATTTTTACTTTTGCATTGGCTGCTATGTGCAGGAGAGAAGAAAATTAAAGAGGAGCGGCTAGTATCCTACCAGGTGCTTCACTGCCTTATTCACCTTACCTTTGTGAAGAGCTCCCTGTTCATTTGTTGCATATTTTTATTAATTTGCTTATAAATCTAATTATGTGTTGTAAATATATCCTGAAAGCATTGGTACAAGTACTCTGGGCTTTAATCCCAAGTGTGCAAAGTCAGTGATGCAACTTATTGAGGAAATAAAGGTGTTGGATAAATATTGCGCCAGCGACCAGCTGGCTAGAGACATTGAGGCTGTTCATCTCATTATCGATCATATTCTCAAGGTTAAACATCATCTTTCCTCTGCTGTAATTCCATACTCCAAAACTGTCAAGAATCTCATATGGCACATTAAACAGACATCGCTGATAGATTATTTCAGGCTTGTGCCGTCCACAGCCATGATGAACTGAGCATTGGAGGAGATATGGAGACCATACCACTCTTGGTGTCTTCTGACAGCAACAACTGATTTCATTTATTTTTTTTTTGGAGATGTTAGCACAAGCAGTCAAAGAGTTCTAGGAAATGGATAGCGAGAAAAAATGGTTTGCTTGTTACCAGTTTATATGGAATTACATGAATTCTGTGTAGAACAGTGTTTTCTTTATTAGCATTCTTCAGTGAAAGATTATTGTTTTGGGTGGTCATAGGATGCTAATCCCATATTTTTCATAGGGTCACTGTATTAATATTCACATGTTTGACTTTCATGACATTTTCTAGCAACTTTACCTTTGCAAAAATTGTGAATTTTGTGTTTGTGTATATATACAGTACTGTGCAAAAGTTTTAGGCAGGTGTGAAAAAATGCTGTAAACAAAGAATGCTTTCAGAAATATAAATAATGATTGTTTATTGTTATCAATTTACAAAATGCAAAGTGAGCGAACAAAAGAAAAATCTAAATCAAATCAATATTTGGTGTTACTACCTTTTGCCTTCAAACCAGCATCAATTCTTATAGGTACACTTGCACAAAGTCAGGGATTTTGTAGGATTCTAGTCAGGTGTATGATCAACCAGTTATACCAAACAGGTGCTAATGATCATCAATGTCACATGCAGGTTGAAACACAGTCATTAACTGAAACAGAAACAGCTGTGTAGGAGGCTTAAAACTGGGTGAGGAACAGCCAAATTCTGCTACCAAGGTGAGGTTGTGGAAGACAGTTTCATGTCATGGCAAGATTGAGCACAGCAACAAGACACAAAGTAGTTATACTGCATCAGCAAGGTCTCTCCCAGACAAAGATTTCAAAGCAGACTGGGGTTTCAAGATGTGCTGTTCAAGCTCTTTTGAAGAAGCACAAAGAAACTGGCAACGTTGAGGATCGTAGACGCAGTGGTCGGCCAAGGAAACTTAGTGCAGCAGATGAAATACACATCAAGCTTATTACCCTTCGAAGTTGGAAGATGTCCAGCAGTGCCATCAGCTCAGAACTAGCAGAAACCAGTGGCACCCAGGTACACCCATCTACTGTCCGGAGAAGTCTGGCCAGAAGTGGTCTTCATGGAAGAGTTACAGCCAAAAAGCCATACCTCCGACATGGAAACAAGGCCAAGCGACTCAAGTATGCACGAAAACATAGGAACTGGGGTGCAGAAAAATGTCAGCAGGTGCTCTGGACTGATGAGTCAAAATTGGAAATATTTGGCTGTAACAGAAGGCAGTTTGTTCGTCGAAGGGCTGAAGAGCGGTACAATAATGAGTATCTGCAGGCAACAGTGAAGCATGGTGGAGGTTTCTTGAACGTTTGGGGCTGCATTTCTGCAAATGGAGTTGGAGATTTGGTCAGGATTAATGGTGTTCTCAATGCTGAGAAATACAGGCAGATACTTATCCATCATGCAATACCCTCAGGGAGGCATATGATTGGCCCCAAATTTATTCTGCAGCTGGACAACGACCCCAAACAGACAGCCAAAGTCATTAAGAACTATCTTCAGCGTAAAGAAGAACAAGAAGTCCTGGAAGTGATGGTATGGCCCCCACAGAGCCCTGATCTCAACATCATCGAGTGTGTCTGGGATTACATGAAGAGACAGAAGGATGTGAGGAAGCCTACATCCATAGAAGATCTGTGGTTAGTTCTCCAAGATGTTTGGAACAACCTACCAGCCGAGTTCCTTCAAAAACTGTGTGCAAGTGTACCTAGAAGAATTGATGCTGTTTTGAAGGCAAAAGGTGGTCACACCAAATATCGATTTGATTTAGATTTCTCTTTTGTTCATTCACTGCATTTTGTTGATTGATGAAAATAAATGATTAACACTTCCATTTTTGAAAGCATTCTTTGTTTACAGCATTTTTTCACACCTGCCTAAAACTTTTGCACAGTACTGTATGTGTATATGTATATTTATATATATAGTGTGTGTGTATACACTCACAGTTCTGTGAAAAAGTTTGTATACACCTGACCAAAGTACATTTGAAGTAAGAAACTGTAAATTCGACTTTGATAGCAAACAAACTAAAACAATGAGATTTTTATTAAAATGTTAATATACAGTTATGATTTATTTGAGGAACAGAAAACAAATGTAAAAAAAAAAGTAAATTTAAAATTTGTAAAAATTTGGACACCCTACTAAGTCAGTACCTAGTAACACCCGCTTTGTCAAAAAATCACAGCTTTCAAATGTTTTTTGTATAGAATTCCCCTGCTTTGGCGTCAATTTAATTTTCAAGTCATTAGTCAGATATTTTGAAGAGTGCCTGGTTGGTAAGTGTGGCACAGTGTGTGAAGAGTCAAAGATTTTGTTAGATCTGTCCAGCACCTAACAAGCTTAGCCAGACCAGACTAATAACTTAATAAGTTCTGAGACATCAGCATTGAATGGGTGCCCAGACTATTACATTCTATATTTACTTTATTATATACAGTAATCCCTCCTCCATCGCGGGGGTTGCGTTCCAGAGCCACCCGCGAAATAGGAAAATCCGCGAAGTAGAAACCATATGTTTATATGGTTATTTTTAGAATGTCATGCTTGGGTCACAGATTTGCGCAGAAACACAGGAGGTTGTAGAGAGACAGGAACGTTATTCAAACACTGCAAACAAACATTTGTCTCTTTTTCAAAAGTTTAAACTGTGCTCCATGACAAGACAGAGATGACAGTTCTGTCTCACAATTAAAAGAATGCAAACATATCTTCCTTTTCAAAGGAGTGCAAAGCAAGCAGTCAAAAAAAAAAATCAATAGGGCTTTTTGGCTTTTAAGTATGCGAAGCACCGCCGGTACAAAGCTGTTGAAGGCGGCAGCTCGCACCCCCTCTGTCAGGAGCAGGAAGAGAGAGAGATAGAGCGAGATAGAGAGACAGATAAAAAAATCAATACGTGCCCTTTGAGCTTTTAAGTATGCGAAGCTCCGTGCAGCATGTCCTTTCAGGAAGCAGCTGCACACAGCCCCCCTGCTCACACCCCCCCTACGTCAGCGCAAGAGAGAGAGAGAGAGAAAGTAAGCTGGATAGCTTCTCAGCCATCTGCCAATAGAGTCCCTTGTATGAAATCAACTGGGCAAACCAACTGAGGAAGCATGCACCAGAAATTAAAAGACCTATTGTCCGCAGAAACCCGCGAAGCAGCGAAAAATCCGCGATATATATTTAAATATGCTTACATATAAAATCCGCGATGGAGTGAAGCCGCGAAAGGCGAAGCGCGATATAGCGAGGGATCACTGTATATTTATTTATTTTACCAGCCTCTGTAATGTTTTGTGGTCCTGAGCTGAGCAGGTGCTATACCAGCATGTTATATAGATATATAGAACAACAAACTCTAATGACCGGACATAGAGGCCCTTTGATGTGGCAAAATCAAGACCAGTGCCTTGATTTTGCTGATAGTAAGTTACACACAGTTCTTTATGCACTAAGAAATAAATTTCTCCACCTAGCTCCTATATTCTGTCTCTTCCACCTTATCTTTCGGCACTTAAGTGGAGAATTGTCTGTGAATTACTGAAAGTGACATGACCTGGTGTTATAAGTTTAGTCTGAGGTGAACAGAGTAAAGAGAAAAGGAAACAGAACTGTTCCTTGTTGTGCTCCAGTTTGCTCACATCTGTATCAGAAACACAGTCCTTGAGTCTCACAAACTGTGATCTGTTCGACAGTCCATTTTCCAAGACACTATAGGCTCATCCAACTGCATGTCTCTGAGCTTACCCCTTAATAGGGAGGGCTGGACGGTATTAAAGGAACTTGATAAAACTTGCATGATGGAGTAAATGGCCTCCTGTCATTTTCCAAACCTCAAGCATTAGCCTTCAAACTACTTGCAATAAGCGCAAAAAATGGGAGCCGATCTTCGTGACGGAAGAAGGCCGCCTGCTCTGCAGAGCCGGGTCCTTAAAAGGTGAAAGGGGCGAACGCATAGCCGATTAGCCATGTGGTCGCGGGAAGGTAAACAGAGAGCCCTTAAAGCGGCGGCGGCAGGACAGAAGCAGGCAGACACAACGATTCAATCAATAAGGTTTATGAAAAAAGAACATGAAATAACTATATACATACAATAAATAGAAAACAAACAATCATCCAAGGTTTAATGAAAAAAGAACATGAAATAACTAAATACATGAAAAAAGAATATGAAATAACTACATACAGTAAGTTTTATGAAAAAAAAACTATATACATACAATAAAAATCAGTGCCATAACCTGCAGATGAAGCCCAAAATTAAAAAAGAAAATTGAGAGGAGAAGGAGGAGGCCTGCCAACATATAAAGTGCCAGTCATTTGCAAAGATTGCAAAAAAAAAAAAAGTAAAAAACAGCTTGAAAAAGGAAGGAGGCCTCCTTGACAACATATAAAGTGCCAGTCATTTGCAAACCTTTCCAAAAAAAAAAAAAAAGTAAAAACAGCTTGAAAAAGGAAGGAGGCCTCCTTGACAACATATAAAGTGCCAGTCATTTGCAAACATTTGCAAAAAAAAAATTAAAAAACAGCTTGAAAAAAGAAGGAGGCCTCCTTGACAACATATAAAGTGCCAGGTAGTAGCAGGACTCCTCGTGGACAAAAACAAAAAAAAAAAACACTGTATGGGCCCATCTACAAATCAAAAAAATAAATAAATAAAATTCTTTAATGGCTATCCCCCCCAGCACGATTTTTTTTCTCCCTCCTCTTTTCCTCCAGCCACTCCTGTATAGTTTTACCGGCTGAGGTGGAGCAAAAGAGTTCCCCCCCCAAATTGGCTGTGGCCGAACTCTTTTGTTTTAGGACCGCCACAGCACTTGCAAATATAGCTCTCAATCTTTTTCCTTTGCTTGGGGGGGGATTCCTTGCTGTCGTGCCAGCTCGTCCGCCTCCTGCTTTATCTTCTGCCGCCAGGCAGTGGTGCGGGGTACTGAGGGTCCTGCCGGTGGCGGTGGAAGCGGAGGAGTGGCAGTGTCAGCCAGCTGGGAGAGTGGCTGGGTGACGGGTGCTTCATGTGGCATGGGGGGGTGCCCAATGATGGCTGGTGCCACATCCACGGGGCCCCGACGTCGCTGCTGGTCAGGCGGGTTATGGAACTCCAGTGGTTGTGCAGCGGACTGCTCGGGGCCCGTGGGTCATGGTCGTACGGCAAGGGTGGGCTCTGAAGCAAGGGCCGAGCTGGTTGGCAGTGGCACGGCCATCTCCAGAGCCCGCCGTACCAGCTCCCTGGTGCGAGCGTAGTGCCTACAGGGACAGAAAGCAAAGTAAGTCAGGGTGGGATGGAGGAGAGGGGCATGGTGGATGGTACTTGTCTAGTGTGTACTTACCATTGTGCCAGGGTGCGCTGTTTGAGGGGGAATAACTGGATTCGTGTCTGGGCCATGAGTACCGGGTTTGTGAGGATATTTTCCTGGATGCAGATGTAATCACGCATCACAGCTGCCCAGTGGTTCACCCTCACGCCACTGATGGTGGTTCCTTCGGGGTGAATCCTGGACAGCTGTACACAAACGGCCTTCACAAGGCGGCTGATGTTTGGCATCTGTGCAGCTTGGCCGCCTTGGCCAACCATACACCTACAAAATTGAGAGAGAGAGAGAGAGAGTGTGTCAGTCAGTCATGCCATCGATATCACATCAAATAGAAAGAGATGACACCAAAGAGGTTGATCACATACCGTTGCAAGCTCTCCACTCCTGGTGTGACACTGGTCTGCGAGTGCTTGCGTCGGAACCTCCCCTACACCAGTCTTTCCTGGTGGCGTGGCGGAAAGCGAACTGGGGCCTTATCACCCTCCAGCAATCGTTCCCAGAGGGTGACGATCTCCACCACTTGCTGCTGCGTCATGTAGGCATGGTGACGCAGCTTCACAAGACTGGAGGCCAGGTTGACCACGTGCTGGTAACCTGGGCCAGTGTCAGGTCCAAGGCTATTCTGTTGGGGGGAAGAGAGCGAAAGTGAGAAAGGGGAGCACTCATCAGATATTCCACAGGTATAGCACAACTCGTCGGGAGAGACTTACCAGCTCGTGGGACACGCTTTGAGTGGCCTCATCTCCAGGGGAGGTGTCCTGGTCGGCTGGTCCAGACTTTGAGGCGCCGATGGCAGGGCGCGACTGGGACTTGTCAGATGACAACGGTTGTTGGGCGAAGTCCTCCTCAAGGCCGAAGAGGGTGTTGTCCAGAGGTTCCTGTACCGGCCCCTCGTCCTCTTGGAAGCCATCGTCGACACTGTCATCATCGTCGTCTGTATCAGTCCCCATCCGGAGCGTCGGGATCCCTGCCCATCACTTCCTCCAGCACTCGACTGGTCTGCGAAAAATAGGTACTGGATACCCATGAGCTCACCTGTGAAAAGGAGGGAACTGTTTTAAAATTAAAAGGTGAGAGACACAGACAGACAGATGGCTCGACGCCCGCCTCACCAGTGTACTTCGCAGGCCAGGTGTAATCATCAACCAGCTTCTTGTGATACAGAACATCGCTCAGCTCGTTGACAGAGTGCTGGAGTTGGCCACTGTAGCAGACCATATGCTTCCTCCACTGCTTGTGCCGCACGGTCCTCGTTCCACCGCACCAGGCCTTCCAGCAGATAGGCCTGAAAGTGGGCTGCGCTGGCTGAAGTGCCTGAAAGACACGGTGAGAGAGAGAGAGAGAAAAATGCAATGCCACCCACTCCCTCACACAAAACAGGTCAAAAGGACAGGTTTCTGGGCACCCTTACCAGGTATGAAGCGGTCCAGATGCAGGTGGAACGACTCCAAGGAAGTTGAACCTCGCGCACACCTGAACACCGGCAGCATTATCCCCCCTTTGACCAGCCGCCCGGTCTGCATGTACAGGTGCATGCCAGGTGGGTCCTGGATGCAGTGGAGGTGGCACCTCTGTGTCTTCCAGATTTTCCGGATCTACTCGCGGTCCAAAAGCGGGATACCCATGGTGTCAGTGGCGTCCCTGAAGGCCTCCAGCATCTCGTCGATGAGCTGGCCGGTCTCCTCCGTCCCACGCCTTGCGGCGGCGGCAGTGGCAGGCCAGCTCCTTTAGTGGGATCTTTCCGTAGCCGAAGCCTCAGGGACCGCCTCGCCAGCCTTGGCCTGTCGCAGCCGGGCGACGTCTCCCTGGTCCCACTCAAAGATGCAGAACGAGAGACGCGCCATGAAGAGGCTGTATAGTGGGTGGCTCTCCGCGGTGACACCCGCCGCAAAGCGTTGCATCAGGTGCCACACGTCGAGCCGCACCACCAGCTGATCCCACTGGTTGAATAAGAGGGACACCTTGCAGGGTCCCCTGTGGGAACAGCAGTCTCTGTCCACATAGAGGACCAGAGGCGGGGACACACTGGCATCACGGTATCGCCGCATCAGCCCGGTGGCCATGGGGTGCAGGCCAGCGCCCTCGGCTGCAGTGAGGACGCTGATCAAGATCTGGCCATGCTCGTTCCCCACGTTGGTCACCCAGGCTGCCTTTCCTGCCGCGGCATCCGCGAGTTTCTTGGTCACCTGAACGATGAAAGGGAGAGTGACGGTAAGCTGGAAGGAAGAAGGGAGAGAGGGAGGGGATGGCGATATCGCTCACCTTCTTTGTTGAGTCCATGCTCAAGATGGAGCCAAAGATGGAGGTGATCCGGGCCTTGGTCTCTTCTAGCCTTGAAGCCACCTCCTTGGCATAGATGGACAGCAACCACTTTGTACCAGGGTCATCCGCGGTGGTAGAGGCGGAGTCGCAGGTGGCTCGGCACCCGGTGTGATGAACTTGGTGACCGCGAACAAGAACTTTTTGGACCGCGTCAACCAGGACCTGGTGCGCTCCAGCATCTGCCCGATGAGCTTTTTGTCGCAGGATAACCTGTGTTAGACAGAACAGAGACGTTAGGACTGCCCGTGTGTGCCCATCTACCTGTGGAGAGCTGACCCAGCCATTGGAGACTCCTTGTCTGACCTGTAAGTGAGGATAGCTGGAAAGTCATCCCGGTGGGTGTGGTGCAGCTGAGCCAAGATATCCTGTGACCAGCCCGCCACCTTCTTCCTGCAGCGCCGGCACTCTAGGTACTCCGTGGCCATAAAGTACCATCCGTCAGTGTCCAGGACCCTCCGGACGGTCCTGTAGAGTCCGGCTCCCGACAACCTGTGGCTGCATGCCGTGCAGGACAGCTTGTAGCCCCACATGCGGTACGGCATCCACAGGTAGAACAGGCGCTGAAAAAAAGGTGTCGGGGGCTGGAGGTACACTTTGCGGGGGGCTGGGAGGGTACAACCAAAGGCGAAGGTTGGAGGTCAGCACAGGCTTTCTGTCCTTGCCCCTGGTGAAAAGGACCCGATTTAACCACACGTGCTGTTCTTTCGGTAGTGAAGTCCTCCAGCCCTCGGGCAAAAGTAGCTGTGTGTGTGAGAGAGAGAGGAGAGACAGAGAGCATGAGCAACAGAAAAACAAATAAAAAGAATCACACAGGTCCTGTTCCTTTCCCGGCAATGCAATTCAAAGAAACACATCCTTTTAACTCCCCTCTCTCCTGGCTACAGACAGCGTTTGCGAAGGCTGCTTTCCCGGATCAGCCGTCGGTTGGGAGCGCTGGGATGGCAAGGGCCCTCCATTGGTTGCAGACTGGGAGATAGATGCTGGGGAAGGTTGTTAACAAATTCAAACAAATAACAGGTTAAACAGAAAAAGTGAAGGAGCCACCACCAGTTTCCATGGGTGGCTGTCACTTATCAGCCTCCAGCTCCATGCTGGCCGACAGCAGCACGTCATCAGGAATCTCGACGACGGAGGCTGCTGCAGAGAGAGAGGCAGTGGGGGCAACAGTGGTGGTTTTGGGAAGGGAGGAGGTTGCTGTTGCCTTCGCCTCGTCTCTCCGCCGCACATACAGCTGGAGTGCATGCATCTTGGTCCCGACTTTGGTGGTCTGGCGCCAGAGCCATTTGATGTAAAACTGCATTGGGGTACAACAGCGGGAACGGTAACAGGTGAACAAATGGAAGCAGGGTCCCAACTACCTTGCTGTGCCCTTCCCCTCAGACCCCACCCAAAAGTCTCTCACCTCTTGGCCTCCCGATCTTCTGTATCGTAAAGGCCCTCAAACGTCAGGTGTCCGTGTTGGCCGAAGCCGACGAGCCTCTTGCCCTCATCCAGAGTCCTGGCCGACCCGTCTCTCTCCCGTCGACGACGGGTGGCCTTCTTCACGTCGGGAAAGAGCCAGGTGTAGGACTCCAGTGCGTTTTTATTGCTCGCCAGCGGGCTATCCAACACCTGGCCATCTTCGCGTTCCCTCAGGTGGGTTGCCAACACCATGACGGCATAGCCGAGGTCATGGGTCAGCAACCATTTAAAAGTCTGACCCCGGTACTGTCCAAACTGGAGCTCGCTGGCGCTGTGCACCAGCTTGGAGTCCCCAGGGTCACCACCTGCTGCCCGCACCTGTCTCCTGGTCTGCTCCCTGACCATCTCGGCCGACTTGACCTTGAACGGCACAGAGCCGCTCAGGCCCTTTGCCTTGGCGACCTGGATTGCCTCGGCAGAGGCCTTGAGGGTCGGTTCGCCGGAGGTCTCGCGGCGGAACTGTGGCACAGGGTTCAAGCTGGATAAATTAGATAAACCAAGACAAAGTTACAGTTCCATTCCAAAGTTTTACAACACCTATTTTTCCTCAAATTTAACCAGCTGGAATGCAATGAGCGACCTGAAACAGATCCGCAGGAAACTGGCAGACATTTACATTTAAAGTTTAGGTCACCAAAAACTGAAATTAAAACAAATTTCAGAATATTACAGATTGGCCTTTCTGGGAACAACTAATAGGTTACAACCTCCATATAGTCTGCACCAAGCGACGTTGCCTCCAACAGAGATCAAATAAAGGGTAACTGAGCATGCAAAAAGAAAAAAGGAACAAGGGAACAACAGGATGATAAACCGCCACCTTTGAACAAATTCTATAGGCACCAAACCCAATATTCCAAAAAGGTTTTTTTTCTTTTTCTTTTCAAATGAACCTTCGTGATATTTAACCTATGAATACTTACATGTCAACACCGCAGGTGATGTTGGGTCTATTAAAACAACGCAATCAACCAGTACGTCAATTACAGAAAGAAACCTTTATATTGAGATGAACATTGCTACTACAAACAAAGACTCACGTAGGAACACTAGTAGCAGCCATGGTAAGAGATACCAGAAACTGTTAATTCTGAAAGAGTGAAGGGACACACAAAAAAAATAAATAAATATAAATGGTTAGTAATACTAGTACTGACTTTTTTTAAGGCCTTTAATAATATTACAACTTCCTTGTTACACTGCATTTTCCTATTGCTAGCATTATTATTATTAGCATTATTATTTATTATTAACAAACATAATTATAACGCAATTCTGTCCAGACTATTTACAGATATTTATATTACTGAAACCAGTTTACTAAAATGAAAAAAAAGAATACTTTTATTAATATGTACAAAACAAATGAATTCTCATTAGATTAAACTACATCTGTTTTATTTCACTTCACTATAATCCTTGTGCACTAAGAGTAACCATTTGAATAGTATCAGCGGGCCCCACTTTAAGATAAAACTCGAAACATGACATCACCGCTTTTAGACGGGGAGGCGGGTCTTTCGGAACAGAACTCGGAACGCTTCTCTTTCCCAGCCAATCAAAGTTTGCAAAAAACTCGGCACAAGAACGCCTCGACCAATCGCTGCACATTGCTGCTTGTCAATCATCCGAGAATTCGGAACGAACTCGGCACGGAGTAGCCACGAAGATCGGAACTCTTTAGGAGGTGAGTCCCAAGAACAATCTTCTAGGTAAAGTTCCATTAGTTTTGATAGGAGCCTTCACTGGAACCATATTTTGGAGAGCTTATTGTTTTGACCTGCTCCTTATTTGCCAAGAAAACCATTCCAGGAGAATAAGTTTCCTGACAGCAAAGTTCCTAGGACACAGGCCTATTGAAATGCCAAGTTATTACTGAAGGTTGGGGAATTAATTTTAATGAATATAAGAAGAATTTAAGAAGTAACAAATTGAACTGAAGTAAACTTAGTCAGTACTTGTTTTATCACATTTTGTATTCAAATCACACGACTGTAGATACTGACATTGACACATATAGCTAGTCCACTATATATCACTCTCTGTTCTCCATGACTATGATTAACATCATTGCGTATTCTTAAGATCGCTCTTTATTCTTCGTTAACATTTCTTTGCCAAGATGTGTAATTACATCCAGAAATGCACTGTTGGCACCACTTGGATTTGTGACATGTTTAGACATGGTCAACATGATAATTTGCATCTACCTTCATGTAAACTTGGTCAGTGTTCACTACTTTTTCAGGCTTCCTCCTTTAATGTTTATAGTTGTGTTTCAGAAGTTCATAAATAATTTTTTCTTTAGAAAGTCTGTTATTGTGACCATTAAATACGTTCAGCAGGAGACAGTGAAAATTTTGATGCAGGGATTGCAGTTCTTAGCTGTTTGCCTTAGAGGAGATTAGCTGGATTGTAGTTCTTAACTGCTTGAACCAGAGAGAGCTGAGGATGGGCTGAGAATAACATCAACTTGGGGAGTGATGGAAATGATAAAGTAGTGGTTAGTGCTGCTGCCTCCTCACAGCTCAGGGAGGTAGGTTCAAATTCTAGCCCTATAACCTACTATATGGAACTTTTACTTTCTCAATGCATTCATGTGCGCTTTCTTCTTGTAATCTCATTCAACCAAAAAAAGTTTTCCATAAAGTTGAATGGGAATAGAAAAATTAGGCTTATGTAAGTGTAAAATTGAATGTTTTGAGTATGCTCTGTTGGATTCTGGCTTGCATGTAATGTTGCCAAAACAGGCTTCATCTCCCTTTGACAGTACAAGGCAATAATAATTTCAACAAATACATGGATGAATTAAGGTGGGGAATGGATAGGAGATGCTACATAGCTACTTTTAAAATACAGTTAATAAAATAATAGTTTGTTTCCAAATTGTATAGTCCTTTGTTTTCAAAAGGGGACTGCTAGTTAAATATCAACTGGAATGATACAGGCAGGGTTGACAGTAGACAACCAATGTAGTTTAATGTGCATTTATATGTAGTGACAACTCAAAAAGCAGTGCCTGACCTGTATCTAAGATTGTATCATCTAAATGTGCAAAACCAAAAACGTGTCTAGTTGTTTCTAGGACATTTAAATTGTAACATAATTTAAGGGAAAGTGCACAATTTAGGGTTCATTAAAAAAAACAGATTTTTTTTTTTTTTTTTTTTTGGATAAAGCTGACACACAATTAAACTCGTTACATTTCTGTATTCTAGATATAACACCACCCACTGCCACTTTTGTTTTTCCCAGGTAGAATGATAGTATAACATACATAAATACAGTGTTTGGAATTCATCTCAAGTAAATGTGCAAAACACGTGTGACAGTAAAATGATTTATTTTGCCTTTTTAAAAAAATACACATTTTTCCAAATAGATTGTGCCTTGCACCCTTATAGGTACATGATATAAATGTACTAGATGACGCATCACTTTTGTGTATTCTGGGTGCAACATTCTTTCCGAGTTCCAAACACATATTTTACTGCATATGTCCATGCCATAGATTAGGCACCTATTAACAATGAGCTTTTAAAGTTTAAGTAAATGATCTTCCCCCTAGGCTTAGAAGTGTATGCATTTACATTTAACAGATGTAAACAGAGTTAGGCTTAATCTGCCAATTTTGACTATTGTTGGTGAAGCAAGTCATCTTGGCTTTAGCTTACAAAGAAATCTTAACAAATATCTTTTTTTTTCTTCTTCAGAAATCACAGATCTATATCTGGGATGGAAAGCCACCACTTCGCTGGAAAAAGTTAGAAAACTTTAAGACAGAATTGCCTAGAGATACTCTTCTATCAGCGGAGATCATTCAGGAATTAAAAGGAGAGGTAACCGATGCCATTATTAGTTATGTACAAAACTTAGAACATGAAAACACACAGAAATCTAATAGAATGTCAGTTAACCACTTTTCCTGATGTTTCAGTTTAGGCAAAGTTATAGACTTAAAGTTTCTGGATTTGTTTGTTGAAGGATTCTTTGTATTTACATATTGTTTAAGAGATGACTTAAGACAGTAATGTTTATCTTTTGGCTTATGCTATTTACAGTATACAGTTTGATTTATTGGGTTAGGTATTGTACTGTAAAATACAAAATGTATTCTTTCAGTTACAAGTTGATTTGTTGAGATACCTTGACCATGTTAACGAACTTGCCAATACTCTCATTTTACAACTATTTCAACAATTGTTATCTGTAAGAAGCTGTTGGCAAAACAACAGACAAATCAAAACATTTTCGCGTGAAGGAGGAAGTACTGTACTAGAAAGCCTCAAGGCTAATGAAGAGCAAGTATTACTATGCAGGATGTGTAGTTAAAGTGCTGAGTGAAAATCTCCATCATGCGGGACATCGAAAGTATCAATCACACTTATAACATTCTGGTCACATTTACAATTGATTAAGTTGTAGTTTGTGGGTAGCAAAAATGATCTTTGTCAAAGAGTGTGAAATACTTTTTGTTTAAGGGTTGGAAAAACAGTTTACTTAAGAGAAAGTAGTGAATATTTTCTACTATATAGAAGGTCAAATGTGTGGTGATTGGATCATCTTCCAAGAGTTTTGCACACTTCTGAGTTATAGGTATGACTACCAAGCATTAAAAAACAAAAGCTCACTCAAAAGTAAGGTTTTATATGATTTATGAATGTGAAACTTAGAAGATAAAGGCAGAATATGAAGCAAAAACATGGAATAGGAATGATCATGCAGTTGATTTTCATAGAGCAAGCTGAATGCAGAGATAGTCAGATTTGGTTGATTAAATATGTGGTTAGAAACAAACCTATATAGTACAAACCTACATAGTTTGGGCATATAGCAGAAATGAAGATTGTGAGAATTAAGGGTTCCATTTCCTAGAAAAGAAGATGATTAATCTAATGAGGAGGAGAAGACATTGAATAAAACTATAACATGAATAGAATGAAAAGAATAGGTCTTATCACTAAGAATGCCCAAAATTATGTTGGGTAGGAATGTTTTTATGGTCAACCTAGGTAAACTAAGATGATGGTTATTATGTTGCCAGTTTTTTAAATGCTCTTTGTATTAGAGTATTCATAACATTTTTAATTGTTCAGTGGCAGCTACTGTGAATTGTAAATGTAAAATCAAAAAATCAACTACATATCTATTTTTAAATGCCTTGCTTTTTTGTGATAAACTTTTTTTATTAATGATGCAGAAGTAAACAATTATATAAACTATCAAATTTAAAAATTTAATACAACAAAACTTCATGGCACCCATCATCCCACCCTCCTGTTCCAAAGTACCAATTGAAATTCCAGGTTCCTAAGTGAGAGAAAATATCTATTCAGCCAATAAAATACACACAAGAAAAACAAGATGAGTGGACCTTATTAAACAGGACTTCAAGCAGTCAATTAAGATTGATGGGTATTGATGTGGACTGTTATCATTTGTTGATAGACATCCAAAATTTAAAATGATGGATGAACGTAGCCTATTTCTCGCTTAGTTTTTGCCCGATGCTACATCAGCCTGCAAAGCAAAAACTACAAGTTTAATAGCTTATGAAAAGAATAACACCAGTTTTCCCTCTTGGATTTTCAGAAGTAGTTTAGAAGCACAGGAACCAAGACCATGTTGTATTTTTTGAAGAAAGCTAAGATATACAGTGCATCCGGAAAGTATTTACAGCGCATCACTTTTTCCACATTTTGTTATGTTACAGCCTTATTCCAGAATAGATTAAATTCATTTTTTTCCTCAGAATTCTACACACAACACCCCATAATGACAACGTGAAAAAAGTTTACTTGAGATCTTTGCAAATTTATTAAAAATAAAAAAATTGAGAAAGCACATGTACATAAGTATTCACAGCCTTTGCCATGAAGCTCAAAATTGAGCTCAGGTGCATCCTGTTTCCCCTGATCATCCTTGAGATGTTTCTGCAGCTTAATTGGATTCCACCTGTGGTAAATTTAGTTGATTGGACATGATTTGGAAAGGCACACACCTGTCTATATAAGGTCCCACAGTTGACAGTTCATGTCAGAGCACAAACCAAGCATGAAGTCAAAGGAATTGTCTGTAGACCTTCGAGACAGGTTTGTCTCGAGGCACAAATCTGGGGAAGGTTACAGAAAAATTTCTGCTGCTTTGAAGGTCCCAATGAGCACAGTGGCCTCCATCATCTAAGTGGAAGAAGTTCGACACCACCAGGACTCTTCCTAGAGCTGGCTGGCCATCTAAACTGAGCGATCAGGGGAGAAGGGCCTTAGTCAGGGAGGTGACCAAGAACCCGATGGTCACTCTGTCAGAGCTCCAGAGGTCCTCTGTGGAGAGAGGAGAACCTTCCAGAAGGACAACCATCTCTGCAGCAATCCACCAATCAGGCCTGTATGGTAGAGTGGCCAGACAGAAGACACTCCTTAGTAAAAGGGACATGGCAGCCCGCCTGGAGTTTGCCAAAAGGCACCTGAAGGACTCTCAGACACATGAGAAAGAAAATTCTCTAGTCTGATGAGACAAAGATTGAACTCTTTGGTGTGAATGCCAGGCATCACGTTTGGAGGAAACCAGGCACCGCTCATCACCAGGCCAATACCATCCCTACAGTGAAGCATGGTGGTGGTAGCATCATGCCGTGGGAATGTTTTTCAGCGGCAGGAACTGGGAGACTAGTCAGGATAAAGGGAAAGATGACTGCAGCAATGTACAGAGACATCCTGGATGAAAACCTGCTCCAGAGCGCTCTTGACCTCAGACTGGGGCGACGGTTCATCTTTCAGCAGGACAACGACCCTAAGCACACAGCCAATATATCAAAGGAGTGGCTTCAGGACAACTCTGTGAATGTCCTTGAGTGGCCCAGCCAGAGCCCAGACCTGAATCCGATTGAACATCTCTGGAGAGATCTTAAAATGGCTGTGCACCGATGCTTCAACATCCAACCTGATGGAGCTTGAGAGGTGCTGAAAAGAGGAATGGGCGAAACTGGCCAAGGATAGGTGTGCCAAGCTTGCGGCATCATATTCAAAAAGACTTGAGGCTGTAATTGCTGCCAAAGGTGCAGCGACAAAGTATTGAGCAAAGGCTGTGAATACTTACAGTGGGTACGGAAAGTATTCAGACCCCCTTCAATTTTTCACTCTTTGTCATATTGCAGCCATTTGCTAAAATCATTTAAATTAATTTTTTTCCTCATTAATGTACACACAGCACCCCATATTGACAGACAAAAAAAAGAATGTTTGAAATTGTTGCAGATTTATTAAAAAAGAAAAACAGAAATATCACATGGTCCTAAGTATTCAGACCCTTTGCTCAGTATTTAGTAGAAGCACCCTTTTGAGCTAATACAGCCATGAGTCTTCTTGGGAAAAATGCAACAAGTTTTTCACACCTGGATTTGGGGGATCCTCTGCCATTCCTCCTTGCAGATCCTCTTCAGTTCTGTCAGGTTGGATGGTAAACGTTGGTGGACAGCCATTTTTAGGTCTCTCCAGAGATGCTCAATTGGGTTTAAGTCAGGGCTCTGACTGGGCCATTCAAGAACAGTCACAGAGTTGTTGTGAAGCCACTCCTTCGTTATTTTAGCTGTGTGCTTAGGGTCATTGTCTTGTTGGAAGGTAAACCTTCGGCCCAGTCTGAGGTCCTTAGCACTCTGGAGAATGTTTTTGTCCAGGATATCCCTGTACTTGGCCGCATTCATCTTTCCCTCGATTGCAACCAGTCGTCCTGTCCCTGCAGCTGAAAACACCCCCACAGCATGATGCTGCCACCACCATGCTTCACTGTGGGGACTGTATTGGACAAGTGATGAGCAGTGCCTGGTTGTCTCCACACATACCGCTTAGAATTAAGGCCAAAAAGTTCTATCTTGGTCTCATCAGACCAGAGAATCTTATTTCTCACCATCTCAGAGTCCTTCAGGTGTCTTTTAGCAAACTCCATGCGGGCTGTCATGTGTCTTGCATTGAGGAGAGGCTTCCGACAGGCCACTCTGCCATAAAGCCCTGACTGGTGGAAGGCTGCAGTGATGGTTGACTTTCTACAACTTTCTCCCATCTCCTGACTGCATCTCTGGAGCTCAGCCAAAGTGATCTTTGGGTTCTTCTTTACCTCTCTCACCAAGGCTCTTCTCCCCCGGTAGCTCAGCTTGGCCGGACGGCCAGCTCTAGGAAGGGTTCTGGTCGTCCCAAACGTCTTCCATTTAAGGATTATGGAGGCCACTGTGCTCTTGGGAACCTTAAGTGCAGCAGAAATTGTTTTGTAACCTTGGCCAGATCTGTGCCTTGCCACAATTCTGTCTCTGAGCTCTTCAGGCAGTTCCTTTGACCTCATGATTCTCATTTGCTCTGACATGCATTGTGAGCTGTAAGGTCTTATATAGACAGGTGTGTGGCTTTCCTAATCAAGTCCAATCAGTATAATCAAACACAGCTGGACTCAAATGAAGGTGATCTCAAGGATGATCAGAAGAAATGGAAAGCACCTGAGTTTAAATATATGAGTGTCACAGCAAAGGGTCTGAATACTTAGGACCATGTGATATTTCAGTTTTTCTTTTTTAATAAATCTGCAACAATTTCAAAAATTCTTTTTTTTGTCTGTCAATATGGGGTGCTGTGTGTACATTAATGAGGAAAAAAATTAATTTAAATGATTTTAGCAAATGGCTGCAATATAACAAAGAGTGAAAAATTGAAGAGGGTCTGAATACTTTCCGTACCCACTGTATGTACATGTGATTTCTCAGTTTTTTTATTTTTAATAAATTTGCAAAAACCTCAAGTAAACCTTTTTCATGTTGTCATTATGGAGTGTTGTGTGCAGAATTCTGAGGAAAAAAATGAATTTAATCCATTTTGGAATAAGGCTGTAACATAACAAAATGTGGAAAAAGTGATGCTCTGTGAATACTTTCCGGATGCACTGTAAGATGTGGTGGTCTAAGAGAATAAGAGGTGAAATGGTTACTGAAAGGAAAGAGGACAAAGACTGGCAGACATGTGTCCAAAAGGAAGCTGCCCTAATTGAAATAGTTTTAACATGATATACCACATGCTTATGTCTGAAATGTGTCATTTTTAACCTTCTGGGAGTCACTCTTAGAGGTCAAGGACCCACTGGTAAAAGATTCTAATATCAGCAACCTCAAAATAGCATAAAATCACACTCCATATGTCTATATCACTGATTTCCCTTTTTATATATATATATAAGTTTTATGAAAAGGAGTAACTTTGACCACTCATTTCCTATTAGGGGGTCAGATGATGTGGCATGCATAACTTCAAGTCCTTCTGATCATTTTTGCTGAAGACACCTATTGGTTTATTCTTTTATCATAAAGGTTTCATGTATTGCACAAAATATGATCCCAGATTTGGTCTAGATGGTCTTAAAAAGGGGGAACCACCATAAAGCTCAATATCTTGCATAACTAGACATCAAGATAAATCAAATGATGAATTATATTTGGTGGTTTCTCGTACTGGAGAGTGAGGATGTGCCAGACAAACAAGAACTGAAGTGATTTTGAAGCATTCATTAAGTCATTCTTATCAACACAATAGTAAGCAGAGCTTTGACAGCTTGAGTGTTTGTATGTTGTATACCTGTTACTGTTTTCTTCCTCCAGTAGTGTTGTACTGTCACAGCATTGATTGAGGAGGATATACATAAACATTATTATTATTATTGCTCCCCGGGTATGGTTCAGTTCTGTCTGTCAAATTAATGGGTGCTAGTATTATCCCCAAACGGTTACAAAGTCAGCTTATAGAATATTTCAAGTTATTTTTTTGATCTCTTCATGCTACATGCTTTTGTTGTTTATAAATTGTTTCAATTCCAGGGCAAAGCTCAGAGAAGAATCTGTTCCATTCATATCCTTGATGCACTTATTCTAAATGGCACTGACATTCGTGATCAGCATTTTAACCTGAGGTAAGGATACAGGAAGATTTAAAAATGAATATGATATTTATTAACAGTCTGAACTTTCAGATTTAAACTTACTTTGTTTTACCCGATTGTTTGCAGAATTCAAATGGCAGAAAAGTTTGTAAAAGCTGTTTCTAAACTGAGTCGTCCAGACATGAACCCCATTCGGTGAGTAATGTAATTTATGTTATTTGCAGGCAAGTAAGAATTTACCTTATTCATAAACACCATTTTTTTAATCAACAGTGATGTTAACGTTTGTGGAAAAATAGATAATGTGTTGTATTAGAAGAGACAAAGTGACATTGTACAAAGAGAAGCTTAGAAGGTATGAGTGATTTTGGGACAAATTGACAGCCTTTTTACAAACTAGTTTTAGAACAAGCAAACTCTGGTTCCTATTTTATCTTCCATACCTTATTTCCAATGGTTTCAATTACCATTCATGAAATTTTATAGTTTATGTAGTTCATGCTCAGTTTTTGGATCTTGTGTTAACCTTGAAACTCATTTAACAAAGCATCTGAGATATACTGTTCATTGATTGTGGTCAAACTCCTTTCAGAAGATGATAGGCAAAGCTGTGTTGGTCATGGCCACTAATTTTAAACATTCATTTTGGCAGTTTGGCGTGGTTTTTTTCCCATTAAATAGTCGCTTTTTGAGGAAAATTGAATTGTACTTTGTAGTGGATCCCAGACAATGTACAAGCCCTTAGTGAAGTTTGAGGTGGTAACACAGCTTTGTCTTTATACTACAAACGTTTATCGTTAATGAGAAAGTTTATAGGTGAATATTAAATTTGGAAGATAAAGGCATTGTACACAGTGTTAAACAATGTTGAGAAAAAAAATAAGCAAAATAAAAAGATATTATTAAAAAATTAAAAGAACAAATAAAACTGGTAATTTCTCAAAATCTTCACTGTTAGATGAGTATGCAACAGTACTTTCCATAGTTTTGAATCATTCAGTTAATGACTTAACACATTCTTTAGTGTTGATTGTGAAAGAAAAGCGCCAATTAACTATTCATACTGAAGTCCTGTCATTTCTTTTTGAAGTGGGTTTAAGTCAATTGTTTAATGATTAAAAATGCATTTGTTCTTTACATTTGTAGAGTGAAAGATGTATATAGATTGGAAGAGATGGAGAAGATCTTTGTAAGGTGAGAGGAGAGTAAAATGCATTTAACAACATTGAAGTTTATGCAATAAAAGAGCAAAAGGCATTTATAATAACTATGAAGTGTCCTCTGTAAAATATTAAAATATTTAAACTTAAAAATAGGGAAAAGTTGGAAATTGTATAGAAAAATCCAATTCAGGCTATAATGAGAAGAACTTAAATTGATGGAGTCCACAGAACCAACAGCATTTTTTCCAGTGTTGCATGCTAAAATACCTTTCTTAAAATTCTATCATTGTCCTGGAGAAATGAGTTTTGCTTTTCCATCCATCCATCCTCTTCCGCTTATCTGAGGTCGGGTCGCGGGGGCAGCAGCTTGAGCAGAGATGCCCAGACTTTCCCTCTCCCCGGCCACTTCTTCTAGCTCTTCCCGGGGGAATCCCAAGGCGTTCCCAGGCCAGCCAAGAGACATAGTCCCTCCAACGTGTCCTGGGTCTTCCCCGTGGCCTCCTCCCGGTTAGACGTCCCTGGAACACCTCACCAGGGAGGCATCCAGGAGGCATCCTGAACAGATGCCCGAGCCACCTCATCTGACTCCTCTCGATACAGAGGAGCAGCGGCTCTACTCTGAGCCCCTCCCGGATGACTGAGCTTCTCACCCTATCTTTAAGGGAAAGCCCAGACTCCTTGCGGAGGAAACTCATTTCAGCCGTTTGTATTCGCGATCTCGTTCTTTTGGTCACTACCCATAGCTCATGACCATAGGTGAGGGTAGGAACATAGATCGACTGGTAAATTGAGAGCTTTGCCTTACGGCTCAGCTCCTTTTTCACCATGACAGACCAATGCAGAGCCCGCATCACTGCGGACGCTGCATCACTGCGGACGCCGCACCGATCCGCCTGTCGATCTCATGTTCCATTCTTCCCTCACTCGTGAACAAGATCTCGAGATACTTGAACTCCTCCACTTGGGGCAGGATCTCGCTACCAACCCTGAGAGGGCACTCCACCCTTTTACGGCTGAGGACCATGGTCTCGGATTTGGAGGTGCTGATTCCCATCCCAGCCGCTTCACACTCGGCTGCAAACCGATCCAGAGAGAGCTGAAGATCATGGCCTGATGAAGCAAACAGGACAACATCATCTGCAAAAAGCAGTGACCCAATCCTGAGTCCACCAACCAGACCCCCTCAACGCCCTGGCTGCGCCTAGAAATTCTGTCCATAAAAAGTTATGAACAGAATCGGTGACAAAGGGCAGCCCTGGCGGAGTCCAACTTTCACTGGAAACGGGTTCGACTTACTGCCGGCAATGTGGACGAAGCTCTGGCACCAATCGTACAGGGACCGAACAGCCCTTATCAGGGGGGTCCGGTACCCCATACTCTCGGAGTACCCCCCACAGGATTCCCTGAGGGACACGGCTGATGACTTTTCCAAGTCCACAAAACACATGTAGACTGGTTGGGCAAACTCCCATACACCCTCCAGGACCCTGCTAAGGGTCCACTGTTCCATGACCAGGACGAAAACCACACTGTTCCTCCTGAATCCGAGGCTCGACTATCCAACGGACCCTCCTCTCCAGGACCCCGAATAGACTTTTCCAGGGAGGGCTGAGGAGACCGACTTTGATATGTGACAACTTCTTTTTTATTTCGGCACTGTGCGACTTTGTGAACTTGAGCTTTCGAGTTTCTCCAACACTATGTCACTCAATCAACTTTCTTTTGTTGATTATACGACTGTTTAAACCAACAAATAGTATGTTTTTCCTTTGCCTCCACTTGGTATTCTCTGAAATTCTTATATTTTCCCCCGTGCTTTTCCCATTGTCTTTTCACAGAAGGCTATTTATATTGATTTGCATATTCAAAGAGGCATAATTCTGGGAAGAGTTGGGGCGAGACAGAAGGCGTGTACGTTACTTTTCACGCTGATCGGGATTTATGTAGTGGAAGAACGTGAAAGTTTGCGTAAGCACAGATTCTTGCATCTGGATTTTTCTGTGCATACGCACATTCCCGCTTTTGGGCTTACACCATGTTATAGTGCGAGTTCTACGCACGGCGTTATACATGAAGCCCCAGGTCATGGATTATTAATAAAATTAAATAACATGTCCCCCGCTTACAGCTGAGCTGAGCTGTTCACTCACAGAGTTCCTTGTTTATCGTCCTTTGGTCAATTTCATGGTTTCAATCTCTCTGCCCAAAAGAAATTCACTTGTGGCACATTTTTCCACAATGTTGAAATCCTGCAGCAGAGCATCCATGTTCATTTGACCTTGGCTTCAACCAGACTTAACAGCAGAGCGCTGCACATGTTTGAACTACCCATAAGCCATCGCAAATATGTTGTATTTTGCCAGCTTCTATATATTGCAGCTGAGTAATTTTCAGATTCCCTTTACTTTTTGATTTACCCCTTGTATTGCTTAGTTTTTAGAAAATTAATTTTAAAAATCTAAAGCTAAATTGTGTGTTTTCTTTACCTATTTAATGACAACCTAACATTTTACTCTACCCTAGACTAGAGATGAAGTTAACAAAAAGCTCTGGTGGGATGCCTCGGTTTGTCTTATACAGGCCGAGATGACAGGCACTTCCTACCCACTGGTCTTTATATCATCAAGACTGTGAATGGTAAGACAGATGCATGAAGATACTCTGAACATGACCGTAGTGTGCAGCCAGCAAACAGAATGTGAATAAAAAACAGAAATTGTTTATCCCCTTTAATTCTGGTCTGTTGGTTGGAAATTATAAAGTGTTGTTTAATAAGATGCAACTTTTGATTTTGTGTTTAGAGTGGAGTGGTATTTGTTACTGTCTGTCTTTAAAGTGTAGTGAAGCTTTGTATGAACAGTGAAGGTACAGTATTTTACTACTGTATTTGGATGTCATTATCACATGTTACTCAGTTTTTCTTTTTTAATACATTTATACTTTCTTGTATAAGAAGTATAAGGAAAGTATTGCAGTCGTCCAAAAACTTGATTTCGAGATTTTGATGAATCTCGTCATTTTAGACCTCCCTGAGTCCGAAAATACCATTTTTGGAATTATGTCTGTCTGTGTGTCTGTCTGTGCGTGTATACAGTGCATCCGGAAAGTATTTACAGCGAATCACTTTTTCCACATTTTGTTATGTCTACAGCCTTATTCCAAAATGGATTAAATTCATTTTTTTCCTCAGAATTCTACACACAACACCCCATAATGACAAGTGAAAAAAGTTTACTTGAGGTTTTTGCAAAATTTATTAAAAATAAAAAAATTGAGAAAGCACATGTACATAAGTGTTTCACAGCCTTTGCCGTGAAGCTCGAAATTGAGCTCAGGTGCATCCTGTTTCCCCTGATCATCCTTGAGATGTTTCTGCAGCTTAATTGAGTCAACCTGTGGTAAATTCAGTTGACTGGACATGATTTTGGAAAGGCACACACCTGTCTATATAAGGTCCCACAGTTGACAGTTCATGTCAGAGCACAAACCAAGCATGAAGTCAAAGGAATTGTCTGTAGACCTCCGAGACAGGATTGTCTCGAGGCACATATCTGGGGAAGGTTACAGAAAAATTTCTGCTGCTTTGAAGGTCCCAATGAGCAGAGTGGCCTCCATCACCGTAAGTGGAAGAAGTTCGAAACCACCAGGACTCTTCCTAGAGCTGGCCGGCCATCTAAACTGAGCATCGGGGGAGAAGGGCCTTAGTCAGGGAGGTGACCAAGAACTCGATGGTCACTCTGTCAGAGCTCCAGAGGTCCTCTGTGGAGAGAGGAGAACCTTCCAGAAGGACAACCATCTCTGCAGCAATCCACCAATCAGGCCTGTATGGTAGAGTGGCCAGACGAAGCCACTCCTTAGTAAAAGGCACATGGCAGCCCGCCTGGAGTTTGCCAAAAGGCACCTGAAGGACTCTCAGACCATGAGAAAGAAAATTCTCTGGTCTGCTAGACAAAGATTGAACTCTTTGGTGTGAATGCCAGGCGTCACGTTTGGAGGAAACCTGGCACCATCCTACAGTGAAGCATGGTGGTGGCAGCATCATGCTGTGGGGATGTTTTTCAGCGGCAGGAACTGGGAGACTAGTCAGGATAAAGGGAAAGATGACTGCAGCAATGTACAGAGACATCCTGGATGAAAACCTGCTCCCCCCCCCCCCCCCCCCCCCCCCCCCCCCCCCCCCCCCCCCCCCCCCCCCCCCCCCCCCCCCCCTTTTGACCTCAGACTGGGGCGACGGTTCATCTTTCAGCAGGACAACGACCCTAAGCACAACCAAGATATCAAAGGAGTGGCTTAAGGACAACTCTGTGAATGTCCTTGAGTGGCCCAGCCAGAGCCCAGACTTGAATCCGATTGAACATCTCTGGGGAGATCTTAAAATGGTTGTGCACCGACGCTTCCCATCCAACCTGATGGAGCTTGAGAGGTGCTGCAAAGAGAATGGGCGAAACTGGCCAAGGATAGGTGTGCCAAGCTTGTGACATCATATTCAACAAGACTTGAGGCTGTAAGTGTTGCCAAAGGGCATCGACAAAGTATTGAGAAAAGGCTGTGGATACTTATGTACATGTGATTTCTCAGTTTTTTTTATCCATCCATCCATCCATTTTCCAACCCGCTGAATCCGAACACAGGGTCACGGGGGTCTGCTGGAGCCAATCCCAGCCAACACAGGGCACAAGGCAGGAGCCAACCCACCGCAGCAGTTTTTTTATTTTTAATAAATTTGCAAAAACCTCAAACTTTTTTCACGTTGTCATTATGGAGTGTTGTGTGCTGAATTCTGAGGAAAAAAATGAATTTAATCCATTTTGGAATAAGACGGTAACATAACAAAAGGTGGAAAAAGTGATGTGCTGTGAATACTTTCTGGATGCACTGTATGTAGTTAAACACGATAACTTGAGTACGCTTTCAGTTGGGTCAACCAAATTTTGCATACAAGTATTGGGTACAAAATATAGATTTCTATCACCTTTTGAGCTATTTCCACTAACCGGAATTGGTACTTTTTTATTCATGCAGCTATAGAGTCTGATTTATTCAACTTTACTTTATAATAATTGTTCAATATATTATTAAGTTGATTTGATGTTGTTGGTTCTTTAATGTACATAATATAAAAATATAATCATTGTCTTGTGGTTTAGTCCTCAAATATCCATCCCCATATCTGAGTATACCAGAAAGTCTAGGGGAGACCACTCCCGATTTTTTAAGCTGGAACACCTTGATCTATCATGTTAAGGACATATTTGGAAGTAAATTGTTTTCATACATAAAATTTTATGTATGATCACAGAAATAAACAATGAGAACAGTAAATAATAATCTTGAAAGATCAATCTTTTTTCATGTATATTTTTTCACTAATGTATTTTATGTTTACTATACACTTATTTTAAATGAGTATACGCATACAGTATGTATGTGAAAGAAAAAAAGGCTAAAGGTTATTTGAACACTGAAAAGGAAAGAAGGTTACAGACAATGTTTCAGCTTTATATGTGTTCTTGATTACTGGTAAATGTACACCATCAAAATAAATAATGAACCATTACATTTTTCATTTTTAAATTTTTAGCATTTTCTTTAATGTGTGTAGTAAACATGTGTGACTCAAATCAATCTGACTAATCCTTTCCTGTATTTTTTAGATCCATGGACAATGGCATATAGTAAAACCTCCAAAAGAAAGTTCTTTTACAACAAGTTAACCACAAAGTCAACTTATGACATGCCAAGTGATGCTATTGCTTCATTCAAGTAAGTCTCCAAAGGGTTGTTTCTTTTATTTACCCCTTTAGAAGTTTTCTCTTTTTTTGCATACAACCTTAAGTCACTGTGGATTTAATTAATCTTTTTTGACATTGATCAACAAAACAAGACTCTTTAATGTCAAAGTTAAAACAGATCTCTGGAAAGAGGTCTAAATTAATTACAAATATAAAATAAAAGTATTCACTTCATTTATTATGAAAAACCTAAATCCTAACTGATTTAACCAGCTGGTTTTAAAAGTCACATGATTAGTTCAATGGAGTTCACCTGTCTGTATTCAAGGGACTTATATTGATTGTAGTACAAATGCACCTTATCTGGAAGGTCGAACTTGTGGTAAGTCAGTATTGTGGCCTAACCTACAAAATGAAGACAAAAGAACACTACAAGTAACACAGTGAAAAGTGGATTGACAGCCACAAGTTGGGGAAAAGGAGACAAAGTATCCAAGTTACTGAATATGTCTTGAAGTCCAGTTTAATCAATAACTAAAAAATGGAAAATTATGGCACAACTGTAAATCTGCCTATAATAAGCTGTCCACAAAAACTGAGTAATTGTGCAAGAAGGAAAATAGTGAGGAAGGCTAGCAAGAGACCGGTGATAACTATAAAGGAGTTACAAACTACAATGTCTCAGATTGGAGAATCTGTGCATACAATAACTGTTTTCTGGGTACTTCACCAATTATATCTTTATAAGGAAGTGGGAAAGAGAAAGCAATTGTTAAAAACCACATGTAACATCTCGGCTAGATTTTACTAGGAGGCACATAAGAGACCCTGAAGCTAGCTGGAAGAAGGTTCTAAGGTCTGATGAGTCCATAATTGAGGCCCTGGAAGGCTAGTGAGGGTAGAGGGTAAAATAAATGAAGCAAAATAGAAGGGAAATCCTGGAGGAAATCCTGACGTAGCCTTCACCCTGGGGGACGATTTGTATATCAGCAAGACAACAACGATAAGCATAAAGCCAAAGACACACAGGAATGGCTTAAAACAACAATCTTAATGTCCTGGGGTGACCAAAATCCAGATTTCGATCCAATTGGGAATTTATAGCAGAACTTGGAAAAGGATGTTCACTCACAATCCTCATACAGCTTGATAGAATCGGAGGAGTTTTGCAAAGAACAATGGGGAAAAATCGCAGTGTCCTGATGTGCAAAGCTATTGGAGAAAGACCTGTACACACAGACTCAAGGTCGTCATGGCTGCCTGTTTTATCATGCAGCCATACGATGATCCTTCCCAGGCCACACGTTTTGCACTGTGATAACCAGTGGAGGTCAGTTATGAACCCACAAAGTCTGGATTAAAAAGTCTCTCAGAAGTAGCTTCTTTTCTACACTGTGAGCAATAGAAGATCTCTTATTCCTATGTACGTCAGGACTGCTGCCAAGTACTGTATGTCGAGTTCTTCCTGGTGACGTCAGCTGAGCCCTCTCTCACTCAGCCTCGCCCATTTTTGTGCAATACCACCACCACACTACCAAAGGTGCATCTACTAAAAACTGACTTGAAGGGAGTGATTACTTATGTGGTCAATTATTTTGTTTTATTTTTGTAATTAATTCAGGCCACTTGGCAGAGATCTGCTTTCATTTTGACATTTAAGACTTAAGCGGTTGATAAAAAGGCCAGATTAAATCCAGTTAATCAATGTTGTATAATAAAAGAAAGTAAACACTTACAAGGTAGTGAATAGTTTTTATAGGCACTGCAGAAATTATGGTGTATCATTCTGTCTCGTTGCCTTTAACCTTAACTTGTGTTTATTTGCTATTGAAGGCTTCTATCAGAAGTGAAAGGAGTCATGAGCTGTGCAGGCATATATGTACAGTATTGGTATACATATGTTTGTGTGTATACTGTATACATAATAATTAAAGTCTTTTTCTCTCTCTCATTTAGTTCCTGCCACTTTGAGCGGCTCTTTTGGGCATGGGAAGAAGGTGTCAAAGTTCATGATTCTCAGTCAAGAATAGATTCTGACAAGCTCTCAAAAGAAGATGTACTGTCATTTATTCGGAAGCACTACCAGCTGTAAACGTGGTGTAGAAATGTAGATTTGTGTACTTTATTAGCTGTCCATCAAAAAGACTACCTTTTTTCACTCTTAAGAGAAATGGCTAAAGTCTTCAAACAAGCATGCTTCATTATTAAAATGTTACATGTGTAAAATTCTGCAGAAGAATCAAGGTTTCGGTTAAAATTCACTTGCCTTTTGAAGCTTTCATTTGTAAATGTTGGAATAAGGTTGCTTATTTTGTAAACACCAACTTTGTCCTGACCAATGATGAATTGCCTTCACAGAACTACTGACTTCATATCAATTTTGTTCAGACGATATTGAAATGGCAAGGTATTCTTTGGCAACTTCTTCCATGTCCAGCCACTTGACTTGAATATTTTCTTTTGAAATGGCACCAGGACTTAACATATTTTTAAAGGATATATAACCAGTTTAAGAACAAAAGATAAAAATTAGTTATGATTTGGAACCATGTCGTCATTATCACATAAAAGGGTTTGTTCCTTGGAATATTTTGCATTCATCTATGTTACTTAATACGTTGTTGCATAAAATATGATTCCTGAACTTGGATTGGACTCTGCAGCAGTAAACCTGGTTTAGCCTGCCACTATAACCACTTGCTTACATTTCACTGATTACTCTAAGACACAGTAAACGGGTGTACTTTTATGTTGTAATCTGGAGACATTTTGGATGCATTGGCTTTTGTTGATTTCTTTGTTTGTCCATTCTGAAAGCGCTGATTGGTACAAATAGTCAACTATTGCCATAAAGACCTGGAAAGCACCCACTGTGTTTCTGTGTTTGCTACTACCATCAATCAGTATATGATGCACTGTTTGCTGAATGTTGTCATTGAGAACATCTTTATCTTTCTCAAATCAGTAAAGGTAACAAACAGTTTTTCATAACCAAAGTTTTATTTTTGTTCTGCTTTATTTGGTATCAGACATGTGTTAATTGTTACAAGACATTTGAGAGAAGGTTCTATTTGTGAAATAAATAGTGGTGTTCAAAGATGTTTAATTCAATATTTTCTATTTACCTTCTAGTATGTAATTTATTATGGAAATTGACTGACATGTTCTGTTTATTTATGCACCCTCTAACTTCTCAAAGCTTTAAAAGTTGATAGTAATACATACAGTATCTAAAAATATTGACTTTAATCCTTGTAATTTTCTGTAGGGCATAAACCTTGGTAGCTGCTGCAAATAAGACCACCAATTAATAATCAATAATAATTACCTTAAACCATTCCCGGGAGTGAGGTGTTTTATGTCATTTGTGCATTTATAGATTGAATTATGTTATTTAAACTTTTGCTTGAACAATAAGCATCAAACGGCAGTATGGGTATGTTTAGTGATCTAAAAGCATCAGACAACCTACTAATGACATGCAAGTTTAAATTTAATGTTGTCAACTCAGTTTTTTAATTGCACATCCAAGTTTACAGAAAGATCTTATGTAAATTCAAAGTATGTACACATAATACAATTAAGTAAAAAAAAAAAAAAAAGTTTTGTTTAGGAATATACAGTATCACTCTTTATAAATATTTAGAATTTTCTGACTAAATTACTGTTTTTTTCCCTTAAACTCAAGCAATTGTGATTTCAGATAAGTTAACAAAAGTATAATCCTTTATTAATTTAAATATATGTATTAGAATTAGGCCATGTTTATTTGATCCCCATAAGTACCGAGACAGTTTAATGCTGTTCAAGCCAGTTATTTCCTTCTGTATGCAATATACAACACTATACATGAACTGTAATGGGTATTGGTGGATATAGACTTGGCTGTACACTTTGGTGGTTGTCTTAGAAGTCAAAGAATTCAATCAGAATAACAGAACAGAATGTGTGCAGAGCAGCAGCAACAACAATAATAATTTGAATTTTGTTTTTATTAACTTTTGCACATGTAACTGGCAGTGAGCAGTTTACTAGGGGAAATAGCCAGCAACTGAAAATGACCGCACCAGACACTTGGTAAAAAGAACAAAGTAAGGTTTGAAGCATTAATTACATGGAAATAATTTGCAACAAAATATACAGCTTTGTTAATTTACATTGTCTCAACATTTATATTCGTGAAAAATTTTACATAAAAGAGGTACTTTCCTAAAATAGTACAGCATAGGTACATAAAAATAAAAGGTGACATACTGTGCGTTTATCTCATGATCTTTTTTTCATTTCAAACAAGAATGCAATACAGGCATGTTATAGGATGTAACTTCCCTAGAAGAGAGAACTACCATTCCCAGCACTGTTCTGGAAATCCAGCTGTTGTGCTGAAAAGCTACATTGGCACAGAATGATGTGCACAGTCATGTTAATAGTAACAAATTTATGCAAGATTTATATTATACTAATAATGATATAGATTAAGTGATTTTTGCAACAAAACATACTTTCAGATTTTTTAACTGAATAATACCTCTTTTTGCACTTTGTGCCACTTTAACATATCCAAAATAAGTCACATCAGAGACTCGAAGCAGCTTATCTGGCCACACATCATGAATTAATCCAGAAGCTATATAAAAGTACAAATAAAGTTAAAATTGCAACCGACAGCAGCATATTTCTTCTATTTTCTCCTCGGAGGCAACGTAGTTGATGCTCTGAAATGGAGGAAAAAAAAAAAAGAAGAAAAGCAAAAAAATAATTAATGAACTTCTGTGTGAAACCAAATTCCAGTTCATACAAAATCTTGAAATAATCTGATGCTACTATTGTATTATTTTTATTTTCTCTTTATATAGGAATAGGTGTTTCATGTAATAGAAAAAAATCATTGGCTGACAGAACCAGAAATTTGTTTTATTAATATATTAAAAACATTTAGCTGTGAATTCCTGTAAATGTAACGCTTTCAAATCCGGATGTACTTTTCAGTGTCTTGTTATGTCTGTATGGCTACCTCTGTGCTTTACCGCTATTTCTTACTTAAGACAGAAGGCACCATTAAAAAGTGAAACTAAAAGAATTGTAATGAGGACAGCAAAGAAGAATAAATGAAACAATGCATTTACGCTGACCTCAAAGGAGAATATTTTACTGTACTTGCAGATGAGTGAAAGCAGACAATATGTTACTACTGTACTCCCTTTCTTAAAAGCCAGTTTTTAAACCATTTAAAACTATCACAATAGTGTCATGCTTACCCTCAGAAAAATGAGCCCGAAACAATAATTAGGGATGCTCCAATTAATCAGCCGCCAATCCGAAACAATAATTAGGGATGCTCCAATTAATCAGCCGCCAATCCGAAACAATAATTAGGGATGCTCCAATTAATCGGCCGCAATCAAAATTGGCTGATTTTCACACAAAAAAACTGCTTTTCTAAAGTTTACGGTAATTTAGTGTTGTGCTTCTTTATGTTACGCCAGTGCCTGTCTTTTCCCACAGCTTAAACAAAGCAGCAAATCACGGCTTGTTTTAGCAGAGAGTTTACGTTAAAGAAAGTGGAGCAGTAAACTGAGAAAACAGAATCGGAGTGGTTGTCCTGTGCATTTAGACAAATGGCACTACTTTAATGAATTCACATCTTTTTATTTTGTCTTTAATTAAAACGGACGCCATTTGAGTTTTGACAGCAAGCTCGTTTAAAATGCAGTAGCTTACATTTTTAATTAGATAAAGAAAAGATAAAGATGAATTTGAAATGGTTACTTAGTAAACAATTGGTTTTAAAAGATTTGTACTGTTTATTATTTGTTACTGTGTGTCATGCAGTGTAAGCTTTGGTAAGAAACAAGTACTACATAATTAAAGTGATAATCCATATTTTATAATTACACCACAAGAATTACAAATGTCTAGTTGATACACTGAAGAAAAAAACACTGTATAAATATAATAGAAAGCTGTAGTGCAATTAATGATTTAAAATGATTAAAATGTACAAGTGCATGTATATTTACATTTAAGCAGCGTTTAACTTCTAATACCAATTAATGGAAAGTATGAGAATATATACATATATTTGTTAGAAAAATGGTGAATTTTTTTTTTTTTTTAATAAGTAAGCCTTGCTTCAGATAGGTACATTACAGAAAAAAAACCAATATGATAGCTTGTAATTATGAGGTGAATTTTATTTTCTTGCCAAATGCATTATGGATAAATATTTTTGTACATATTTTATTAGTTAAATTATGTATTTTAAGGAAAGTATTTTACGGTCACTGAACAATAAGCCTACAGAATTTAATTTTGTTAATACAAAATTAACAGTTAACATCTATGGTCTACAGTTTAATTATAAAAATTTGGAAGTGAGCGTCATTAGGCTTTGCACCCTAGGAACCAAGTTACCCAAACTATTCTATAATGTTTCAGTAATTATTTACTGCTCTGATGCTAATCTTCCTGATCATAAAATTGGTCATTATGATAGCAATTGACAAGAAGAATTCATAATTAATTGCAGAATTAAGGTATTTGAGGGTTCCTCTAGAATGCCTCTTACTCTTGCATGATTTGGTTCAAAAACTAATCAGCACATCATCTCATAACAGGCTTAAGTTTCGAGTTTCGTATTTTTCCATCTAGCCGTTTTAGCTCTAGACCATCCTCAAGAAACTGTGACACACACACACCCATCATCGAAATATTGATGTTTTTGGTATCAGGGAACCCTAAAACGTCAAGATCCGTCTTGCTTCTCCCCCATATTAGATAGGCTATGGTAGAGGAGAGCGCAAAGCAAAAAACACTTTGATATAGGACATAAGGCTTCTGTGCATCCGGTTACACAGGAGATTAGTATAAAATGTTTTTCAGAGGGATAAAGAAAAAAAATTGGAATCGGTTGATCAAGTAACATGAAATCAGGGATCAATAACAACCTTGTCACCATAAATAAAGAAAGGTAAGGTAAGGTATGCCTAGTATCCACTGCTGTACAAATCCACAATTAGTACCTGTCCTTCATGTGACATGTTTTGAAACAGTCACCAATGCACAGTCCGACACTGCAGCTGGGAGAAAAGAGTGTTTCATTGTGCACTTTGCTTATATTATTTTTTTTGTTGCTTGCGCATGAGAGGGTAGAATGTCAGTACCTGATCCACATGATTGACATGTCTCATGATATTGTACAAGTAGGCTACCATGGTGCAAGGCTTAATGACTTTTACGTTTCCCCAGACACAAAATATTACAAGTGTTGAACTTAGCAGGCTGACTTCTTTTCTTGTCTTTCCACTTGATCACAATCATTTTGCCTTTGTCATGCGGCAGCTTTTTTTTTTTTTGCAGGATGATGTTATTACATCCACATGATGGCAGCTGAGTATTGCCCCAAGCATTACTCGGGCTTAACACTTTATACAGGATCCAAAAAAAAAGTCACCCTAGCGCTTCTCAGGTTTAAACATATTTATATAGAATTTCGAGCCCAAGAGAGACTCTGGGTTAATGGGAAGTAAAGGTTAATAGAATAAACAATGTGTGGTCTGCCAGGAAGGGCACCAGTCAGAAGCTCAAAAACGTTATGTGAACACAACAAGCTGCTCATCAACAGCAAACATCCATCAATTAAAACAATGAAGAAATATACTTTGTTTTTGCCTGTCATTTTTGATGGGTGTCACCTTTGATGACTGGCAAATACATAACATTACATTTTGTTGTGCCTAGATAATGAAAGCTGAAGGATCACCAACCCACAAAGTAGCTTATCAGATCACCTAAAAGAGAAACATAATTTTCTTTCTTGCACATTTATAGCTGCTGTATATTAAAAAATGAAATCCACATGTTTTTCATAAGCTTACAGATAATAAAACCTTCTACTTTGAATTAAAATAAATAATTAAAATCAAACCACACCATATATTCTAGGGGTGATTAGCTGCAGGTTTTTGCCTTAACCAAATTTTGAAGTAGAACTCATTTATTTACTAATAAAGCAATCTGTTTTTTAGCTTAGTTTTAGTTAACTAATTTTTTACAATTAAGAACTCTTGTCTATTTTAGTTTTAAACTACTGTATTAAGGTTTTAATTGTTGCATGTTTTCGTTGCTAGCCATCAGCTAATAATGAGGTGCAACTGACAAAGGAACCACCAGCTCTCCAGTTAAGGTGCTTCCATTTTAACCTGTGTCTATGCATTATGAAGTATCTGTGTCACTAAAATGTTTTGTAATAAATGAGAGAGAAGGAAAGGACCGCAAAACATGGATGAAGTTCTCAGAAAACGAATGTACAATGTTTGCCTTGGAATAATGAAAGCACTACCAACCATATAATGAAATACCAAGTTTCATTATCTACTAGGTCTGGCTTCTAATTATGAAACTGGTTGGAATGAAAGCCTGCAGCCACTACGGACCCCAGGATCCCCAGTATACGGTATTCTATGAATTGCTACAAACTGTCAAAGTTGGTCAAGCCTAATATTTTTTAAGCACATAGAAGAATGTATCAAACTTAAGTACAGTACCATATTTTGAAATTCTTTCTAATAATAAAGATTTTTCTTCTTCAAGTGACAGCCTAGATTAAAAAAAAAAAAAAAAAGCATTTAGTGTATATGTACAACATTGAATCTTCTATCTGTACACAAAAGGTACATTAGATCATTTGTAGAAGACTACAGGAAATTCTAAAATTGCCATAACTAACGATTAGATTTTAACTAGAATTTGTTCACTAAGTAATTATAGTTGGCTTATAATGTACAGCAGACAAACTGCAAGATATCTGCCACTACAATTCCAGGATTATTTGAGTTATTTAATGTTCCTTTACTTCCTTGTGCTCTTGCTTCAAAACAGCAATAATAAAAACATTTTTTGACAACATGTTCAATTAGCCAAGCTTAAAATATTAAAAATTACATTTGAAGTACTCAAAACACAAAGCCTTGCACTTCTAAAGCTGGCAGCCCATTACACAACTTCTAGTTGGAGGCATATCAAATCTGATGACTGTAGTTGCTGACCTCATCGCCTTGACGATATCAGATCACGTGACTGGGAATTGCTAAGGATGTCAAATTTCATGACTCCAAGATGACTTTCCAGCACAGTTTCACGTTTCTAAAGTATCGCAAGTTCACCCCTTTTTCTAATAATGTTCTGCCTAACAGTGGGCTTAGCCACAATCTCTGCCCTTTTTACCCATTTTGACTTCATGCTTAAACACAAGTCATCAGACAGACAAGCCTCTCTTATGTTTGCATGGTCCAAAACACCAGTGTTCCTTATTTCTCATGGCTGCATTATATGCACTGCACTTCAAGGTGAGCGCTCATTGGTTGCCAGCTCTTGAATACACAGAAATAAACTGCATAAGACTTTGAACAAAAATCAAACCACTCTGATTTTGTTGGGGTGAGTCACAGACTGGCCTGACTGTGTCACATGGGATGTCAAACTACATGAAGGTTTAATCTTGTAGCAGTGATGCAAAGTAGGTCTGTTGGATTAAACGTTGCCATTTGAATATAATTTGAATGTATTTAAAAAGATTTTATTCAAAGGCAATGTGACGGTACGGGATGGCTCCTGGCTACCTATTCTATTATGGGATCCTCTTGAACCTGACACCGTCAATAACGTAACCGAATGAGCATGGCAAAAGAGGACAAAACACACATGAAGAAAGGGGATGGTGTAAAAGTGATGAGTGTTTTTATTAACAACCAGGTCCACAAAAAGTGCAGTGCTCACAAAATAGTTCAATAAATAATCTCATAAAACAAAAGGTGAAGTGGAGGTTAAAATAATCCCAATAAATATTCATTAAAAACGAGGTTAAAATCAATTGGCAGGAAACTGTTGAAACTAAAAACTTGGTACCTTCTTCCTCACTGGCGGCTCCTCTGCTTATCCCATATGGGCTTTGCCGCAGAGGAGTCACCCTACTGACACACGCAGCTGACATTCTGCAGGTCCAGTTCCCTACCGTCCCATGGTCATGGTAAGGGTCCCTCTCCAGACCTAGGCTAGGCTTGGGACCCAAAGGCCATGGCGCTCTCCTCCCAATCCTCCTCGACCCCCATTGCCTTCCCGGTGTTCTATGGCAAGTTGCTCCTTTTAGTGCGCATCGCTCTGGCTCCCCGAGTTGTTCAGCCAGAATGATCACTCCTACAGCCCCCAGGCATCAGCCTCTCACATCGCTCAAGGGGCTTTCCTTCTCGGCTGCTTGCCTTCTGTGAACCTCACTTTACCACAACGGCAAAAGCTGACATTCCATTGGAGATGAATGGTTGTTCGACGTAAGAGTTACTCCAGATATGTGAGACTAAGCTATAGCAGTTTACAGATCTGTTTTTGCACTACAATTCCACAATCAGCCTTTTTGTTATTTTGAATGAATAGCTTGTTATCTTCATTAGTAAAACTTTCATCCCCTCACATCTTAATCCCCGGTGCTCTAAAACTCGTTTTCCATCTGATTCTGTCCCAACCACTCTTAAACCTAAGTTCCCAGACTGTTTAATGCTAAGACATTTCAATTAAATAAAGTGAAAAATAACAATCATAATTCTGATTTTCCTTTTATTACAGAGCTTTAAAAAGCCTTGTCAATATCAGCCAACATGTCATGTGCCACACTTAATCTCTGTCTTATGTGGCTACTGATTTTAATACATAATACTTAAACAAGGAGGTGTAATTAAAAAATATTCCAACCACCTTTATTAAAATATTGCTACATCTATAAAGGAGAAAAAAAAAAGTAGACAAGTTGTGCGGCCCCTGGTAATTTGTCACATTTGATAATATGAAAATCCCATACGCTACACACACAGAAGTTGCTTGTCCAGGTGCTGACTGGCCTTTTGTTCTGAATTGTGTGATATAAATGTTATCCTGACACTGTCCATTTGACACCTCCAAAAATAACGCAGTGTGGTGTAGTGGTTAACGTTTTGGACTACAAACCCTGAAGCTGTGGGTTCAAATTCTGCTACTGACTTTGTGTGACCATGAGCAGGTCACTTCACCTGCCAGTGCCCCAATTGGAAAACCAAAAAGAAAAGTAACCACTTGTATCATGAATGTTGTAACTCACCTTGGATAAAGGTGTCAGCCAAATAAGTAAATGTCCTATGTGTTGGAAAATGTTAGCAGCCCTCAGCTGGTGTCCTGTGCAACAAACTTATTGTGATGTGTCTTGCTGCTGCAAGAACAGCTGTGAGGAATAGGTTGGGGTAGAGCCTTGGGACAAGCACTTTTTATGAGGACACATGGCACCTCCACATGAAGACCTGAATGACAGGGGTGAGGGGATTGTTCTTCACAAACAGATTTGACGATTTAAGACATGCACATCCAGTCATCAGGAAAACAAGACGGCAGTGTGGTTGCTGTTCTTTAATGGGATGCGGCTGTTTAGGATTTTAATGCTTCTTATATTTAAATAACCAGTTGCCCAAGTACTGCTAGATTTTTTTTTGGACTGTTAGAGGATGTTCTTGCAGGGGCCTATGCTGTGGACATTACCATAATAAAAAAGTATTAGACAAGTACATACTAACACACATGTGATACCCAGAATCAATAACCTCAGTTTAAATATGTATATAGTTTTAACTTCAATATTCAAACTTAATTTTTTTTTGGCTAATTTGACAGCCCTAGGTAATGGGTGTTACAGAGCAAGATGTAGAGGACAGGATGATATGGAACAAGATGATCCTCTGTGGCAACCCCTAACTTGGAAGAGGAAGAAGAAGAAGAATGAACCAGTCATAGGTGGGCCATTAGTCCATCGCTGGGCACCCTCATACTCATTTGTGGCAACCTACTAGGCCGAATTTTCAAAAGTCTGCAATGTTTATATGGTTATTATTGTTATGCATACAGAATACAGTGAAATTCTTTTGTGCATGGGCTAATGAACATGAATACACTTTTCCTGTGCCATGATTAATATGATGAAGAAACCAAGTATGATTGATGGATTAATTTTCTTTTCATCATTCCTACGTAACCCACGAACAGGATTGAGCAGTTAAGTTTGAAGGACTTCACCTCTTTATTTCATTTGGCAGATGCTTTATTTCAAGTGCCTTCACAAGATATTATTTACACAGTCATCTTCTGTTCTAGTAATATAAATCTCTATATAAACCGATTTTCTTAGGAAAACACTGTATGTCTAAGGAAGGGACTGAACCGGTGACCTTGTGATTTAGCCCACCATTTGTCAGTTCATTTAAAGAAATATAAAATACCAGTGCCATCTTGAAAAAAGCACTAAAAACATAGCATCATGAAATGACATGAATGCAGAAGTGATAAAGGCTCACCTTTTATCTTCAAGTAGCTCCTCTTTCCGCAGTCTGAACTCCATTCCTTCTAGGCTTTTTCTGCAGACGGAAAGACGCTTCTCCACATTGTCAATCTGCAAACAAAGTATATAAAGAAAATGCTTGAATTTCCTGGCTACTTTATGAATATTTCCATATATTTTCTAAACCACAGTCAAATATGAAGTGGAGGGCCAGTGTCTAACTTGGTAACACAAAGTAAAGACATATATATGCCCGCACTAGACGGAATGCTGTCAACTCACTGCCACACAGGCAATTCAACCACTGATTAACTCGAGAGGAATCTTCTTTGGTCACAGGATGAACATACAAATTTATCACACAAAATATTTCAGCCCAGACACAAAGTGGCGTTCAAGTGACATGTAGTCAAAAAGAATTCAATTGTTACAAGCATGCTGTTAACACTCCAGGTTTTGACTTGTGTCAATCCAGAAATTGAGAAATGTGTTTCCTACATTTTTAATATTGGACAGTAGTAAGCACTTGTATACGTTACAGGAGGCGAAGCTGATTATTTGTGTTTTTCTTGCTTTTTAAGATTTTGATTTTTTTAATCATTCTGTTCATTTTTTTTTTTTTTTTTTACTAATTACAACATAAGTGAATATGACACTAACGTAGCAGCTCTCCATCAGCGTATGGTGTCATTTGCACCTGTGACTGCACTGCTTCTCGCTATTTTTCAGTATTTTGTTACAATTAAGGGAAAAAACACCAGACAAAAAACCTTAATTAAAACGAAAGTGGTAGAGGAAAGTGAAGCATTTAATGCTATTAAAAAATTACACATTTCTGATTTGTTTTCTAAATGTAAATAACGTACTGGTGTATTTATCCGAGTCAAAAAAATAAGAGAAAAAGGGCAAGCAAATTAAACACTTAGAAATAAGAGTGATTTGTGAAACTGGCTGGAATGATAGCCCACACTCAATCCCAGTGGTACCCCAGGGCTGAAGTGACTTAGTGTGAGTGAATAAACATAAACAATCTGGATAAGAATATAATCAAACTAGTTAAGTCTGCAAATGATAGCAGCCTAGGTGGAAAAGCAGATAATGCAGAATCTGTTGAATCATTACAGGGGGCTAATGGACAGCATACAGGCTTAGGGAGATTTGTGGCAGATGAAGTTTATTGTCGGTAAATGTAAAGTATTACACAGAGGAAGTAAAAACGGCAGATGTGAATACACAATGGGAGATCTGAAAGTTTAAAGTGCAGTATACCTTATGAGAAGGATTTAGGAGTCGTAGTGGATTCATCACTATCATCATGTACAGAAGTGATCAAGAAAGCTAATCGAATGTTACGTTGTTTATCACAACGTGCGGAGTATAAATTATGTTTAGGTTATGTAATGCACTTCACCATGAACATAGGGACACAGTCCGAAACTTGTCAAGGGTAAATTTCACACCTTCACGCACAGAGCTATTAACACATGGAATAAATTACCAATTAATGTTGTGGAGAACATAATTTGGGGCACCTTCCAATCTCGACTTTGTTATTTTGGACAATCGAGGTGAATAGGATGGGTAAGCTCTTTGGGCAGAATGGGATCATTCTCGTCATAATTTTCTAATGTTCTATAGTCGCGCCCATATAAAGTACGCTTTATTTTAAAATTATCAACACGATCAAGCCTCCCAAATGCAAGGTAACTGATTGTTTACAGCAACTACTTATCCCAAAACAGTCACAGGTTGGGACTCTGGGCAGGTGTCGAAAACCTCTAGGCTGAAGCCACACGAACGATCGGAAGTGGCACACAAATCCCACTACAGTATGTCCCATCTACTTTCATTCGCGCGTGCACGTATCATTCATAAGTAAGCGCGCACACACATGCGTAAAACTAACCTAATAATGTGAGGGCATAGATTTGCACATATAAGGGGCGAATGATGAAAATATTCATTTAGAAAAACAATAAATATAGTGATGTTTTCGCACAAAATTAACGGCCATAGTGTCCCCGCGCTTGTTATTGCCATTCGTGCTCATTACCTCCTCAGCAATGCTAACTTTTTCCTTCACGTTCTTAACCATCTTGCACAGATCCTCCCGGCTTTCTTTTTGTGACACGTCACTCTCATCAGCTTTCTTGGGGGCGGATCATAAAATATTCTGATCTTTGATTGGCCTAATTTACTAACGACTGTGTTTTGTCATTTCTTTCGTTCACCAATCAATACAGCAGCGCCGTTTCCTGCTGTAATAATTGGGTGGAGATGCGTGTCTATCATTAAATCCTCGCTCGCTTTTGGGAGGCGGGATTATTTTTTTAGTGATAAGAGAAGCACAGAGCTAAGAGATCAAAGCAGAAAAATGCGAATCCCAGCAAACGAAATAAAAACGTAATCTGTTGGTTCCTTTTTGGTTACAGGATAACATAACAGGCATTTTAAGGGATTAGACCACTTTCAAGGATACAGATGTTTTAACTACTGTAGTAAATTATAACATTTTTTATTAGTAAAGTATTTTTTTCACCAGTACTCAGGTTATAAATGTACAGTATAGTAAATTATAACATTTTTTATTAGTAAAGTATTTTTTTCACCAGTGCTCAGGTTATAAATGTACAGTATACAGTATGTATATGGGATTTCCTTATCTGGAATCTTGAATATATTTTTTCTTTATCAAGTTTTATAAATTCAAAGCAAACTTTATATAAGCGTTTAGCGAATTACTATAAATGTCATTTTTGGGGGAAAATTTGGAAAATATACCATTCAGAGCGACTATGTTTTTTAACCTACAGGTGACTTTAAGGCACCGTTCTGGTAACCGTACTTTGCTATATCGGTTATAGTAAAACCTAATTTACTGTCTTCTTTTTCTTCTTCTTTCGGCTGCTCCCATTAGGGGTTGCCACAGCGGATCATCTTCTTCCATATCTTTCTGTGCTCTGCATCTTTGTTCTGTTACACCCATCATCTGCATGAGAGTGTAAAATGGTAAAATAAGAAATGCATATTTTTTGCAACAGTCTGCATTAACTACAGATTATTTTATACGTTATTATTCATAAAATAAACTTTTCTACTGCTGTGCATCTCCTGCAAGTACATTTTAATAAATTTAATTTGGCATTATAAAAAGTTTCCAAATTTTAAATAAAGAGACTTACCAAAAGCTTGAAATACTGTGAATTTTTAGTCTAATATATAAAAACATTTTTCAGAAAAAAAGTATTATTGTTGTTCTACACCCGTTTTTATTTGATCTGTTTGTACATTTTCGGTTTTTAGATAGATAGATAGATAGATACTTTATTAATCCCAAGGGGAAATTCACAAAAAATGCAAAACTGTATAATTTTTTCAACCATCAATCATATACAATATGTAATGTGATGAACTATTTAAGTGTCCTACAAACATTAGTCAAAATATTTTTTACTGGAATATACTGTATCCCTCTTGGCCATGAACAAATGATTCAATCTGATAGCAGACACTGTGTAAATAAACTAAGTGTTTTATTTCTAGCGAGCCATCTTTGTGTCTCACGGAAAGAAGTCACAATTTACACTTTCCTTTCCTGCCCAGCTTTGTATCATCACTTTTTGTTTTGATTTAAGTTACAATTTATTTCTTTTAGGTTCAAAATTATGACAGCATGCTTTTCTGCCCGACTAATCTTCGGCTCCACGTAACTTTCTGAGAAGTCAGTTCATGTATAGGATTGAATGAGCCAACACACACTGCAGTCTGCCGCAGGAAAGTCGAACCTGATGGTGGTGAACAGCAGAGGTCGGGATATCGCGGAGTTTAAACGTAGGTTTTAATGTAAATCCATTGGAGAGATGCTTACACTTTGTATTTACATGTGTATAACTTGGTACACTTGCACATCTCATTATTTTTCTTTTGCTGCAATTTTGTAAAATTGTGTTAATTTCTGGACTCTGTTTAAGTTGTCAGTCATAACCGATGTCTGTTAAACGTCTTAGAAGTTTGAACAAAGGTTTAGACAAGAGTGCCATCCGAGCAGAACCGCCAAGTTTTGTTTTGCATGCAGTGTCACATTAAACATCTGAAGGTTTTAAATGCCTTTTGCGCTTTATTGTTTAATAAACAAAAATAATAAATAGTAGTAACAGAGGTAATGATATACAGCATTTTAATCTTGGGAACAGAACAAAATTAGAATCTGGTAACTACCACACAGTCCACCAAGCCTCACGTGATTGTTCTTGTCTTGGTCACGTCAGTCATTCTGTTGAGTTGTCCACTGAGAGTGAAAGCAGCTCATATTAATGGGGGCACCAAAATTTTTTAAGTGTTTAGGGCCTCTAAACATCTTAATCTGGCCCTGTTTACAATTGGCTATAAACCAGTGGTGGCTGGTGAAAAAAAATTTGGGCAGGATCGCAGTTTTTGTGTGGACTTAATGAAGCAGCACTTATCTATTATATAGTGCCTTTCACATCTATCTATCTATCTATCTATCTATCTATCTATCTATCTATCTATCTATCTATCTATCTATCTATCTATCTATCGTGCCTTTCACATCTTTTTATCTATTCTGGTTTTTTCTTTCATGCTCTCGTGCTCCTCATAGTGTCAATGCACATCTTCTGTCCAGTATCAGACTTATTGGACAAATCCAGGCCTAAATGTATTGTATCCTTTCCACCATGCTGCCCAATCTAACACCAGCTTTCCTGTTTCTACTGTGCTCCAAAACTTCAGTCCGTGACATAAGCCGTCCCCTTATTTTTTCTATAACTTGCCCTATAGATATGGAAAGGAACAGGTGCCCCTGCCACTCAAATTTTATACCACACCTGTCTCTAAACCGCCCTTTCTTCTGCCAACTTGCCAAGTTCCCCATTCTGCCAAATCCCACACCAAAATGTCCGCACCACCAATTCTGTAATCTTCCAATAATGTGGACGTCTGTCTGTCCTATAACACATTCATAGCATAAGTCCAATCCAAATCTTATTCTGCCTCTGCTAACAGAGTGCCGGTCCTTGGCCATTCCCACTCTATTCCATAAATCCACATCATAGCCCTCTGATATTTCTCAAGTCGTGCATCCCACTCTATCATTTACCACATCCACAAAGTCATTCCCACCCTAATTTTATTCTACACATGTGCCAGTCTGCCCAGTCCTATGCAAGTCTGCCAGGCTTACCTCACCTGGGCACAAGTTCACATTGTAAGATCCACAGACCCCCACATCTTAAAACATAACTCGCACTCCCAACCTGTCTTGAACTACACCTGCAGGACAAGTCCAACCTAAATCTTATTCTGCCTTTAGAGAAAGAATACCTATATTTTCCCCTAAAACTGCACGCGGCATGTTCTGTAAAGATTCCCAAAAGGCCATTTATTAATATTCTCAGATAATGTTCTGGGAACAGAAACAAAACTTTGCACATTAATGTTAACGCTCTGGAAACTAATATGTAAAGTTCTGGTAACATTGCAGTAACATTAAAATTGTTTGCTGGGATAATAACGTTTTATTTACAGGTATACAGCTCCTCTTTCATATGTCAAGTCACCAATTAATATATTTTATACCAGACTTTTAAATTAAATAAAAAGTCTCATCATTTTTATAGCTGTATGATTATTGGAGATGCTACTAAAGTAACATACTGCTTGACTCCTCCATATATTGCACATTAAAGCACTCTTTGTTTTATTGTTGTTTTTAAATTTAAACTTATGACTATGGCATTTAAGTCAGGTTGTAAGATTTAGAAAATGGAAATTGTGATAATTTTCATCAGTATAATCATTAAACCCAGGCAGTACATTTTTAAATAATTCAGAAAATTCACTTAAATTCATGTAATGAAAATCCACATGCAAATGATTAAAATCTTTGCACAAAGATCCTTTGCTAAAATAAGTGCAAACAGATTAAGTTTGTAGTGCACACCAAGGACCCTGGTTTTCAATTTCTTTTTTCTTTCCTTTTTTTTTGTCTAAGATTATTGTCATGTCATCTTCTAACCCACTTAATCCAGACCAGGGTGTGTGCTGGGGGATGACTGGAGCTTATCCCAGCTAGCATAGGACACAAGGCAAAAACACATCTTGGACAGAGTGCCAGTCCATTTCAGGGCAAACACACACACACACACACACACTCGGGCTAATTTAGTGTTGCCAATGCACCAAACCTGCATGTCTTCAGAATGAGGAAAGAAACCGGAGCACCCAGAGGAAATCTGTTTAGACAAGGGGAGAACATGCACACTCCATGCAGGAGTGTTTGCTCATTTTGTAAGAATTAATTTACAGGATATTTCTTTAATTCTATTAATTGATAAATATTTCAATAAGTAAAGACCAGACTTTTTACCAAAGTATATTTTCAACAAAACCACTCCAGTTACAGAAGAAGCAGTCAAGACGTTACATTGACCAGTGCATTTGTATCTTTCTGTATCTACTAGAAAGTCTTGCTGGAAAGTGCATTTTCCCTTTTGCTGTATTGTACCGATTAAGGGAAATGTTGTTTTTAATTGTGTCTTGCAGAAGGACAGCAACCTTACAACAAATAGCAACAGGAACAAAAATTCTTTAGGGATATTGGGATCTTATATACATATAAGAATTTAAAGTTCTTACATAGCTTTCCTTCTGAAAGAAACAGTTGACAAACCAATACAATTTTGTTATTATTATACTAACTGTTAAACATCAATGACTTGTTTTTATACCAAATATTTTTGATATTGCAGGTAAAGTATATATGAGGTGTCCCTCGAAGCATCCTGTGGGGTGTGCTCCAAGAGTATGGGGTACAAGGCTCATTATTATGAGCCATTTAGTCCCTGTACAGGGAACAGGAGCTTGGTCTGCATTGCCGGTAATAAGTCAGACTCGTTTCCTGTTGAGTTTGGACTCTGCCAGGGCTGCCCTTTGTCACCGATTCTGTCCATAAGTTCTATGGACAGAATTTCAAGGCACAGCCAAGGAGCGGAGGGGGTCTGGTTCGGTGACCTCAGAATCTCATCTCTGCTGTTTGCGGATGACATGGTTCTGTTGGTTTCACTGGACAGTGACCTCCAGCTCTCACTGGAGTGGTTCGCAGCCGAGTGTGAAGCGATGGGGATGAAAGTCCGCACCTCTAAATCCGAGGCCATGGTTGACAGCCAGAAAAGGGTGGAACGCTCTCTCCAGGTTGGGAACACAGTACTGCCTCAAGTGCAGGAGTTCAAGTATCTCGGGGTCTTGTTCACGAGTGAGGGAAGAATAGAGCGGGAGATTGACAGACGGATCGGTGCGGCATCCGCAGTAATGCGGGCTCTGCAACGGTCCGTCGTGGTGAAGAGAGAGCTGAGCCAAAAGGCGAGACTGTCGATTTACTAGTCGATCTACGTTCCTACCCTCACCTATGGCCACAAGCTTTGGGTAGTGACCAAAAGAGCAAGATCGCGGATACAGGCAGCCGAAATGAGTTTTCTAGGCAGGGTGGCTGGACTTTCCCTTAGAGATAGGGTGAGGAGTTCAATTATCCAGGAGAGACTCAGAGTAGAGTCGCTGCTCCTCCTCATTGAGAGGAATCAGTTGAGGTGGTTCGGGCATCTGGTTAGGATGCCCCCTGGACGCCTCCCTGGGGAAGGGGTGTTCCAGGCATGTCCCACTGGGAGAAGGTTACGGGGCAGACCCAGGACATGCTGGAGAGATTACATCTCCCGGCTGGCCCTGGAACGCCTCGGGGTCCTTCAAGAGGAGCTGGAGGAGGTGGCCGGGGAGAGGGAGGTCTGGGCTTCCCTACTTAGGCTGCTGCCCCCGCGACCTGACCTCGGATAAATGGTGGATAATGGATGGATGGATGGATGAAAAACTATGCTTAAAAATGGGTGACTAAGTTAGAAGCATGTATGAATGTTGGATGCCTTGTCAGGGATTATAAAAGCAAAGAAACAAAAACTTGAGACCCCCTGTCTTTGAAGATACCTGTCTTTGTTTATGCTCTCAAGGATCACTTTAAGAAAAAGCTTGCCAGTTCCTTTCACAATATGTTATCAAATTCTGCTGTGATACCTTCACTTCCTTCAATTTTTTTTTTGATGTTTTAAATGGCTAAGAACCATTCGGATGGTCACAATGCTTCTTTTCATATTTTGTTATAGGCTTTGGATGTTGAATTGCATCTAAGAAATATTTGTAAATGTATGAATAAAATTCAGCATGTCTATTCCCTTCAGCTCATAAGTAACATGACCATTATATTTAATTGATTAACAGATAACAATCTATAATCTAAAACAAAAAAAAAACATAATTCTCTTCACTCTCCTTTTTCCATCTCTTTCTTTGTCTAATAAAAACTCCCTGTTTCACATTACGCCCTGCATCAGTGTTGATTTTCATCTCATTAAACTCCTGATTTTCATGTTCAGACTTATTTTCAAGTACTTTTTGTGAAAGCAAAGATGTCTTAATGTTACTGGTCTCAAGCCTAGGGGAACCTGGGCGAGGTACAAGCCACTCTTGCTACAGGGTGTAGCCACAGTGATATGGTGAAAAAGCATAAAACAAGCAGGCAGCATAAGATCCAATAACATGTGGATCAATGCAGAACATATATTAATATTGTTTACAGATACAGATTGAACCTTTTTTGGTAGAGGGGGATTTGCTTTTCATTTTAGGAAGGGAAAGAGTGTGGAAAAAGTCTAAATCTGTGTGTTGTACACAATTGGCAGATAAAGCATAATTGTAAATGTCCATGCTTGAAAAAGGCTGCAATAACACTGGTCTCCATCAGAAACCTCCCACGCAAAAAGATGGGTGTATGTTATAATTTAAATGCACTAACCTTGTTTCTGAAATTGGAATTTCTCTGCCTCACACCCTTGCCACTAGGATTCAGTGAAAATGTAAAAAAAAACGCTTTTTATAGAATAATTATTTGTCATGCTCAGAATATTATTTAACTCTTAATGCTAATTGAGGTAAAAACAACCCAACATCAAGTGTTTCCTACACATTATTATCCTACTTATTATTATCAATGAATATTTTCTTCTTTATTCTTACTCCTTTAAAATAGTCAGCAATTTATATTTGTATGGGTAACAAGATGCCTTTTAATTGTCCAGAAGAGAGAACGTTGTTGTTTAAATGTTTTTTACAGAAATTTGTTAGGTCAGATTGATCTATCCATTGACCAGGTAACAGGTAAGGAAATGAGAAAAGAATCTGAAATTGTGCCACAATTTTCTTTGGAATACAAAGGTGGGAATAACAAGGAACTAGTGGGGAACCTTCTCTCTTCTTACACTCTTAAAAATACTAGTTCTGTAATCTGACATGTTACTTAACTGTGTGGTTTCTCATAGAATTTCTGCTTGACAAAGAATCATTTCATTCTGGGAATGGTTCTTTGTATATGAAGATGATTATTTGAGCTTTGAAAAGATTCCTAATATGTGGATAAAACAGGAATTGTTAATGTATAGTAGGCTACCTAACAGAACAGGTTGAGAGAGCCTGAATTTATCCTGTGTTATTAAATACAACAAGAGTCATTTTAAAATCAAGACACCACAGCTATTTCACAAACTTGTGTCTTTTCATGGCCAATTATGGAGCGTGTTAGAAATTTAAATACAGGTTCTCACTGAATATTTCAAGTGGATGGTTCTGTTGGGAACCAAAAGTGGTTTTTTTTTCCTATTATTAGTTGTTATTATTATATAGTTTTTTTCTTCTTTATTTCAGACTTTCATTTCCCAAAAATTAAGTGTGATAGAGAAATTCTGTTGCCAGATTTGGGTTCAGCACCCTTAAATCTACAAAGAACAACTTATATAATATATATATATATATAAATTGTAATACCACCACTGACTGGGGAGTGGCAGAGTGCACTGACTGTCTTTCTCAGTTACTTGCAAACCATTCCCGGGAAATCCAGCCAGGTTCCAGCACCCTCAGTGATGTCATTTCTGGTCCCGATGACGCCACTTCCGGAGCTGTGCCCAAAGATGATGTCACTTCCAGTCTCGAGGACATCACTTCCGGTTCCGGCCCTAAAGATGACATCACTTCCTGAACGGGCCTTTAAATCCGCCATCTTTACTATATGCGATCAGTTCTGTTTTGGATTCAGTCTTGTCAACAACTCTTTAAAAATGTATACATCTGCAGCCAGGACTCATTATACAGGTGGCTGACCCAAACCTTCGTGATATCTGGTGTGCTGTTAAAACCCCGTTTCGTTTTGCTGATATGCTCGTCTCTCTTGTGTTTTAGCGGCTAAGCAAGTTTCTCTCTATCCTAAACGGTTTCTACTTTGGCGACAGTGTCGCTTTCTTTGAGCTTCATGCTGTAGCCTTGCACTTCAAGGCCGGACAAACAGACACACACACTTCCACGCATAGACATTTATATATATGGAAGAGAAGGTCTGTGATACGGTTTGCATATTTGAGGCTGGAGATCCACAAAGGAAGAAAAAATGAATCACGTATCATAAAGTAGTTTTTATTCCTGAGCTTTCAACCCCTGCCAGGGGTCTTCATCAGAGGATAATGCTTAGACTTACAAGAATCAAGGTGGGGGGGGGGGGTGGCTAAGTCAATGTGATGGGGGGGGGGGTTGGGGTATTGGGTGTACAGTTTATTTATTATGAACATGTTCTTCTTAAGTTTGCATATGCTGGATTTATGTCCAAGTGTCTGTTGATGGCATTCTCATTTGATAGCCAAGATTCGGCCAGCTCTCTGGCACTTTTAGTACTGGCCTTAAATTTTACTTGTACATTGTCCCAGTTAAATGTATGTCCTGCTTATTTAGTATGCGTGTAGATCAATGAAAGTGAGTCCTTTCTTCTGACGGTGTTGCGATGTTCCTGTATACATGTTGCGATTCTTTTTGAAGTTTGTCCTATGTATACTGCTGAGCAATATATATATATATATATATATATATATATATATATATATATATATATATATATATATATATATATATATATATCCTCTTTAATAAAATCCCTATGTGCGTCCAGGTGTCCGTGTGTGTGTGTGTTCTGGTGAAGTGTGCATGCGCAGGGCATGGTGCGATGCGCGATATTACTGTCAGAAAAAATTACAGGTGTTTTCCGGAAATACAAACCAGTATTACTGTGAGAGGAAATTAAAGGTACACAATACAGTGACGCATATTACAGCCACATACAAGCCAGTATTACTGTCAAAGAAAATTAAAGGCATATTACCGACGTGCACGCCTGTATTACAGCTAGAGAAAATTAAAGGCATATTACGGACATACAAGTCAGCAGATGTACAAGACAGTATTACTGTCAGAAAATTAAAGACACACAATACACGGCGGCAGCCCACATAGAACGGTCAGCTCAGCAAGTAAACATCAGCAAAAGAAAGGCTGAAAGACAAAGAAAAATATGACCAACAAATTAGAATGAGGTCAAGGTCCCTTGCCATTTAATACAGACTGTTCCTACTAATGTTTATGCACTACTGTTCTAGCGCCCGTTATTATAACGGGCTTAATGACTAGTATATATATAATCTGCGGTGGGCTGGCGCCCTGCCCGGGGTTTGTTTCCTGCCTTGCGCCCTGTGTTGGCTGGGATTGGCTCCATCAGACCCCCGTGACTCTGTAGTTAGGATATAGCGGGTTGGATAATGGATGGATGGATGGATGGATATATATATATATATATATATATAGTAATATATAATACAGTATTAGCTGACCAATGTTCTCTTCACTTTTTTGTTTGTCTTTGGGTGAAGCCAAGGGACAATTTTCATGTAACCTTAAATTGTGGAGAGAAACTGTCTGTGTTTGCAAGACATCTTAGTTTGAGCCCCATCTTGAAAGTTTAGGTTATGAGTGAGGTTTAAGTCTATATGAGAGGTAGTGTTGGTAGTGCAAGCAACTTTCTGCTGAACAATTCCAAAACACTTCTATGCACACAACATTATACATTTAAACTAATTTATATTTTTTCTGTCTATTTTGTATTTAGAACTTACTGACAGGTTCTGTTTCAGGAACATTGACTGCTAAATGTTAATTGGCACATCTGCACTTGTCTATTATTTATTTCTGCTTTATGTCATAATTCTCATTTTGGCAGATTAAAAGTTTATTTTTGGCTGATGCACATTTTTCAGTTATGTTTTAAAAGGTATTAATGATCAAATTATTTCATTTTTTATGCCATGTCACACAAATTTGTTTAAGGGACTGTTTCAGGGCTCATTTAATAGTAGCAATTCCACTCTGAGCCAAGGGTTGGCGCTGTTGTTTTCATGCCTTTTAGCTGTTTAAGACTGAAATAAGCAATTAAGAGTGGGGAACCTTAACGAGTGAGACCACTAAAATGAAACATCAAAATGTCACTTGAACAATAAGGGCTTCATCAGCAATAACTGATTTCTCATTAAGAAACTGGGTTGGAACAAAAACCTGTAGCCACTGCAGCCCTCCAAGACAGACGTTGCCCACCCTGGTTTAGATCCTTTGTCAAACCTGAGACTGAAGGGCTGAGTAGATTCCACGCTAAACCCTAAACAAAGCCTTAGGATGGAGAAAAATGGCCAGTGGTGACCTGTGCCAAAAGAATAGACAATCTGATGCTATGCTTCTTGTTCCACATCACAAATGTGTATTTTTGAACATATTTATCACTCTGAGACATGAAAAGCTGCAGACATGAGGTTACAAAAATAAACAAACATGTACATTTTTCAATGTTCTGGTTTTATTTCATACGATTGCACATTTTTTAACATGCTGGATGAAGTTTGAATTCAGCTTGTTTCTTTGTGCCTGAAAATAAAAGAAATAAAAGAAGCATTATAAAATAGAGTATTTAGACAGGTAGGTTAATATTAAGATAATTTTTTGAAGTGTTTTTTTATTATTATTATTATTATTTTGTTTGTTTAATAAATTTCCCAGGATCAGTTGGCTAGACATGTTTTACTTATTGTGTATGCAGGATTTGAGCCCTGCCCTGGTCATTGTGTGTGAATTTAACTCCTAGAACTTCAGTTTTTTTTTTGCCAATGCCAAAGATGTTTGCATTGAGTTAATTGACAATTCTAAATTAGCCTTTTGTTGAAACATGTTTGTTTCTTGTGTCTTTGAAACATGTTTATTGGTGAATTTAAAAATGGTTTAAGACAGGGGTGGGCAGATTCAGTCCTGGAGGGCCGCAGTGGCTGCAGGTTTTTGTTTTTCCGACTCAATTGCTTAATAAGAAGCACTTATTGCTCAAGTAACACTTCTGCTTCACTTTAGTTGTCTCGCTCATTAAGATTTTGAACCTTTATTGCTTATTTTAGTCTTAAACAGCTGTAGTCTTGGTTTTTAATTGCTCCTTATTAGCAATAAGATGCAAATAACAAAAGAAACCAGCATTTCTCCATTTAGCTTGTTTCCATTTACACCTGTGTGTATTTATCATGCACTATTTGGTTTAATTAAATACTTGGAAGGAAAGTGAAGAGAAAAAAATAAAGCACTGAGAATAACTCATCTGTTTTAGACTTCAAATCATTTGGATGATATCCTTAGAAAGGAAAAAAATCTAGTTATATGAGAATGACTTGACATGGCAGAGTTAAAGCACTAGCAAGCCATAAAATTAAATAATTGACAAGGATTGGTTTTTAATTAAGCAACTGGGTTGGAACAAAAACCTGCAACCACTGCGGCCCTCCAGGACTGAATCTGCCCACCTGTGGTTTAAGAGAAGCAATTAGGAAGTTTCAGCTAGTTCTTCTGCACCCCTTATAGAAAACAAGAAGCACATTTCGTTAATTCATTTTTCTGGCTTGCTTATTCCACTACAGGGACTTGGGAAGCTGGCACCACAAGGGCAGGACCACGTCTGGAGGACACCAGTCTGCTGCAGCAGGAACTCACACACACCCACTCTGACTCGTACCAGTTCAACAAATAAGACACTAAGAAACCTAAAGTGCCTGTCTTTAGCCTGGAGGAAGAGGCCAGTGTCATTCACATAAACTTAAGTTTAAGGTTTAACCGGCTCACAGAATGCACACCACTGGCAAATCGAAAGGGGGTGCTGCAACACCATACCGCCCTTCCATAAATCATATATCTTCACATAGTAATCCACTTTTCTTGATGTTAATCCTGGCAACTGCTTCACTTTGTGTCGTTTGCCTCAAACCATCAGATAAGAACATTGGGAATATCACTCCTTCTTCTGCTTTTCAATAAAATATATTCTCAATTTTAAATCTTCTTTCCTACAGTTTAAAGTATCTGCAAGATGTGACTCACTTCTGACTGGCAACTTATTGTCAACTTATGTATATTCTCTTCATGTTTGTCCTCCTGACTGGATGCTGCCCTTGTTAAAATGTTAATACATACAGTACAGTTTGATTGAACAACTGGACATTGCCTAAATATCTTCTTCCTTCTTACCTGCTCTCTGTAAATTCTTCCACCAGTTTATTGGGCACTTGCACCCTGTAGTACAAAAAGAAAATTGTTTGCAGGAGTTATTAAAAAGTAAGTAAATTATGTAGTATGAAAATAAATCTGTGTTGATGAAAGTTACAATAATCGTTTTAGAAACCAACAAGACATTTGGTGGCTCAGGAGCCAAGAAGTCCATCCATCCATCCATCCATTTTCCAACCTGCTGAATCCGAACACAGGGTCACGGGGGTCTGCTGGAGCCAATCCCAACCAACACAGGGCACAAGGCAGGAACCAATCCTGGGCAGGGTGCCAACCCACCACAGGACACACACAAACACACCCACACACCAAGCACACACTAGGGCCAATTGAGAATAGCCAATCCACCTAACCTGCATGTCTTTGGACGGAAACCAGAGCACCCGGAGGAAACCCATGCAGACACGGGGAGAACATGCAAACTCCACACAGGGAGGACCCGGGAAGCAAACCCAGGTCCCCAGGTCTCCCAACTGCGAGGCAGCAGCGCTACCCACTGCGCCACCGTGCCGCCCGCCAAGAAGTCCCATTTCTCAAAAGGGACTTGAGTCATGAGGAGCCATCGAGGTAATCTGGGCTAAGCAAATTTACTGTGGAGGGGAGGTGAGTGGGTTGTTTTTTAAGCAAAGATAAACAATTTAAAGGAGAAGAAGAAGCAGATAATCATTAAATGGGATAAGAGAGATTAAGTAGGCTTTTACATGGCAAACTGAATAAATGTGTGATGCAATGGTAAGGAGGGGATCATCACAAAGCATTCTGGATAGCATTCTGGATTTGACAACCAAGTAGACCTTAGCACTAATACAGAAAGGCCACATGCAATTTGATATTCTTAGTGAAATAATTACCTCTCCGCTCCCATCACTGGCACTCCCTGTGAAAAGAACCAAATGTGAGTCTAATACCTATATAAAACTTTTTATGGCATCCTTCATTTTCTTTAAGCATATTGATCTATTCATCTATCCATGTCTGAACTAACTTTTTTCATTACAAATGCATAGGAAGTATCAGGAACAAGATGGGAATCAGATCTGTGCACACCACTACGCCTTCAGAGACATCCAGGCTCACTTATAAAAGACTGATCAATGATGGTTAACTTCATGTGCAGATTAGAGGAAACTGTGAGAAAATGTGCACAGATGGAAACCAAGCTGGGAATCGAACACAGAATTGTGAGTTAGCTGTGCTCACCACTGCACCTTTGCAAGTATAATGAAGAAACAGTAGCTTTATTTTTCAATAAAAATACTATTAATATTATGATCATTTAATGGCCTGTACTCCTAACTTCCTGCCTAAACGTGCTCTGCATTTACAGATTTATTGCTCTTTTGTGTTTGACACAAGAATTAAAACCACCAGACTATTAAACCTAATCTAAGGAAGAGCCGTAGGAAACAGAGAACTGCAAGGTGGTGAACATCTTGCACAGGATGCCTTAACCCATCTTGGAGCCACAGAAACAGATTCTTGCCTGTGATTGACATTTTTGGAAGCAATAATCCCCCTAGGCTGTTAGTGGGCAGCACCATTATTCTTCTGTAAGTGTTAAGGTTAACACAGGGGCTTCTGGGAAGTGTAGCATTTGCCAGAGTGTCTATGAGAACATACATAATCTGGTGGTGCTTTGTTTTAGGCAGCAGTGATGCTTAACGTACCCTCAGGAGCAGCCATGAAACAATTTCTACCTCTACTGTCTGGGAGTTAGGAGGATGGGAGTGAAGCAGCTGCAAGGGTATGTCTGGTAAGAAGGAAGAACAAGGAGTAAAAATAAATCAGCGTATTGAGGAAAAGGAAGTTTGGGAAATAGGAAGGAGCTCCTATGTTCTACAATCAGGTAGTTAGTCCAAAAATGTATAGAAAGACCATGCCTTTCTTATTCTGGCTGTGTCTTTCATCTTTTTTCCCCTTTCATTGTGTATTTAGTTTTGGGTAATACAGTACCCTTCCTTAGCCTTTACTGTGCTATATTGGTGTCATTTTAGTGTATGAAGTTTGCTCCAAAGCACCCTGCTTAATCACACTACCTTATATTCCACACTCATTACAATAGTGGCAAATGCTCGTACATCTATGTGGCTCCAACTCTTCTGAATTATCTTCATTTTGGCCATTTTGAATTAACAGCTGTCTCATAATTCACATTCTGAAGGTCTACCTACTTTTTCATGTTTTTAAGACAGACATTTGATGGTAAGGCAAGCAATACTCACCAATTATAGAGACGGAGAGTGGAGACATACTGTGTGTTGATGAGCACATATTGGTAAGAATTTAACCATACTCTATACAGTTGATATTATTGACCCTAGGAACTTATTTTAAACCACTGCTTCTTCATTTTTATGAGTTTTAATGGTTTCTGCATTTCCCTACATTAATTCTGTTCTGTTTACAATGCTAATGTTTTCTAATAATGTTTGTGACTTCCATCACGTCCATTAAATATTCAGCACAATATTATTGAAGACCTTGTCACAGAAATGTTTCTCACTCCTTCATTCCTGCATAGTGTACTGGACCTCTAACATTTGTGTACCTACTGTAGATTTATCAACAGGCTTTAGCCATAGCGACCATTTTTTGTATATATTGTCTGATGCTGTATTTAATGTGTAATGCAGTCTGTGCTTGTATCCATTGTCTTATTTTGTTATTGATCTACTAAATTCAACATAAATAATTTAACAATTTATGTTTGGTTCTTTTCTCTGTCACTGTTGCAATGCCCCCCACCAGTAGTCCTATATAAGATCCTTTGAATTGTTGCTGTTTAGAATCTATAAATAAAATAATTCTGAGATGCATTTTATAAGTGTCATATTTTTGATTTCACTGCTCCTTTTGTTTATTACTGTGTTGTAATCTTTTTTGCTCTGTAAGATGTCATATGATACTATATGATACTTTATATTAAATAATGACAGAACAAAAAACACCTCCCTCAATCTTTCTTTCTGACATTCTGATTTCTATTTGACAACCTTATAGACTTATAGAGGATATTGGCTCTCAAAATGAACGTTTCTGGCATTAAAAGCTAGTAGATGTAAGATGAGTCTATGTCAAAAGGGGAAACCACAACAGCACAACTAGAATTAGGCTGATTTTTGGAAATCCAGCGCTCCTTACTGATGTGCTATATTTATGCCTGGTTTAAAAGTGTAAAGGTGGCTCAGTGGCAATGGATTTGCACTGGTATCTAGAAGGCTGCAGTTTCAAATCTCACTACTGCCTGAAGGGATCTCAGTTTCTTGTGCCATTGAGCAACAGCCTTAGCCTGAAAAAGGGCTTTGTGCAATAGCTGACCCTACTCTCTGACCCCTAAAGGACATGCAAAAAGACAATTCCCCCCCCCAGGGATTAATGCAGTATATCACCATCAGCACTACTTCACGTTCTTGAGCATGGGAGACAGCTTAAGGGTCCTATGATTGTAACTACCCACCAAACTAGGGGTTGGCGCTGTGTTCTAATGCCTTCTTTCTTCCTCCCTCTTCAGAAGAGAAGATCGATGGCTGTTCCACCACTGACGTTACTTCTGTTGTCCACCCTTCTGGACCCGCCTCTTCCAGTCTGGAACCCATATGACCAAAAGTTCGGCCATTTTGAAATCAGTTCTGTGTTTGAGCTCTTATCTGAGAAGATGCATCCGCAACTTGTTGATTTCATGCTTACATCTATTCTAATTATACAGGGTCACCAGGGTTCTGCCCCATCTCATTGACATTGCCATGTCTCCTCATTACAACTTTATTAATGTAATGAATTATTATTATTATTATTATTCATAGAAAAATATGTCAAATGTAATGACAGCTTTCTTGTCCTCTCATAACTTTGACTACTTTTAGAAAAATGGTTTATTAAACAAATGCATTTGAGTGGAAAAGCTAAACTTATTCTTGCCTCTTAAAAAAAAAAGGAATTGCATTATTTTACAAAAGTATTGTCTGTTTGTTTCTGGTTTCATTATGCATACACATTGCTTTTGTTTTTTAGTGACAGTTAGGGAAAGTGAGATTCAGCACAATCAAGTAACAAGAACCAAACCTTCATTATACAGTAGGAATAAATTTAGTTTGAGGTTTTGTAAGTTAAGTAGAGATGTGTTATCATGGGTGTAACAGTGGCATAAAGCTAGTACTCCCACCTTATGGTGACAGGAGCTCAGGTTTGACTTCTAGTCAGGTCAACGTTCCCTCCATGTATTCATGAATAGTACTCGAGTATTATATTCTTGTGAGTGTTAAGCCTACAGTATATTAATCAGAAGCTAGTACAATTTTCCTTTAGTGTTTCTGATTCTTTATTCTATTTAGAATCACTGTCATACCGTTAGGGAAAGATATCAAATAAATCTTTAAGTGTATTGTTGGGTTAGTAATGGCTGCAATCTCTAATGAACCCCTTCCCAGGGAGCATGCGCCCCCTGCTGGATACACAAAACCAGCTGAAACAGTGTGAAAACATTAAATATGGTTTCTTTACCCATGTGTTCTCCAAATTGGGCCTGAAAAAGAAAATGTTATATAAGTAAATGGTCCATTTTATTTTAACATAAATTGCCAAATGCACTCTTAAAAAGGTAAAACATAATTTTAAAAAATCAAAAATGTCAAAAGGCTACATCCATTAATATGACTGAATAGACTGAAATCATAAATTAAATACTGTAGCGGCTGTGAGGTGCTCAGATTCTCACCATCCTAAAATGCGATTTGTTAATTTTAATTAGGGGACACCAGGAACACACCCAGCCTTGCCTTAGCACGCACAGAGACATGTAATACAGATGTTTAGTAAAAGAAGAAGAATATATGAAATAAACAATGATGGCAAGCACAATTAAATAATGCAAACGCATGAACCTACCTGAATAACTCTGAAAGCAATGAAAATATTTAAACTACACACAGATACAAATGACACCCCACAATACACTAAACCAGGGGTCCTCAATCACAGTCCTGGAGGGCCGCAGTGGCTGCAGGTTTTTGTTCTAACCTGGTTGCTTAATTAAAAAGCAATACTTGGCAATAATTTAATTTCATGGCTTGCTAGTGCTTTAACTCTGCTGTGTCAGGTAATTCTCATATCCTAGATTTTCTTCCCCTTTCTAAGGATATCATTCAAATGATCTGAAGGCTAAAATGGATGAGTAATTCTCAGTCCTTCACTTTTTTCTCTTCACTTTCCACCCAAGTATTTAATTAAACCCAATAGTGCATGATAAATACACACAAGTGTAAATGGTAACAAGCTAAATGGAGAAATGCTGGTTTCTTTTGTCATTTGCATCTTATTGCTAATTAGGAGCAATTAAAAACTAAGACTACAGCTGTTTAAGACTAAAATAAGCACTAAGGGTTCAAAATCTTAACGAGCGAGACAACAAAAGTGAAGCAGATGTGTTACTTGAGCAATAAGTGCTTCTTAGTAAGCAATTGGTTTGGAACAAAAAGCCTGCAGCCACTGCAGCCCTCCAGGACTGTGATTGAGGACCCCTGCTCTAAACACTCATGACGACGTCCACAAAGAGCCCTGACCCACACAGGCAGACAATGGTGATGACTGGAGAGAAAACCCGTGTGAACAGCCTTCTGAATGAAACGCAAAGGTTTGCTCTACCATGATGCTGATGTAAGTGAAGATTTGTAGTGACTGGGAGCACTCCTCTGACCATGATGAAACCACACATACAAGCAGGCACAGGACAAGAAGATAACTGTAATCCAGTGGGTGATATATTTGTAATACAGTGGTGGTGTGAAGTGTTGCCCCAAAAAGACATCTAACCATTGCAATTATCGGATGTCTTTTTGTTTCTCTGCGTCACTTCCCAATTGAATTACAGACACAGCCATCGGAATTACAGCTTTCTCTGAATTTATGTTCTCATCCTGGGCCTGCTTGTTTAAGTGGTTTATGTGGTTGGTGTGCTACCAATCACTAAAAATCTTCATTTAACAAAAATTTTCATAACATTCAGTTTGCTGTTCACTTGGGATCTCAATTTTTTTTTTTTACCATCATCTATATTAGTTGTACTGCACTGTTTTTTGATGTTTTCATGAGTGTTTATGGTTTAGTGCTTCGTGTTTCATCAGGTTTCTTTTATATTTTGTATGTTTGGTTGGGCTGCTACATACAAAATATTTGTGTAATTGTGTTTGCCTCCATTATTTATTCATGATATATTCTTTTCCATTTTGGTTAAACTGCCATTTGCATGTCTCTGCTTCTATGAGTGCGGGCCAAATCAAGGCTGGGTGCGTTCCTGGCATCCTCGATTTAAAATAAATAAATCATTGTTTAAGAAAAATGACAATTTGAGCGCTACATCACAGTTCTAGTAAATGAACATATCAAAAATAATGATTGTTATATAAAACTACTTTTTTAAGTTAAAATAAAAAAATATTTTTGAGATAGTAATTTTGGATGGCTAAATCATTCATTTTTAATTTCTGGAACACACATTTGTTGAAATATTATAGCTGCAATACAGTAGATGGATTGAAGGATGAATACTTTCAGATATTCAAAATGATACAGTACCCCAATGATTGTCCTTAAAAGATTCTTCATCATCATATTTTCAATAAGCAAGTGACCACATACAGCCTTCTGAAGTACAACAAATAAATGTGTTTTGTTAGTACAGCACATTACAGATCACTTCATCTTTAGATATTTCTCTAAAAGGAACACCCAGCTGTTCTTTTGCTACTCTTTATATTTTTCTAAATTTATTTTTTAACAAGAAAAAGTGATTTACCACTTGACCTGATCTGTGACCCTGCACAAGTCATTTAACATGCCTGTTATCTAACTGCAAAAAACAAATAAAAAACCTATAAAAAAATATAATTTACAGTTTTTCTTAACATACATTTAAAGTATATGAAACATAATATATAAGTGTATTTATACCAACAATAAGTTCTAAAATAAAAAAAAATGGAATGTGTTGTAACCCTATAAATATGACATTAAATACCTTATTTTCACATAAGAATGATGATTTCCTTTGGTTAGCTAGTCTCATTCAAAGCTCAGCAAAGTGATGCCCTGTCTGTCCGAGTCAATCCTAAGTGACGTGAAGATTGCTATAGTTATGATAATTCCTTCTTGTTCAAGTGTTTATTCAGCGTAGACAATACTTGCCATGTGAAGTCACACTATGAAGTCCGACAGTATTTATCAGAACGTTTGGCAGATTATGTTGCATCCTGAACAGAGCGGTTGTGTTTGTTTGATTGCGTTAAGCAGTATTGAGTATGTTTTTAAGAAAATTTTTCATCTTTTGTCGATGTTTCTATGCAAAGAATGTGGTATGGTGTTTAGTATTTGCTGGACTACAGTGTTAGAAAACAGTTCTTTCCTTTTATGCCCTTCCTCTGTTTATCTATACTGTAGTGAATACATAAGATTTCATTTTTTGATTTTTATTACATTTGCAGGCCTTTCTGAAAACATGCTTTCAGTTTGTCATTATGGGTTATTGAGTAAACATCGATGGGTAAACATGGCAAATATATCCGTTTAAAATTAAATCTACCACACGAGAAAGTGGGCAGAAAGTGAATACTATCTGAATTGACTGTATAGGTACTGTATATATTGTATAATCCCACAAACTAAATCTAAAGCTAGTGAAATGTGTCAACCCCTGAGATCTGGTCTCCGATCTGCCATGCCACCAGCGGACACATTTATTTGAGGGTAGGGTGGGCTCCTGTTAAGGCCTGAGTTGCAAGTGACAGAAAATGTCCCTGCATGTTCACATATAAAAAGTAGTGACCACAAAAGGTGGATCTTGACTGCTGAACTGAGAATTAAATTAAAATTAAATTTACTGACTTTACATACCTCGTTTGCTTCAGCATCTGCAAAGAAACATAAAGAAACATTAAACTAATGAAATGTATTTTTTTATTCCAAGAAGGCAAGAGTAGAAGATGACTAGAAGAAAAAGACATTGTCAGAAGACAAAGTAAGGATCAGAACAACAAACACCAAAGCCAGAAACACGAGGCAAAACTGAAGTCAAAAAAGGGAAAACAAAATTCTTAACCAGGAGATCAAAACAAAATGAAGAATTTAATGACAAAGAAGGGTTTGGAATCTGTTTAATCAGATGAAGAAGTGAGCCTGAAATGATCCTTTAATTTTGTTGCGTCATGATTGACAGGATTGTGACCCTACAAGCCCCTACTGGAAACATCCTGACAACTGGAATCAACATCAGAAGAAAACAAAATATCCATTTTCCAACCCGCTGAATTCGAACACAGGGTCACGGGGGTCTGCTGGAGCCAATCCCAGCCAACACAGGGCACAAGGCAGGAACCAATCCCGGGCAGGGTGCCAACCCACCACAGGAATCACACAAACACACCCACACACCAAGCACACACTAGGGCCAATTTAGAATCGCCAATCCACCTAACTTCGGACTGTGGGAACAAATTAAAAATGAAAACCTAAATGAATCTTATAAGGAAAAATACATGATTCCATTAAATTCCTCAGCTAAAAAAAAAAACAGAAAAAGCCTAAAGCTCGAAATTCGAGTCACCCGAAAACCCATGATAAATTCCCAGCACCCTGACAGTATTGTTATGTCACTCTTTCAAATTATTAAAAACCATTGTCTAAAGAAATTTTAATTGTAGCAAGTGTAATAATGACAAATATAATGACATGACTTGCTTGAGCACCGTGATGTCCCTACATTGATGAATTAAAGGCCAGAAGTCCACATGACCGTCATCATCAAGTTCTTCCATGTGAACCCTGAATACAATGAGGACTGATTGTGTGTTCATTTATGTTAAGTAGAATGCCTAGAGGGGGCCGGGTGGTCTCGTGGCCTGGAACCCCTGCAGATTTAATTTTTTTCTCCAGCTGTCTTCCCTGGTCATCGGGCCTTACTTTTATTCCATGTTAATTAGTGTTTCCTTATTTTAATTCTTATTTATTTTGCCTTTTTTCTTGTAAAGCACTTTGAGCTACATTATTTGTATGAAAATGTGCTATATAAATAAATGTTGTTGTTGTTGAGTATTGCTATGTGCCATAATTTAACATTATTAAAGCTGTTTGATTCAATTTGGGGTCATGGGTGTCTTTCCATGTCTACTGCACAATAGTTTCAACAAATACAAACATATGCATAAAGCATCTAACTTATGTTTTGAATGAGCCTCTAAATTTCATTGATAGCTAGTTGAAATACCTAACGTTAGCCAGGTATATTTATATATCAGGTAAGGTAAGGTAAGAAGGCACATATTTATGTGTTTTTAAATGTCATTGCTGGCTGAATTAAGTGTCTCATCCATCATCGACACTGTCTCTATCGGTTTGTCATCTCTAGTGAGTTGAGAATTTGTTCTTTTTGTGCATGATGGGATTCCATAATTGTGTAAAACTTCTTGCTAGGTTAGAACTTTGTAAATAAACATTCATACATTCATTAATAATTGTGAACAAGTGGTAGACATAAAGGTTGGGGGGTGCACAAATTACAATAAAAAGTGAACAGGTGATTAATAAAACTGTACTACTACTACACTAGGTCTTCCTCAAAAGATCTCCACTTTTCCCATTTCTCAAGTGCCACAAAATCATGCCCCATATGTTATGATTTTTCTCTGTTAAGATAATTCAATTATACATTTTCTGGCAGAGCTAATTATTTTATTTCATTTAGACTAGTGATTACTTATTTCAAAGTAATCATAACCCAATCACACGTAACCCTGACCTTATTTCCTTTTTCTAGTGATCCCTTGCCCCATTTACCTCCTATATCTAGACGTAATGATCTCTTTGTAGTGTGGTGGCTTTAAATATTCTGGGTTACTTTACACAAGGCTCAGAATCATATTTTGGGGTCAAGTGGAAATAAGTTTTGCTGTAGGGTTAAAGAAGAAAAGAACTAGCAACCATTCCTGACATCCTTGAATGTCTTAAAGGGTCTTTAAAGCAGTTTCCATCCTTTTACATTTTGGAACTGTGTGCTGTTTTCTAGTGGTTTGGAAAGTTATGACAGAGCTACTATAAGTGTTTGTCTCAAAAAGAGCAGTGTTCTCCCTTTTTTGTTGTCCTGTCACTATGAGCTGCCATTTGCCGGCTTGGAGATACTCTGCCAACTCTGACCGTAAGTACAGGTTCAAGCATTATTAACACAAACAGGATCACCTTTGGGTTGGAACCATGAACTCTTTGTATTTCTTGGTTTATTATGATTTCATTGATACTGTAGATGTTTAATCCCACTGAATAACTGAATTAGTGATATGTAATGTTAGCTGGGCAAAGCTAGTGATTATTGTGTTGTCCCCTCTATTGAACCCCTATTTATGATGACATTTTTGAAACTCCATAAACTCTCCATGTTAAGTTGAGTCAACTGTAATATACATGCAAACTTTCTTGAACATTGCTGAGCTCTTCTAGAGTAATGCATGGCTTTTGTGGTGTTTTCCCTGCCATTATGACTCCCCAGTGAAGTTCCTGAAACTCCAAGAAGCATATATTTGAAATTGTATGCATAACAATGTAAGGTAACACTTTAGTTTAGGTACTGCAAAAATGTACTCTTATGTAACAAATCCTTAACAAAGGCTTCTTTTGGTCTCCAAGACAGTTATAAAACATCCAGTAGATGGGTTATTCATCTCTGTGCAGTTTGGCATATTAATATGATGATAAAATTACTTTTTAATATGAAGGATACTCTGGTCTTATACTAAATATGTTATATCAAGAGAAACACGTCTGAGTGGAGCCACCTCTGACCATTGCAAAGTGAAGTTTGATTAGCAGGTCACATTGCAGAGGTGAACAAACACTTTACTTTTGCTTTGTGAGTGTGAAGAAACACACAAAGCCTTTGTTTTGAATGATGCATGTTATTTTTATGGTGGTACCCCATCACACCACACTAGGAAGAGCCAACCCTAAAACAGTACACACAATTCATTACGATTTGGCTGAATTGTTTTGATGAAATAACGGTTCTGATTTTGCTCCCCACCACCCCATTACAACTCAATTCCTTGATGAAAGTTTTGAAAAGCCTTAAAGTCTAGATTTAAGGTTTATCAAGAATAATGTACTTGCAAAAGTTCAAGCACTTTAATCAGCCATTAGACCAACTTAAAATATAGACTGCATGGTGCGATCAATAGATAGATAGATATGAAAGGCATTATATAATAGATAGATAGATAAATATGAAAGGCATTATATAATAGATAGATAGATAGATAGATAGATAGATAGATAGATAGATAGATAGATAGATAGATAGATAGATAGATAGATAGATAGATATGAAAGGCATTATATAATAGATAGATAGATAGATAGATAGATAGATAGATAGATAGATAGATAGATAGATAGATAGATAGATAGATAGATAGATAGATAGATAGATAGATAGATAGATAGATCTTTATTTGAATATCTATCTATTATATAATGCCTTTCATATCTATCTGTCTATTATATAATGCCTTTCATATCTATCTATCTATCTATCTATCTATCTATCTATCTATCTATCTATCTATCTATCTATCTATCTATCTATCTATCTTAGATCTTTATTTTCAAATAAAGTGATCTATCTATCTGTCTACTGAAATATTTGAATACAGTCTGTATTTTAAGTTGAACCAACTGCAGCCTCCATGCAAAATGTCATGAAAATTAGTTTGGCTATTCTCGTGTGACTGGCAGACAAACAAATAGACAAGATGCGATCTGAAAGTTGAAATGATGTCTTTAGTGTACAAAACAAACAATATCAAACAAAGCTGAAAAAAAAATTGAAAGACAGACAGACAGAAGGTATAACCATTTTATGTAAATAGATTTACCTATGTCGTTGCTTGCTGCATTGCTTTCAGCAGGCCCTGTCTGAAAGAAGAAGCAAGTTGTTAATGTGCATGTGTCTGTCAATTTTAAATGATGCATTATTGTTGAATATGCTTTAAAGAATTATTTCAATAGTGTGTAAAGTAAATTCAATGAAAGAGTACAAAACCTTTATTGTCTAAAAAAAGAGAATACAAAGGTTTAAAAAAAGTGCAGTAGTTCAGGTGAGGTTTGCTGCACCCACTGTGTGGATTTCTCATTTACAAATTTAAAGGTCCTTTAGTCTAATCACAGAAAATAAAACAGATTTTTTAAAATAACTTTATCCAATTCAAAATGTAATCTTGACTTGCACAATCAATTTACCTTTCCTTTCTTTATTCTACTGTTTTACTATAGAGCTTAAAGTATATTGATTACTTTAATAGCTTAGTCTTACAAAGCACTTTGCAATAGATATATCTAAAATAATACTTATTGAGTAATACATACCTGGCACTTTACCACGACAGCAAAAACAGCCAAAAAAGCAAACAAAAGGAATTTGCGCATGGTGACTTTGTAGTACAGTAGTCTGCTTCCCAAAAATGTCACTTTTATAATGGAACAGACCAAAAGGGTGGGATTTTGATAAAGTGACATTTTCCTACAGTCAAATAAATATAAACAAATTAGACACAACATTTTCATTGGTGACATGCTGAAGCAAAGATGTGACAAAAAATTTGTTAATGGTATGTATTAAACAAAATAAGACTTCATAAGTGTCAGCATTACATTTATGGGATATATCTAACTGGTTTGCTGTGGTAGGGATGGGGCGACACTCTGCTGTAGATGTTACAGATGTTCACAACTCCTGGTGCTCAGATTTGCTGTCCACCGCAGCCACTGTTTATACAAAGTTTACACTTTGACAATGTGCCTGACTGTTTTTTTGAAGCAATTTAATTTAATCCTACTTCTATATTCAACACTCTGTGTGGGCAGCGCAGAATGTCCCCTGTGCTGAAGAAAACTCAGTTTTTGCTTTTACGTCTATCCAAGTTGTTGCACTCAGTAGACTGCGTCTGATTTAAAGATCCTAAGCAGGCGCTACCGTCAACTATATTGTAGTTCAGCTGGTGTTTGTAAAAGCAGCAATTGTATTGACATGCAGTGCCATCACCTACGTTGCTGTAACATTTTTGTGATCTGTAGTGGGTGACACTGAGCCTCCAAACCCTAAACACAACGGCACCATCACAAGTCCCTGGTTCAATGACAGTAATAATTTATTTTAACAAATATCTTCACACAGGGACGGCACGGTGGTGCAGTGGTAGCGCTGCTGCCTCGCAGTTAGGAGACCCGGGTTTGCTTCCTGGGTCTTCCTTGCATGGAGTTTTCATGTTCTCCCCGTGTCTGCGTGGGTTTCCTCCGGGCGCTCCGGTTTCCTTCCACAGTCCAAAGACATGCAGGTTAGGTGGATTGGCGATTCTAAATTGGCCCTAGTGTGTGCTTGGTTGCGGTGGGTTGGCACCCTGCCCGGGATTGGTTCCTGCCTTGTTGGCTGGGATTGGCTAAAGCAGACCCCCGTGACCCTGTGTTCGGATTCAGTGGGTTGGAAAATGGATGGATGGATCTTCACACAGGTTATTTTTAAGCACTCACACCAGCATAAGTGCTTCTTCTTTTTCTTCCATCCTCTTCTTCTTCCTCTCCTTCTATTCCCCAAGGTGAGCTTCATCCTCCACCTTCTGACTGTGACTTGCCAGGTCAAGAGGAGGGCTCTCTTTAAAAGCCCGACACAAGAGTTTTTATAGTGCACAACCTATAGCCCCTGGGATGCACTTCCGGGTCAGACAGGACCCAATATTATCTGAAAGCTCCCCCTGTTGGACTCCACAGAACCTGGCAGGGCAGCCCCATGGGAAAACAGCTTCCATGCAGCCCTGCGAGTGTCTGTACTGAGGCTTGCCAGAGGGGATGCTACCTTCTAAAGTACAGAGGCACTCTCTGCCCATAGAAGGCAGTCACCCACTGTCATGTCCTTGCAGGCTACCAAGCCCATCCAATGCGTCCTTCCATGGCTGCTGGGAGGCCAGCCCCTGGTGTAGCTGCTGCTGACCTTCCTTTATCTAGGCCTCCTGGCTGGGCACAGGAGTAGGGTCCATTCCGACTGGGATGATGATCCATCCATCACACTTTGTTACGAGTACTTTGTATTTCTTAAATCTTCACTATTGCATCATTTAACACTACTATAATGTAACTGTATACATTTACACTTAGTGGAGCACGTTTCTGTTTTTGTGAATGTGTTCCACAGTGTTTACTTCTTGAACTTATCTCATTTGTTGCTGTTGGCTCTTCTATCTGGTCACACATATACACTTGGGGATCTCCTTCAGGGCTCTGCCTATGTTAGTGAGAACACTCTAGGATGAGAAAGGGCACCGTCGTTTACATCTTCTTCTCTTTTGCCAACAGCAATAAGAGACCACCCATCAAGAATGCTAGGCTTTACTAGAACTTCCATCACAAGCCCCATCCTTTTCACACCAGGCGTTGTTAAAAGGAGACATCTATTTTTTGACCTGAATTCTAAAGACAATGGAGCACCCTTAACATGCACTGAACCACTCGAGGAGAGCATTGTTTTCAGGCCACGGCAGATGACTTTTATGTTGTGCCATCATGCACCTATTATTTTTTGTTTGAACCTTAAAATGAGTTTCATTGAGTTGGTTCCCCAACATTCAGCAAGATGGTCAGCAGTATTTGTCACAGGTCACAAACCTCACACTACAAATCTCTCTGCAGCTTTCAAGTGGAATGAAGTTTTGTTCTCCTTCATGCGCTGGATGGATTCATGGACAATTGTAGTTACTTCAATTAATGTTGTCTTGACACAGGTTTGCACTTGAGCCTCTTTTAATAGGCTAAGACAACATGTCAGTAATTTGTGCACTGTATGAAATTCATTTATTAATATTTACTGAGTAAACATGAAATAAACATACTGCCACAACTTTCACAAAGTTAGGATTTCAAGAATTGAACGATACAAAAAACAATAGGGATCAGCACGACTGGAGCACAGCCATTTACAAAATTTGAAAAAGTCTAGGGCATTTGTCAATTCTTGGTCCTGATTACATATTTGTGAAAAGGTTTTTTGTGTAAATTACTTTTCATTTGTAATGACCAGCTAAAATGATCTTCACTCACAGCTACACTTACCGGCCAGACAGACAGAGAAAGTTCAGACCAGTCCGTCCACACCATATTGTGCTAAACACTCAATTACTCCAAACTTTCATCCTCAGTCAGTAGTTCCAATGCAGCAAATAACAGAATATAAAGAAGAATGGTGAATCTTTTGCTAAAAGATGAATGTAAACACATAAATAATTCAAGGAGCACAATATCTACAATATATACAGAGAATAAGTTAAAAAAAAGATAAGCCAAATATGTGTATACAAAAGTAAGCAGTAAACTGCCAGAGGTTAACAAAAATGTTTAGGATTGACAAAATCTAAAAAAACAATGTCATTTTTTGAGTTATGCAAAAAAAAAAAACCTTTTCAGGGGACAATTAAAGGGTGGTGGCTGAAGTAAGCAAATGTCAGCTTCAACTCTGAAGAGAAAATGTTGAGCTGCAGGTTTGGCAGGTCGAGTAGCATTAAGAAAGCCTTTGCTAAAACTGCAAAATAACAAAAAGAGGCTTACCTGGGTCAGGAACCAACATCAGTCACAATGTACTCTGAAATTAAAACAAAGAACAAATACACATCTGGAGATATGCATACAGCATGCTTGTTAGGCTGTGCTTTAAAGCTGTTGTCCTGAGTGGTGTCTGTCACACAAGCTGTTGACTCTCTGAACCTGGTCTTCTGATTCTGTGCTGGTTTTGGGTATGCCCAACCTGCTCCCAGTTTCCATGTTCTTTTTCATGATGCTACCGACACCTTGGTTTCCTTTGATCTATACTAATAAAAGGCAAAGCCCTCACTGACTCACTGACTGACTGACTGACTGACTCATCACTAATTGTCCAACTTCCCGTGTAGGTGGAAGGCTGAAATTTGGCAGGCTCATTCCTTACAGCTTACTTACAAAAGTTAGGCAGGTTTCATTTCGAAATTCTACGCGTAATGGTCATAACTGGAACCTCTTTTTTGTCCATATACTGTAATAGACTGCAGCTCGATGGCCATGGGAGGCGGAGTTGCATATCACGTCATCACGCCTCCCACGTAATCATGTGAACTGACTGTGAACGCAGTACGTAGAAAACAAGGAAGAGCCCCAAAGAGCGTTGAAGAAAACATTGAGAAGGCAGCGAAACAATAAGAAGCGAGCGAGTGACGCATACAAGCATATTCATAAGTGCAGCTACTGCGGAAACAAAGCACGGTGTAAACTGTAAGTTTAAATTAAGTTTATAGAAACGCTCCCGCTGCCGTTTGCAATACCATATTCGCGACATACAAGTTTAATGAGAAGACACGAGGTATAAACGAGACTTTGGATCACTTTGTAACGGAGCTAAAATTGCTGTAGCGAGAAACTTTTAAGTGCCGGGTCTTAGCTAACATTAAATAAAGCCGTGGACATCGCAACATCACACAAGAGAGCGGCTCACGTGAACTGACTGAACGCAGCACGAATGATCACTTCGATGAATCAAACCTGTTCAAAAAACACATTACACAATTGATAATGTAGGAAAAGAATATGAAGCGACTGACGCATACAGACATTTTCATGAGTGCAGGTACTTCAGAAACAAAGCACCGTGTACACCTAAAGTTTACCTTAAGTTCATAGACCTACAAAAGGCTGCCATTGATTTGAGGCAAGATTGCTTTTCTCCTGTACAACTATACGTTGCATTCTCAACAGTAAGCTTGCACAGCTTGGTCACATTAAAACCGGAGAACAATAAAACAGCGGAGAACCCGTGGATTAAATAAAAAGGCTGCTTCCTTGGTGAAGCAAGGAAAAAGGTTGACCTTATATGGCGTTTGTTTATAAAACAGCGGAGAAGCTGTGTAAAGGCTGCTTCACAAAAAAACAGCAGAATGCCTTATATGAGCAGGCAGTCAGCTAAAGAAGGGAATCAATAAATAACTATAATCGTAATAAACGAACAAAAAATAGCGGAGAATCCGCGGATTACATAAAGGAAATGGGTACCTGAACAGAAAAGTGAGTCTCAAATAGCTACACAATAACTATAACAATCGTAATAAACGAACAATAAAACAATACAGAACCGCTAAGCAAGGAGAAAGGACGGCCTTATATGGCGTTCGTTTATAAAACAGCGGAGAGGCTGTGTAAAGGCAGCTTCACAAAAAAACAGATCCTTAACAAATATTGTTATTGGTATATTCTCCCTCAATTTAAAAAGGTTTTCTTTTCTTCTTAATAAAAATTTAAAGCATATTTACATATATATATGTGAATGTATGTATGTATATATGTATGTCTATATATATATATATATATATATATATATATATATATATATATATATATATATATATATATATATATATATATATATATATATATATATGTAGATATGAAAATATGTATATGTATATATATGTGTCTGTATGTGTATATATATATATATATATGTGTATGTATGTATGTATGTGTGTATATATATATATGTATGTATATGTATGTATGTATGTGTATATGTATATATGTATATGTGTGTGTGTATGTATGTGTATATATATGTTGATATGTGTATATATATACAGTATGTATATATATATGTGGATGTGTATATGTATATATGTATATATATGTATATGTAGATATGTGTATATGTAGATATGTATATATATGTATATATGTATATATATGTTTACATAACCTCTTTAACACACTACTTCTCCGCTGCAAAGCACGGGTATTTTGCTAGTATTTCACTAAAGGAAAGACTAACATTTAAGGGTTATGGTGATTCATCTTCCTTTGTTTATTACTTTTTTCTCTCTATTATGATACCAATATACAGTGCAATATTGTCCAAATAAGGTGCCTCAGAAGGTGCAGTAGCATGGTGTGTTCCAACCCTGCTTTTATACCAAGAGAGGGTTTGCAAGTAATCAACAAACTTGGGACACCTGCACAAATTGTTCTCATTAACATTCAAGGCTTAATTAACTTCCATTGCGACAGAAAAGCTGTAAGTTGTTAACCCATTACTTATTCCCTGAAAAAGGCTTTTTGTATAACTGAAAATTAGACTATTTTTAAGTTTTTGGTATCCTAAACTATTTTTTAACCTCTGGCAGATTACTGTTTACCTTTGTAGCATTTCAGGTAATTTACTAGACTTATGGCATCATAAATTTCAATAAAACTGGACAAATGTAGCTGTACTAAAATTTTTCAACAGTAGTGATAGATAGATAGATAGATAGATAGATAGATAGATAGATAGATAGATAGATAGATATTATGAGGTGCTAATGAGGGAGAGGAGACCCAAAGAAAAGTTGGGGTGCCAACAGGACCACCCCATTTGCTGTGAGTGTCCAAAAACAGAACAAAAATGACGGTGTGGTGGTGGAACAGAAATCAAGCATGACAGCTGCCTTCTTACCCTTTGAAAGTTCTCAAATATATTGTCTGTCTCAAGCAGGTCTGGGTCGAGGAACTCTGTCATGCAGGACTGTGTTTCTCTGACCTAGCTGCCATCTTCTAGGAATCCTTGAATATACTGTATATCGTCCTGACCAGAAGAGGCTGGGTTTAACTCTCATTCAGTGTGGGTTAGGTGCCTTTATTGGGCATCTTCTCAGAGCTACAGAGGAGAAAGGAGATAGTATTGTTAGCGTTGGTGCCCCCTCTTGCCCTGGCAGGGTATTCTGCACTTTGTCCAAGCCTAGAACATGATCCTCAGGTGCTCATGCATGACTGTAAAACAAAACCAGCCTCTCTTGCACTAAATAATCATTACATAAAAGATTTACAAATAGCACATTAGACCAAACCCACACACACAAACACTGGATTGAAATATCACCAAAATTAATTATTAAAGGATAACAAATGCTGGCATAACACCCAAGAAGAATAAGGAATGCGAAAAATGTCTGATAAAGCCAATACAATACAGACTCAAAAGGAAAATAAAATTTCTAGTGATGCATTTTACTTAATAATTAATACACAAGTGTTGAGAAATTACTGCAAAAGACTGTTTTGAACACTATGAAAGCTACTGCCTTTGTCTCAGTTCAGGCATATCAGCATAAAATGTACAGATGAATCCTTTAATTGGGCTGAAGTGTCTTAATGTGAATTAGTGGTTAGGGGTTAGTGATATGGTCACTGACAACATGCAACTGTGCAGGTTAAGTTGATGAAAGTGTTCAAAAATGTTTATTTTGACAGTAAAAGGATAGGACATTTCAGTATAATGTGCCAATTTCTCTCTTTGCCCCCCTGTTGCAATGAGCCTGACATAAGAAATTGGTCTATTCATTAAAAATTAGAATAGAAAAACATTATACTGAAGCAAAATTCTGTTTAAAAATAATTAATGAATGTCATATTTTTAACAAAAACTGACTAATATTTGAATGCAATTGAGCTCAGTTCAGTTTATCATCACAGTACCCTAAAGTACATTGAATTGTATTTATTACCAGCCATGCTAGCACATCAGGGTCCAGTTTCAGTTCAATGGCCTTGACTCACATAGCAGAAGGCATTGTTTGTACATGGATAACATCAAATATGACAAAGTGACACTGTATTTACACACTTTCTGTACATTGCTGTTCTGGCATTGCTGTTTAGCTAAAATCTTTTTTTACTGTATATGCCCTTGCTAAAAATGTTGCTTAAAGCTCTAATAATTTGCAATAATAGTGGGTAAAGAATAAGATGTTTTTTAAAAGTTTTCATGAACTAACTAATCACATTTAGCTACTATTTTTGGTTTGCTTAAACATATAGCATTGAGTGAATTTACATCTTTTCTTTTGCAATAAAGGATGAGTAATTTTCTTACATAGGTGTAACCACATCTCAATTATGCTATCGGCTAGTTTTGTGCAAATTTCAAGCTAATTGTTTTCATTGCGTCACATTCAAATGCGACACGAGTTATGGGTGAGTTAGCCATGGTGCCTCACACCTCCAGGGTTCTGCGTTTGTATCACAGCCAAGGCTGGTCTTTGTGGTGTTTGCACCTTCCTCCTATGGCTGTGTGACTGTTTTTCCTTTGATTCCCATTTTCTTCCCAAAGCATGTACATTTAGTTAAATAACATGTCGACAGAATGCGTGTGTGGCGGTGAGTGTGGCTTGTGATGGACTGGTAGTTGGCTCCTGTGTGAAACCTGATGCTTGCTGAGATAGGCTCCATCCTCACAAACCAGAACTAGACACATTGGGTTTGATAATGAAGATGTAGATGTGTTAGCTATGCTTTGATATAAAGCTTTGAAGATTTGAGTGAGCACCTCTTCTATGTATTGCAGTTAAGATCATAAGGAGAATAAGGAATCAATCAATCAATCAATCAATCAATCAATCAATATCTCTCACTCTCTCTCTCTCTCTCTCTCCTAAAACCTAAAGCAGCTTCATTTATAAACCTACACCCCACCCATAACCCATGTGTGTCATTAATAAGCAACTTAAGTGGGTAATTAGGGCAGGACTCAACTAAGTTAAACATCAAATTAGAGTCTACAGTAGGTTGTAACAACACAAAGCTGCTGAAAATGTTCTACAAGTCCATAGTAACCAGTGTGGTGTTCTATGCTGCAGTGCACCAAAGAAGCACAGTGCATGAACAAACTTATCAAGAAAGCCTGATCCATCACAGGGAAAACCCTGGACACACTGGAAGCGGCTGTGGAAAAGAGGATGGTGGCAAAATTAGATGCCATCATGAAAAATCCCCTCCATCCCCACTAGAAGGCGTCTTCTTTCAGTACTTTTAGCCACAAGCTCATTCCTCCACGGTGTGCTAAAAGAAACCTCTGGGGGTCTTTTCTGTCTGCTGTTATCAGGCAATTCCTTGCTTCCTCCAAATGAACTCTTTAAATTCATTTTGTAATTTCTGCACAAGATATGTTAATTATTGATTGATTGTATTATTTGTCCTGTGAGTCTGTCTCCTTATTTTCTATGTTTCTACTGCTCTACACATCAAAATTTCCCCTTGGGTTAAATAAAGTTTATCTAATCTAATCTAATTTCCTAAAATGCATAGGGGTGTGTGTATGTGTGTGTGTGTGTGTGTTAGATTAATTTACATTTCCCAAGTGGACCTATGGGTTAGTGCATGAGTGGCTCCTGTGGTGGACAGGCATCCTACCTGAGGTTATGTTTTCTGCTTTGAGTTCACTGGACTCAGGATCGGCTCTGGCCTCCATGATTCCCTGAAGTAGATTAAGTGGCTTTCAGAATATTCTGTGTTTTTATTGCTGTACTGCCTTAAGTAGTGCACATAAAATCTTTTGAAATCACCTTTTTAATCAAAGTTTTAAGAAACGTAATTTTTTTTTACATGTTTTTAAATGTAGAAAAATTTGGCAGCTAGAGTATCCCACCCTTGTTACAATGTAAACGAGTTCTTGAAGATGATCAACGTCTTTGGCTATCCTCTACTAACATTGCACACAAATTCTCTGTAATTGCTGTCTTGGTGGTCTTCACTGCATTTGTTACAAATGATGTAAGTTCCACTTAATTTTTATTTTTTTGTAGTGATACTCTAATAAGGACAATTTTGATTAGACATATTAATTAGGCAATCAAAAAAATTCTAGAAAAAGTGTCAATACAAGCCATTTAATAAGAAAAGATAATAAAGAGACAAAGCTTAAATAAACATGAAACAGTGAATTTGACCTTTGTAGTGAATTAACCCTATAGAATTTGGGATAGAGACATGTACATTAAGACTTACGTTAAACGTTATGTACAGGTATGGCTATTTCTTTAAAGAATATTAGTTAAGCAGACCCTTCAGACAAAGTCTAATTTTGGATGATCCCTGCAGTGTAATAATCTACAGTATTAGTAGGGAACTAAGAGCTCAGAATCTGAAAACTGAGAGCTTTACGTTCTTTTGAAGTTAATTTGATTCTTCGTTTTTACAATTTATAGATGCATGAAAAAAAAAACTTTTTCAGTCTGATGCTCCCAACAATGGTGATGCAGTTAATGATTTTAGATAAAGACATAATGTCACTGCATTCTGATATTTTGTATTATGTACATGACAATCAGGGTGCACATCGTGGGGTCTGCTTGCAATGGCAGCTGCCCATAAAACCATATGAGTCTGGAACTACACTTTCTTACATTAAGTTATTTAAGTTATTATTTATTTAATTATTATGTATTACTATCCATCCATCCATTATCCAACCCGCTATATCCCAACCACAGGGTCACAGGGGTCTGCTGGAGCCAATCCCAGCCAACACAGGGCGCAAGGCAGGAAACAAACCCCAGGCAGGGCGCCAGCCCACCACAGGGCACACACACACACACACACACCAAGCTACCCACTGCGCCACCGTGCTGCCCCTATGTATTACTATCACAGATTTATTATTGATTTTTGACATTTATAAAGTCATGAATTCTTATTGTCCTTTAATTATTTTTCTTAAAGCTACAGTCATTAGAAGCACTTCACTACATATTGTACTTTAATAGTACTAGGGTGTTGGACCGTGTTGGCCATTATGGATGCAATGGGAAGTCAAGCAAAATGACACCTTTTATTGGCTAACTAAAAAGATTACAATATGAAAACTTTTGAGTCAACTCTGGACCCTTCTTCAGGCACTTTGAAATGTAATGTAATGTTATGTGAGTTGCCTTGACAGCTTGCATATGTAATCTTTTTAGTTAGCCAATAAAAGGTGTCATTTTGCTCAACTTCTACGTGACAAACAAAATTTGATTTGATCTGATATGCAAGAGAGAGAAAAAAATACCTAAAACCAGGAAAAGTCCACATTTTTACTGACAGTGTAAGCACTCCGAACAATCCGCTATCCAGCACACACTGTTATCTATCCAACCTGAATAAGAAGCCTTAAAAGAAAAGCACGAGTCCCGTTTATTTGATATGGGTGGGGCACAATGAGAGCAGCAGTCACTTTTATGAAATTGTATGAGTTACCGAGAGCCTAGCAGTGCAGCAAAAAGAAAAGGTAAAAAGAGACAGAAGCAAAAGGTGCTTTTCTGCTGAAAACTACACCTGACATTTACAACAAGAAAACCAAAATGATGATTTGAACAAGCCAGAAATACTGGAGTTGAGACTAATGAGAACAAACTCAAAAATCACCTCTTCAAACAGCTTTAGTATCAATATGCCGTCCAATTCTTGGGAGTCCCACCAACAGAGACATGAAAACCAATGTGGCAGGCAACAAGGCCACTGCAGAAGAAAAGGGGCACCGATTGTGAATAAAAGGTCACTTTTCTGGTCTTTTATTTAGTTTTACCCCAAAACATCCAGTTACATATCTTCTTTTTGCCACAGTGTGACATAGGCCTTTACAAAATGCTAACTTGATGTTCATTAACTGTACTTTTAGAAGAAAGATATGACATTGCACTCATCAATTTGTCTGTCACATTCATTGGAATATACAGATAAACAAAAAAGGAAGTTGACATAATAGAAAGTTTTGTATATTTTTTTTCTACTTACAGTAAATCCTGTGCCTGGCTTATCATTGACATACTGTATGTGATGTTCATAGAGTGTAAGTGTGCCTAGTGGGGTTGTGAGATGAGGTTGGGGGCCTTTGGAGCTTAGACACGCTGAGATCCACAGGGTCATTATCTTTTTTTTTTTATTTACATGTAATGCCTAAATCAAAACACCCACCAAAACAGCCCTTTCTCACTTCCAAAATTCTATTCATTGGAGATGAAATATGTATAGACTATGTAGTATAAAAAGACCAAGGCTGACAATGTTATTAAAATGGCAGTAGAATATAATTGGTCAGCAGTCTAAAAAAAAATTATTTCAGTGTTTTACAATAGTAGACAACATTTACATGGTCTTTGAATCTCATTTATAGAAACAGGCTTAACTGGTTCTCCTGTAAAGCTCATTTTTATCCATCTTATATGGTGTCAGAAGAATAACACGTATATTTCCCAGATGCAAAATCTGTCAAAAGACTAGATAGATAGATAGATAGATAGATAGATAGATAGATAGATAGATAGATAGATAGATAGATAGATAGATAGATAGATAGATAGATAGATAGATAGATAGATAATTTATTAATCCCAAGGGGAAATTCACATACTTCAGCAGCAGCATACTGATACAAAAAAAAATTAAATTAAAGAGTAATAAAAATGCAGGTATAACAGACAATAACTTTGAATAATGTTAACGTTTACCCCCCCTGGGTGGAATTGAAGAGTCGCATAGTGTTGGGGAGGAACGATCTCCTCAGTCTGTCAGTGGAGCAGGACAGTGACAGCATTCTGTCGCTGAAGCTGCTGTTCTGTCTGGATATGATACTGTTTAGTGGATGCAGTGGATTCTCCATAATTGATAGAAGCCTGCTGAGCACCCGTTGCTCTGCCACAGATGTCAAACTGTCCAGCTCCATGCCTACAATAGAGCCTGCCTTCCTCACCAGTTTGTCCAGGCGTGAGGCGTCCTTCTTCTTTATGCTGCCTCCCCAGCACACCACTGCGTAGAAGAGGGTGCTCGCCACAACCGTCTGATAGAACATCTGCAGCATCTTATTGCAGATGTTGAAGGACACCAGTCTTCTAAGGAAGTATAGCTGGCTCTGTCCTCTCTTGCACAGAGAATCAGTATTGGCAGTCCAGTCCAATTTATCATCCAGCTGCACTGCCAGGTATTTATAGGTCTGCACCCTCTGCACACAGTCACCTCTGATGATCACGGGGTCCAGGAGGGGCCTGGGCCTCCTAAAATCCACCACCAGCTCCTTGGTTTTGCTGGTGTTCAGGTGTAGGTGGTTTGAGTCGCACCATTTAACAAAGTCCTTGATGAGGTTCCTATACTCCTTCTCCTGCCCACTCCTGATGCAGCCCACGATAGCAGTGTCGTCAGCGAACTTTTGCACGTGGCAGGACTCCGAGTTATATTGGAAGTCCGATGTATATAGGCTGAACAGGACCGGAGAAAGTACAGTCCCCTGTGGCGCTCCTGTGTTGCTGACCACAATGTCAGACGTGCAGTTCCCGAGATGCACATACTGAGGTCTGTCTTTAAGATAGTCCACAATCCATGCCACTAGCTATGAATCTACTCCCATCTCTGTCAGCTTGTCCCTAAGGAGCACAGGTTGGATGGTGTTGAAGGCGCTAGAGAAGTCTAGAAACATTATTCTTACAGCACCACTGCCTCTGTCCAAGTGGGAGAGTGTTCGGTGGAGCATATAGATGATGGCATACTCCGCTCCCACCTTCTCCTGATATGCGAACTGCAGAGGGTCGAGGGCATGATGTACCTGTGGCCTCAGTTGGTGAAGCAGCAGCCGCTCCATGGTCTTCATCACATGTGACGTCAGAGCGACAGGCCGGAAGTTGTTCAGCTCACTAGGACATGATACCTTTGGGACTGGGGTGATACAAGATGTTTTCCAAAGCCTCAGGACTCTCCCCTGTTCCAGGCTCAGGTTGAAGATGCGCTGTAGAGGACTTCCCAGCTCCAACGCACAGGCCTTCAGCACTCGTGGCGATACTCCATCTGGACCCGCTGCTTTGCTGGAATGAAGTCTCCTCAGCTCTTTGCTCACCTGCGCTGCTGTAATTGTGGGTGAGGGGAAACTCTCTCCTATGCTGGTATCCGTAGAAGGATGGGTGGAGGGTGCAGTACTCCGAGATGAGAGTGGGTTAGGGTGGTCAAACCTGTTAAAGAAGTTGTTCATTTGGTTTGCTCTTTCCATGTCTCTCTTGATGGTGGCACCCCGCTTCAAGCTGCAGCCAGTGATGATCTTCATCCCATCCCACACTTCCTTCATGCTGTTATTCTGCAACTTCTGCTCCAACTTTCTCCTGTACTGCTCCTTCATCGCCCTGAGCTGGACTCTGAGTTCCTTCTGCACGCGCTTGAGCTCATGCTGATCACCGCCTTTAAAAGCCCTTTTCTTCTGGTTCAAAAGGCCCTTGATGTCACTTGTAATCCATGGCTTGTTGTTAGCATAACAGCGTACTGTTCTTACTGGAACTACAATGTCCATACAGAAGTTGATGTAGTCAGTAGTGCAGTCAACAACCTCCTCAATGTTCTCACTATGTGATCCCTGCAGGATATCCCATTAGTAGTTCCAAAGCAGTCCCTAAGAGCCTGCTCTGCTTCAGGGGACCACTTCCTGAATGAGCGTGTGGTTGCAGGTAACTCCCTCACTCTGGGTTTGTAGTGAGGCTGAAGCAGAACCAGGTTATGATCTGCTTTCCCAAGCACAGGCAGCAGGGTGGCGCTGTATGCGTCTTTAACGTTTGCATACAGTAAGTCAATAGTCTTATTTCCCCTTAGTGACTAAGACTTGTTTACACAACTGAGTCCAAAACAGAACTGAGTATCAACTTTAAGATGGCAGCTTTTAAACCCTCACGAGGGAAGTGATGTCATCAGGACTGGAGCCAGAAGTGACATCATAGGCTACCCCAAAACAGGGCGGGATTTCCCGAAAATGGTCTGTAAGGAATTGAGAGAGAGAATTAGCGCACTTCACCACTCCCTGGTCCAGCATGGAACTACGTTTATTCAGGCACTTTGGTTGTCCCCTAAATACGTGTGTGTGACAATGGAAATGTCAGGTTGTTACCCTTGAGTAATGCCAGTGCCATCCTAAATTAAATTATTCTTACATACATTCACACATTCTTAAACCTCCATCCATCCATCCATTATCCAACCCGCCATATCCTATCTACAGGGTCACAGGGGTCTGCTGGAGCCAATCCCAGCCAACACAGGGCGCGCAAGGCAGGAAACAAACCCCGGGCAGGGCGCCAGCTCACCGCAGGGCGTGCACACACACACACCAATCAGACACTAGGGACAATTTAGTATCGCCAATCCACCTAACCTGCATGTCTTTGGACTGTGAGAGGAAACCGGACCACCCAGAGGAAACCCACGCAGACACGGGGAGAACATGCAAACTCCACACAGGGAGGACCCGGGTAGCAAACCTGGGTCTCCTTACTGCGAGGCAGCAGCACTACCACTGTGCCGCCCCATTCTTAAACCTGTTTAATCTAATTCAAGGTCTATGTGAGCTTATCTGAGCAACCCTGAGTGCAATTCAGAAAAAAACAGACCTGATGTCAGTCCATCAAAGGCACATATTATATTATATTATATTATATTATATTATATTATATTATATTATATTATATTATATTATATTATATTATATTATATTATATTAAACACCTGACAGTCCATTACAGGGTGAACACACACACACACGCACACACACACCACACACACACAAATTGCTGTACCACCAAGCCCCTATATTATATTATATTATATTATATTATATTATATTATATTATATTATATTATATTATCCATCCATCCATCCATTGTCTCCCGCTTATCCGAGGTCGGGTCGCGGGGGCAGCAGCTTGAGCAGAGATGCCCAGACTTCCCTCTCCCCGGCCACTTCTTCTAGCTCTTCCGGGAGAATCCCAAGGCGTTCCCAGGCCAGTCGAGAGACATAGTCCCTCCAGCGTGTCCTGGGTCTTCCCCGGGGCCTCCTCCCGGTTGGACGTGCCCGGAACACTTCACCAGGGAGGCGTCCAGGAGGCATCCTGATCAGATGCCCGAGCCACCTCATCTGACTCCTCTCGATGCGGAGGAGCAGCGGCTCTACTCTGAGCCCCTCCCGGATGACTGAGCTTCTCACCCTATCTTTAAGGGAAAGCCCAGACACCCTGCGGAGGAAACTCATTTTAGCCGCTTGTATTCGCGATCTCGTTCTTTCGGTCACTACCCATAGCTCATGACCATAGGTGAGGGTAGGAACATAGATCGACTGGTAAATTGAGAGCTTCGCCTTGCGGCTCAGCTCCTTTTTCACCACGACAGACCGATGCAATGCCCGCATTACTGCGGATGCCGCACCAATCCGCCTGTCGATCTCACGCTCCATTCTTCCCTCACTCGTGAACAAGACCCCGAGATACTTGAACTCCTCCACTTGGGGCAGGATCTCGCTACCAACCCTGAGAGGGCACTCCACCCTTTTCCGGCTGAGGACCATGGTCTCGGATTTGGAGGTGCTGATTCTCATCCCAGCCGCTTCACACTCGGCTGCGAACCGATCCAGAGAGAGCTGAAGATCACGGCCTGATGAAGCAAACAGGACAACATCATCTGCAAAAAGCAGTGACCCAATCCTGAGCCCACCAAACTGGACCGTCTCAACACCCTGGCTGCACCTAGAAATTCTGTCCATAAAAGATATGAACAGAATCGGTGACAAAGGGCAGCCCTGGCGGAGTCCAACTCTCACTGGAAACGGGTTCGACTTACTGCCGGCAATGCGGACCAAGCTCTGGCACCGATCGTACAGGGACTGAACAGCCCTTATCAGGGGGGCCGGTACCCCATACTCTCGGAGTACCCCCCACAGGATTCCCCGAGGGACACGGTCGAATGCCTTTTCTAAGTCCACAAAACACATGTAGACTGGTTGGGCAAACTCCCATGCACCCTCCAGGACCCTGCTAAGGGTATAGAGCTGGTCCACTGTTCCGCGACCAGGACGAAAACCACACTGTTCCTCCTGAATCCGAGGCTCGACTATCCGACGGACCCTCCTCTCCAGGACCCCCGAATAGACTTTTCCAGGGAGGCTGAGGAGTGTGATCCCTCTGTAGTTGGAACACACCCTCCGATCCCCCTTCTTAAAGAGGGGGACCACCACCCCGGTCTGCCAATCCAGAGGCACTGTCCCTGATGTCCATGCGATGTTGCAGAGGCGTGTCAGCCAAGACAGTCCTACAACATCCAGAGCCTTGAGGAACTCCGGGCGTATCTCATCCACCCCTGGGGCCCTACCACCAAGGAGTTTTTTGACCACCTCGGTGACCTCAGTCCCAGAGATGGGGGAGCCCACCTCTGAGTCCCCAGGCTCTGCTTCCTCATTGGAAGGCATGTTAATGGGATTGAGGAGGTCTTCGAAGTATTCCCCCCACCGACCCACAACATCCCGAGTCGAGGTCAGCAGCGCACCATCCCCACCATATACAGTGTTGACACTGCACTGCTTCCCCTTCCTGAGACGCCGGATGGTGGACCAGAATCTCCTCGAAGCCGTCCGAAAGTCATTCTCCATGGCCTCCCCAAACTCCTCCCATGCCCGAGTTTTTGCCTCAGCAACCACCAAAGCCGCATTCCGCTTGGCCTGCCGGTACCTATCAGCTGCCTCCAGGGTCCCACAGGACAAAAGGGTCCCGTAGGACTCCTTCTTCAGCTTGACGGCATCCTTCACCGCCGGTGTCCACCAGCGGATTCAGGGATTGCCGTCACGACAGGCACCGACCACCTTACGGCCACAGCTCCGGTCAGCTGCCTCAACAATAGATTATATTATATTATATTATATTATATTATATTATATTATATTATATTATATTATATTATATTATATTATATTATATTGTGAATAGGGAGATGACTTCATACCTTTAAAGTCCTGGATTCAAGTGCTGCTTTGCTCACTGTTTGCATAAATGTGCATATTTTGTCCATGTCTTTGCCGGCTTCTCTCTGGGCACTGTGGATTCTACCCACATTGCAGAACTGTGCATATTAGCTGGGTCAAAAGTGACTTGGCATTAAAAAGTGAGTGACTAAGTAAGTTCAGGAGTGTGTCCTATGATTGGGAGTTGGTTGCTGCCCTGCTCATGATGTTGTCACTGTAGGCTTCAGTTGTATTTATGTACATGTATGTGTTATATGGGGAAACTAAAAACTAAGACAGAAGTCTTGATTTTAATATATCAGAGAAGACTAATTATAAAATGTGAAAAACATTTGTCAGCTTTCATGCTCATATGTGCAATGTGCAATGATGGTGTTAACCTGATTGTTACGGAACATTATTATCACCTTACAGTCCTTAGCACTGAACCATTCAGGAGTAATATGTGTGCACGTTCTCTTATCAATGTGCTCTCTGACAGGTTTTTCGTCACTCGTGATAACAGCCTGAACAAATGTACCAGGTGCTACCAATGGAGATGAAGGTGAGCAGTGCAGATCATGCTGGTTTGTTTTTTTTTTTGGTGTTTGTTTTTAAGAAACTGTTTATTTGTTTATTTTTTACTTGATTGCTGTTGTTGAGTGCTGTGTGATTAAAGAATTACAGTGACGTTTAAAGGTAAAGTTTTTAAGACAGTGGTAAGACCAGCAATGATGTTTGGATCTGAGACATGGTCAGTAAAGGGACCACAGGAGAAGAAGTTGGATGTGGCAGAAATGAGAATGTCGAGAAGGATGTGTGGAGTTACAAAAAAAGGTAAGAAATGAGACAATCAGAGGTGCAACAAAAGTGAGACAGATATCTGACGAAGTATTATTTGTTGAGCTGTGCTCCCCTTTCATCTTGTCATTTATTAAGACACCAGTCAGTCACGTCCCACACTCACAGTGGTGTTATAAAAGTCTATGAAACTCACGTAAAGCACGTAGGTCCCATAATAAACATTTGAATACAATACACCCCATGTGTCTCACGTAGGCACCCCTTTATCTCTTGTTTCGGTCACGTCCAAAGCGTATCTTTTGGGTATATAAACCCCTGGGTCTGGTTAGTTGTGGTACGCAGCAATCTGAACCTCTGTCTACGCGCTTCTCTTTGTTTTGATCCAACTATGGAAATCACTCACCTTGTAAGTGTCTTTTAAAGCTTTATTGTTTAATGTATACTGTCTGCTATGTATTGCTTTGTAAAACATTCTTTATTGTCTTTGGCAGCAGTTTTACAGATATTTTTACTGGACTGTAGCAGATAAGAGGGATTTAAGTCCTTGGGTAAAGATTTTAATTTACCAGTCACTCTGTATCCCCATCCTCACTTACATTATGGTTAAGAGCTCTGGGGTAGTGGTTAAATAAATGAGAGAATGGATATAGGCTTCTTAAATAAGTTTCTTCATCCGGGTTGCACTTCCTCTGTTATGATCATGTTTAGAGATATTGTCTGTTGGAGGGAATATGTCACAGGTGTCTGGTCACACTTACAGGTAATCTAACTTAGACACCATTAAAATATCCGACCACGCCACCCAGTTTTATTAAGAGACTGGGAACTCCTGAAATTTACCAATAATAGCACACAGGTTTCTTTAAATTGGGCGGTGAGTAAACACACAATGAAAGACACAACAGTAATTTCAGAAAAAGGCAACAGTAAGTTCTATTGTACAAGACAATATAAGGTACATTAAAAAGATAAACGAACATAACAGAACCTAAACATATCAGGAATTGATTTCCTTTTTTTAAAAGGAAAATACACAGTCCACACTCTAAAAGTCCGTAAAAACAAGAATTGGAGGATACAACCTTTAGTGGTGCAGAGTCCAGTTTGGGCACTGTGTTACCCCAACACTTAATTGTTCATGGATGCACTCTGTTCCCCGGCAGAAGTTGTGTCAAATTGTTGACTCCCTGTCAGCGTCTCTTCGTTGTTCCTTTTTCTTCCACTCTGGGCTCCTTGTGTGGCTAGGACCTAGGCACGCCTTATTCCTCGTCTGTCAGCTTCGCTTGGTCCTCTCATGCAGCTTCCCTCTTTCGCTGGACCCACAACTGGCGTCTCTTTGTGGAGCTGTCTCTTCCTCCCTGGAAGTAAATGTTGCCGTCCTTGTGCCTCACGTCGTGCCAGCCAGGTACCCTTGTCTGCCTGCGAGCCCCTGTGCCCTGTCCGAGTGTCTTGGCAGCGTTTCCTGTGGGTTCTCCCTCCTGCCTTCTGCTGGCCAGCAGTTTATATTTACTTCAGCCCCTGCTGTTGTCAGTCCTGGACAAACAGTTTAATCAATGGCACATCTAAATTGCCTGGGTTTAACAATTAATAAAAACACAAGTTAACAAAATGTATGGTTACCAAACATTAATAAGTACAGATATGCTGATTAGGAACCAATATTTCCAAGCCAGGTAAATACAGACATTCTTCTAAGGCCAAACTTCAAAGCAGTGACTCCCTTGCAGGACAGCAAATACCATTAATAAGTACAGACAGCCTTTTAACTTCTCACCCCCCAGTCCCAACAGTGGGTGCCTAATGGAACCACCCAGTGCACAAATAAAATGTAAAAGTGTCCCCCTCTGACAAATACAAAAGAAGAAAATTAAAGCTTGTCTGACCAGGGGATGAAATGTAATGACAGAAAAACTGGTACAATTGAAAGACGGACGGGGAACTGGAAGCTGGCAAGTCAGTCAAATTAACAATCGTCAAATATCAGTAACAATATGGAACTGTTTATATTTTGTGCTTATAGAGGAGGAGGCCTCCACCTTGAATGCACCCCTAACACTAAAATGACTTAAAAAGGCTCTAGGCTCCATAAGTTTATGTGCTGATCTAGATGGCTTGCTCCCTGGAACTTTGCAGCCTTTTGGAAGTAACTGTCAGTCCCTATCTTCCAAATGTTCAAATCACCTGTTTTTGGGACCAAATTACTCTTCTTCCAAAAAGGATAAATGCCCAATTGATTGTTCAAACTACAGACCACTATCCCTGATAAAATCCAATGCCAATCTACTTGTTAAGGTTCTTACATGCCAACTTCAGCTGCATTCTCACAAGACTGGTTTCAAACCCTGGCATATAGTTAACAATTTGCACATTACACTTCATGTCACCTGGTCCCACAACACCAGCTCTTTAGCAAAGAAAGCCCAGCAGTGGTTCTACTTCCTGCATAGGCTGAGGAAAGCCTATCTTCCACCATCTATTCTAACAACATTCTACAGAGGAACCAAAGAGACCATCCTGAGCAACTGCATCACTGTCTGGTTTGGAAATTGCATGGTCAGGGATCGCAAAGCCCTACAATAGATAGTGAAGACAGCTGAGAAGATCATCGGTGTCTCTCTTCACTCCATCATGGACATTTATACCACACGCTGCATCCGCAAAGCCACCAGCATTGTGAATGATCCAATATACCTTTCACATTCACTGTTTACACTCCTGCCATTGAGGAAAAGGTACCGAAGCATTCGTGCCCTCACCACCAGAATGTGTAACAGTTTCTTCCCCCAAGCAGTCAGACTCCTGAACACTCATAGGCCGGACTGATATCTGATATATGTGTTCTGTTCTGCAGTGTTGCACATGGCTGGACATGTTTGCACATTTGACTCACATGCACCTTGTTATATATTATGTTTCTTTATGTTATGTGTCGTGGATTCTTTGTTGTCCTGTGTTTTATGTAGCACCATGGTCCTGGAGGAACGTTGTTTCATTTCACTGTATGCTGTACTACTGTATATGGATGAAATGACAATAAATACTTTTGAATCTTGAATCTTATGCTGCTCCTTGTCTGTCTCACCCCTCAACACTGTTTTCTATGAATGCGGAGAAGGTGTTCATTTCTCTGAAAGGTGTTAGATGTAACAGTCTGTTTTGCCCTGATTAATATCCTGTGTTCTCCCTCTTCTCCTTCTTTTCCTAATATGCAAGGGGCCAGGTGGAGATGTCCTGTATCTCCACTCCACTTCAGCCTCTCTTTTGAACCCCTAGCAGCTGCTATCCACTCAAACAAAGATATTTCCCATATTTATATTAGTAATTCTTGTCACAAGATCTCCTTGTTTGCCAATGACACTTTATTGGTTTTAAGTGATGCTCTTTCTGACCTACTGCATGTCATTAATATTTTTAACAGTTTTGAAATCTTGTCTGGTTATGAAATTAATAGAAGTAAATCTGCTCTTCTCCATCTTAATCCTCTCATTCATCTTTTTTCTTGGACATATTTGTTTAGATAATTGGCTTAGGGTGTCTCTGCCTCCCTCCAGAGCTCAAAATTTCCGCCATGTCTTTAAGGATGGATTCTATTTCCTGCTGGTCAACCCTTTTTTTTGCTCTTTCAAGCCATGCTTTCAGTTATAAAGATGAATGTCCTACCACTCTATTATCCTCCTTTTTTTTGGAATTGCAAACATCCCTTGGTCAGATAGAGAGGTCTCTCTTCACAGCCTAGAATTGTGTTGGTTGGCATCCATCCTTAGACCAATCTGTCAGTGGATCAATTTGCATACATATTCTCCACTGTGTCTACCAATCAAAATCATTTATACTATTCACTTCTCTCTTTCTGCTGTCCTATTTCTAAGAAGGCTAAGAAAGGTAACCTTTGAAAAGACGTAGCACAGTAAGTGGGCACCTGCTCTTGTAAGGTACACAGATGTTGAGTAATACTCAGGTCTGAAGACAAGCTTTTTAAAGACATAGGACTATTTATTTGTTTGTGTCATGCTACTGATTTTATTTTAGCACTGCTGAACTAGTCTTTTTTTCCTTCCCTTGCTGTTTGGTACCGACTCCACCTTTGCTGACAGAAGTTATATCTAACTATAGTGTGTGTATGAATGCTGGGTATGTCTGGTTTATAGTACCCCACTTATACTGCTGTAGCTATATGTGGACAGATGCCTTAAGCAAAATGAGACTTCAATGTTTTGCTAGTTTATAGCACTCCACACACAGAGAGCTGTCCGAAGACAAAGAGATTTGCTTGTTTAGCATAAGTGATTGTCTTCAGACTTGGGTATTACTCAACATCTGCGCACCTTACAACAGCAGGTGCCCACTCACTGGACATGCATCTCCAGAATGTTGAAGGGTAAGCTAGTCTTCATCACAAATTTACAAAAAATAAGTGATGTGAAGTTTTAGACATGCTAGTTTTATTTGCAAATGCTAACAGATTTTTAACATGAATGAAATTTCAGCTTGTTTCTCTGCACCTGAAAACAAAAATGACACATGATAGAAATAAAAAATATTTTTATTCAAAAGATAAATGTTTTTGACTAATTTTGAGAAGCAGGCGACTAAATATATATATTCCTTTTTGAATAGGCTTGGAATGGCACAGTGTAGTGGTGTAACCCCTGTACTGCAATTGGAGGCAGTCTGGCGTTACAGTGATCCTGATGCATGCTGAAAGCCATAGTTCCACCCAGGTGGCTTTGCTACAATGGTGACTCACAAAACTAACTTGCATAATGTGACTCCTGCACCCAGATGCTATCTGTTTAGAGTGTGGATGTCCTCCTTGCGTCTGTGTGGGATTTCCTCCAGTATTATGGTTATCCTCCTTGGAGATAGGACATTTCATATTATGATAAGGCATGTACTTTTCTTGTCTTAAGAAAAACTTGTTCTGCTCAGAGAAACATAAGATCTTGTTAAGCAGTAATACAGTCATATGAAAAAGTTGGGGAACCCCTCTCAGCCTGCATAATAATTTATTCTACTTTCAACAAAAAAGACAACTGTGGTATGTCTTTCATTTCCTAGGAACATCTGAGTACTAGGGTGTTTTTACCGAACAAAGATTTTTAGTGAAGCAGTATTTAGTTGTATGAAATTAAATCAAATGATAAAAACTGGCTGTGCAAAAATTTGGGTACCCTTGTAATTTTGCTGATTTGAATGGATGTAACTGCTCAATACTGATTACTTGCAACACCAAATTGGTTGGAGTAGCTCGTTAAGCCTTGAACTTCATAGACAGGTGTGTCCAATCATGAGAAAAGGTATTTAAGGCGGTCAATTGCAAGTTGTGCTTCCCTTTGACTCTCCTCTGAAGAGTGACAGCATGGGATCCTCAAAGCAACTCTCAAAAAATCTGAAAACAAAGATTATTCAGTATCATGGTTTAGGGGAAGGCAACAAATGCTATCTCAGAGATTTAAACTGTCAGTTTCAACTGTAAGGAATGTAATCAGGAAATGGAAGGCCACAGGCACAGTTGCTGTTAAGCCCAGGTCTGGCAGGCCAAGAAAAATACAGGAGCGGCATATGTGCAGGATTGTGAGAATGGTTACAGACAACCCACAGATCACCTCCAAAGACCTGCAAGAACATCTTGCTGCAGATGGTGTATCTGTACATCGTTCTACAATTCAGCGCAATTTGCACAAAGAACATCTGTATGGCAGGCATGATGAGAAAGAAGCCCTTTCTGCACTCACGCCAGAAACAGAGTCGCTTGTTGTATGCAAATGCTCATTTAGACAAGCCAGATTAATTTTGGAACAAAATGCTTTGGACTGATGAGACAAAAATTTAGTTATTTGGTCATAATTAAAAGCGCTTTGCATGGTGGAAGAAGAACACTGCATTCAAAGAAAAACACCTGCTACCTACTGTCAAATTTGGTGGAGGTTCCATCATGCTGTGGGGCTGTGTGGCTAGTTCAGGGACTGGGGCCCTTGTTAAAGTCGAGGGTTGGCTGAATTCAATCCAATATCAACAAATTCTTCAGGATAATGTTCAAGCATCAGTCACAAAGTTGAAGTTACGCAGGGGTTGGATATTCCAACAAGACAATGACCCAAAACACAGTTTGAAATCTACAAAGGCATTCATACAGTGGGAGAAGTACAATGTTCTGGAATGGCCGTCACAGTCCCCTGACTTGAATATCATCTAAAATGTATAGGATGCTTTGAAGCAGGCTGTTACTTGCTCAGCAGCCATCAAATTTAACTGAACTGGAGAGATTTTGTATGGAAGAATGGTCAAAAATACCTCCATCCAGAATTCAGACACTCATCAAAGGCTATAGGAGGTGTCTAGAGGCTGCTATATTTGCAAAAGGAAGTATTGATGTAATATCTCTGTTGGGGTGCCCAAATTTATGCACCTGTCTAATTTTGTTATGATGCATATTGCATATTTTCTGTTAATTCAATAAACTTAATGTCACTGCTGAAATACTACTGTTTCCATAAGGCATGTCATATATTAAAAGAAAGTTGCTACTTTGAAAGCTCAGCCAATGATAAAAAAAATCCAAAGAATTAAGAGGGGTTCCAAAACTTTTTCATATGACTGTATATCTTAAGAATAAACTGTTTTACCCTAACCTGGTACAAGTTTCAAGGACATAAGCTGTACATAAACGGGATTGGTCAAAGAGAGACCTGAACATGGGAGAGGAGTCAGTCACCCACTATGACATCCCATTGGCCCAAGAAGTGCAGCAGGGAAGCACAAGACCAGCATAACTTTGGGCCCATAGAGCAACTTGGAGTCTCTATCATTCCATTCATACAGAAAGCAAACTGTGTCATATTGCTAAGAGCCACCTGGTTATCTAGTGCTTAGAGATCTAGCAAGAAGAACTGCTTTCCATCCAGGTTGTATTTGTCAAACTCCTTACTTTGCTTCTGTTTTAGGCACATTAGAAATCTTAAGTTATCTATAATGTATGAATACAAATGTAAACCATCTCTCTTGCTTGTTTTGATTTGTGACAGTATGGCAAGTATAAACATACAAAGGCTGTAGTGAGGAACTGGGACACTCTGTTCATATCCATGTAATGAAGAGTCTGAAAGTGAGAATAGAGTCATCATAGACCCTTGCACACACACACAAAAAATGCCACAAGCCAAAGATGTGAATTGGTTTAACTGGTAATTCCAGATTGGCCCAGTGTATGTGAATGCGCCCTCTGATGGGCTGGGGTCCTGAACAGCTGTTTCCTGCCTTACCATCAGTGCTGTCAGTATAGACTCTGGCAACAAACAAACCTAAACTAGATTAAGCAGGTTTGAGAATGTATCCATCTCTTAAATTTGAGGACTTCCTTAATATTATAATGGGTTATTAGAATAAAAAAATAATATTGGATCAAAGTAATCAATTAAAAAGTTTCAGCTAGTTTTACCACACTCTTTAATTAGAACAGGCTTGTATAATATTGTACATTTTATTCATCCATTCATTCATTTTTCCTAACCTGCTTATTCCAATGCATAGTCATGGAAGACTAGATTCTATCCCTACAACAGAGAAGAAAGTGTAGCAGTTGAGGTTCTGATCCACCTCTTGAACCCTCAGGTACCACTCCAAACACAAGGTAAAAGTCCAAGACTCTTTTATTTTACAATAATCACGTGCACAAAGCACCCTCCACTCCACACTACTCATATACTCAATAAACCAATCACAATACTCTCTCCTCCGCTCCCAGACACTTAGCCACCCTACCTCCCAGCTCAGCTCAATGTCTGGGCTTTCCCAGAGTCCTTTATACCCCCTGACCCGGAGGTGTTTCTGTTCCGTTACCCACAAGTCCTTATTCCTTCTGGGTCAGGGTAAACAGTCCTTATCTTTACCCTTGAAGCACATTGTTTCTTCCTGTCATTGGATTATGACTCACTTCTGGGTTATAGGGCATATATGAGTCCACGGGCCTCCCTACAGTGACTCCCAGTGGTCCCCAAGGTATCCAGCAGGGCTGTGCATAAAAACTACATAGTCCATGAGGCCCTGCTGGAATTCAGGGCCCGTCCATGCTGTCGGGAGAGCTCCTCCTGGTGGCCTGGGGGTGAGGGCCAGAATATGAAGCCGGCCATCCATCACAAAGGGAAGAGTCAAATCTGGACAGGGCATCAGCCTGCTACAGTGGACACTCATATATTCCCACCCTGACTCAGATAGTCAGGGCTGATAGTACAAGGGGATCATCACAGATATTCTGGATGACATTATTTAATGTGACAAGTGAGTTAACCGTAACACAAATGCATCAATATAACAAATGCAGTTTGATATTCTTAATGAAATATTTGTGCATTTCTGTCTAAGCTCTTCATAAATGGTGGCTTCTTTGAAATGAGCGAAATCTGAGTTTGTTAAAATTAAGATCTTTTTTTTCTTTCTGTAAGTATAATAATTAATTAAGTTACCCGTGTCTGAATGAGCTTTCCCTTTACAGATGAGACGTAGCAGACATACAGTAAGCTGGGATTCAGATCCGGGTGCAGCCCTGGTCCTTCATTAGGCACACTCATATTCATACCCAATGCTCAGTTGTACTAGGCCAACATACAAGGACATTCAACATAATGTGCAAGTCAGAGAAAACACACACAGGCTGACATTGAACTGGAAATCAAACGTAGGTCCCTGGAGTTGTGAAACACCTCTGCGACATGGTACGCCACTTTACCATAAGTTGAAGTGAGAAACACAATAATAACAGTAATAATATTAATATTATAGTTTGGAAGTGTGGCGTGTAATAAAAGCGCTATATAGGCGCCTGACCCGACACAGATTCACACTGGAGGCACGTATAAAATAAATAAACTTTTATTTTTCTTCACCTGTAGGGCACGTCTTCCGCGTAATCCCCACAGGCACAACACAGTCACAAGTGTACAAGCACCACCAAACACACCACACACTTCCACCACCACTCCTCCAAGCTTTGTCCTCCTCCTCCCGACTCTGGCCAATGAGTGGTGGTTGCTGGCTCCTTTTATTAGGCACCCAGAAGTGCTCCAGGTGCTTGATTGCCAACAACCGGCTGCACTTCTGGGTGTGGCGAAACTAGTGCCCAAAAGCGGCTAGCAGCTCCGGCTGTAGCACCCCCTGGTGGAGCCTGCGGAACCCAACCCTCCCATGAAGCCCTGTGGGAGTCCAAGTCACCGATGCAACCCAGGGAGGCTGCCATTTACCGTCCAGGGAGAGATACTGGGTTTCCCATCCTTGCTCACCCGGAACATATGCTGCAGGGGCATCCCGGCCGGACATGGGCCCTGGCTGCATGCCACAGGTGCTATGCCTGTAGTGATTTGAGGGAAATGAAAGCCAATATATTACGATAATTAAGGTTTATGCCTTTCTCATACATAATGATCACTACAATTTTGAGGTCAGTGGCAATCTTACTGTTATAAAACCCCAAATACACAACTTCTTGCCAATCCTCAAACAGCTTTGTGGCTCCAACTGTCTACATCTCTCTTTATATTGTCCATTCATGAGGCTTCATCTGTCTCAACTTTCCTTCTGAACAACAGCCGGTTACCTCTAGATTTTAAATCTGTGTTTTTTTTAATTGTAAGAATTTAATAGTTCTTGTTATTTATCTGTCCTATCATTGTAATTTTTTGTATTATTTAATTCTATTTCCATACCCAGCATTTACAGTAGAACACTAAAAAACTTAGTGTTATTAAAGAGCTCAGGCATCCTGCACACTTATTTTTCTTAATCTTCTCTTCCGGCAAATAGTAGGTGCAGTAATAGCTTAACTAGATTCAGAGACAGTTTTTATCTTCAACTCATTAGGATATTCAGTGGCTGTTTCGACTGACAACTACATGAGTGCTTCTAGCATGTGCCACACACGTGTGATTGGGAGGCAGCTAGAGGGCCTGAATAATAGTAGGACCACACTAGACCAGAGGGTGGCGAGCTGCACTAACTCTCTCTCTCAATCCTCTGCAGACCATCCACAGGAAATCCTGCTAGGTACCGTCGCCATTGATGATACCATGTCTGGTACTGGCGCCATTAAAGACGTCACTTCCAGTCCCAATGACATCACTTCTGGGTCCGGTCTTGAAGACGTCGCTTCCTGTACTGACCTTTAAAGCTGCCATGTTCTCACTATCAAATCATTTCTGTTTTGGAAATTGTACCATTCACTACTCATGAAAAAATACCCATTTTTCAGTCAAGGATATTATGCGGGTGTCTGCCCCAAACCTTTGATGTGTTCGGTGTCTTATTGTGACACATGTCATCTGAATGTGTATCTGTCCTTGTATTTATTATCTGCTACTGGTGTGTAATGGTCTGGGTTGGCTGTTTCTGCCATACTCCCTTGAACCCGGGACCATTAATAGTCATAATCAAGGATGAGCTGAGCAATAAGAACACATAACAAACAAGAGTAAGATACAACAAAGGTCATTGTGCTTTTATCTAGACAAAACAAAGTGTTCAAAAGTGCAGTGTTCCATCCATTATAATAAGCACTCAATCCAAGATTAAAAACAGTGTCTTTGGTGGGGGTTAAAAAGTCAATGAATAAATAGGTCCATAAATAAATCCATAAAACAGAGATTAAAGTCCACTGGCAGCAATCTATTCTTTAAAAAGCAAACTTGAGTCACAGTGTTTCCACTCTTAAAATCAACATCTCTTCTGCTTACCACCAACAGGGGCAGACAAGCTTCACATGGGTGTGGATCCCAGCCATCAACCCAGGCATTCAGTTGGCTGCCACGCCGAGTCCAACCCTGTCTTCTATAAGTCTTCTCCAGGAGTCCACGAGATCCCTAGGAGCCATCATGATTGTCCCCGCTCCTTCACAAACAGTCAGAGGAAAAAGCAAAACATTGTTCCTAAGACTGATATCAAAAATATTAAAAATATCATATTTTTATATGTATAATACAACTGCTGTTTATGGGCATGTTATACTATGTTTTGTTATTTAAGTTTAATGTCACTGTTCTCTGTGCCCACTATTATGGACTCATTCATACAGGCAGACCAAATATGGTACAGAGGGGCACAGCTTCAGTATTTAGAATTGCCGAGCCAAGCACAGGACTAGAGAGCCAAAAGACAACTGGAGAATTGAATAGTCAGCCTAAAGACAGACTAGTATATTTCTGTCCTCTGTCAGCACACTTTCCTTGTTGGGAGAATGAGAACTGTATGTAGGCATTGTGCTATTCCTGTATTTTTGAAGATGGGGTTTGAGTCCTTTCCTGTCCTTGTTTAGATCCAAGAGAAGGAGCCTGCACATGGAGCAACCAGAATATAAGGAAGGAACTACGGCCAACACTTTGAAGCTGCCGGGCAGAAGATTATGTCTTCTGTCTGGTTAAAATCCTTTCAGCATGGCAAACGAAAGATGGCAAGACTGAGTAGGTCAAGATACCCACATGCTTGATATGTCTGTCATAAGCTTCCCGTTTGTAATACCGCATGAACCCGTCAATAAAGAGCTAGATTATCCTTTAAGCTTCTCATGTAATCTTGTAACCGTCATATTGCATGAGGGGTGGGGATAATACCTTTTTTATTTATAATTATTTAAATTCAGGTTAATTAAAACGCCGCAATTCAAAAGAACACATTTCCAGAGAGCTAATGCCTCTCTCTCAAGGAAACATGGCAATAAATACATTTTTGTCAGGATGTGTGGGTCATGTGTTTAAGAATGCATATAGAAACCCAAGAGACAATGAGTTGGTGTAACAACTTTAGTAAGGACACGATAATAAAAGCGCAAAACTTCTGTTGCAGTCTCCTCATTATATATCATGTTGTATTATTATTATTAACTAGGGGGCTTCACTCGCCAACCCCCGCGTTTGGTTTTCCGGATACACACTTTTAAGATTTTTTTTTCTTTGAATTGTTGCTATTTCATTATTTTCACTTTTATTTCAGAACTTCTATAAAAACAATATTTGGAATCTTTTGAGTCCCAATATGATGAATCTTTTAAATGAGGTCAGTGAGACATGTGTACCATAATTCAGGATAGGTTTCTCTGTTTGGAATTTCAGCACAGACAAAGCGATCTACATCATCAGCAGTTAATAATTTTTTTTGCAAAGTAACCAATAAATGCATGTGAGGTAAAACACGTTTTTGAAATTCTCTGTCTTAAACTTCAAAGCCTTACAATATTTACATACTTCTGACATATCATCTGTGTACATATATTCGATCTCTGCGATGTTTACCTTCTTTTGTTGACACTGTCGTTTTTTTCTGCTTTCATATTCTGTATCTTGCTCTGCATGTGTTTCGCTCCTACGTTTTTTTGAGTCTTTTGAATTCCAGTTTTCATTATCTCTAACCTGCTCTGCATGTGTTTGTCCCCATTGTTTTGTAACCTCTTTATGACGTTTTACTTTGTTTTCTACTCTGTCTTTTATTTCTGACCTCGCTTTGTCCTGCTTTTTTTTCAATGACACCTGGTCCGTAGTGATTATTTTCCCTTTTTTGAGCAATAATTTCCACTTGTTTGCACTACTGTGATATTTACTTTCTTTTTTTTATACTTTCTAATTTTCCTACTTTCATATTCTTTAACTTTCTCCACATTTGTATCGCACAAACGTTTTTTTTTTTGAGCCTTTTGAATTCCACTGCTTTCATAATCTGCTCTGCATGTGTATAGTGCCAACGTTTGTGAACGTGTTTATAAAGTTCTACTTTGTCTTTTTACTCTGTCTTTTAATTCTGAGCCCGATTGGACTTACTTTGTTTCAATTCCACTTGTTATGGGCTGATAATTTACTTTCCTTATTTTCTGAATTTGCACCTAGATTATTTTTTCTTTTTTGCTCTTTTTTCTCTCCAACGCTTTTGAGTCTCTTTTCTCCGCACTGCTTTCTTCTTCGCTTAGTCATCTACGTTTCATTTATAACATATTGTTTATATGCACTGAGACCCTGGATCTGTTTGTGCTCAAATCCTTCACAAGACTGAATGTTTTGCTGCATCGTTGTCTTATTTGATATTGATTGTAAGTAGGGCGTGTCTTGCAAGAATCTCATGTTCCACGTCATCGCAAGACGTAGTCCTATGTCCTGGGTCAATCTCTTGGCACAGTGTCTCACGTTTAAGGTCCTCGCGGGTCTTTTAACTGTCTCCCATGATCTTAACATGAAGATCACGTCTCGACGCCCTACTGTTTCTCGCCAGGATTTTTTTATAATAGAGAGATAACCAGTAACGATGTACTGCACGATAACATGCAGTGAATACACTTGACTTAAAGTTTTCAGACTCTTTCTCTGTATGTTTAGCATTCGTTTGCTCAGAGGCTGATGTGCTTGTTGCTTCCTGAGCAGCTCTTCTTTTCTCCACCCTAGCAGCCCACTTCTTCTCTTCTTTCATCGCCATCTTTTCGTGTTAAAACTGATAAAGTCAGTGTTTGTGTACCAATTACTTAGTACCTTTTCCTTAATTTTTCACTTAAGCTAGCACTTAAGTCTTCAATCTGCCTAAAGAATGATTTAAGATATGAAGAGGTAGGGGAAGTGATGGCGAAGGTGGTAGGGATCAGAATGACACCTGTATGCATGCGGTGCAAGGCCGCCCTGCTGGCCGCTGCCGAGAGTTGAGCCCCCTCCCAGTTCAGGGTCCTAGGCACTTGCCTGTCTTTCCTGACGTGTTGCTACACCTCTGTCTAGAACTTTTATATTTCTTAAGAAAAGTTAAGATGTTGATTTAACAGAGTGATGTTTATAAACTTTGTGTTTTATGTCAGCTTCAGTGTAGTTAAAGCTGCTCAATAAGTGGCAAAAAATTAAATACTCTTTCAATGCCAGGCATTTTCTCCCATCCAATGCTGAGAAAAAAATTATATATATATATATATATATATATATATATATATATATATATATATACTAATAAAAGGCAAAGCCCTCACTGACTGACTCATCACTAATTCTCCAACTTCCCGTGTAGGTGGAAGGCTGAAATTTGGCAGGCTCATTCCTTACAGCTTACTTACAAAAGTTAGGCAGGTTTCATTTCGCAATTCAACGCGTAATGGTCATAACTGGAACCTCTTTTTTGACAATATACTGTAATGGACGGCAGCTCGATGGCCGTGGGAGGCGGAGTTGAGTGTCACGTCATCACGCCTCCCACGTAATCACGTGAAAAGACTGTGAACGCAGTAGGGAGAAATGAAGGAAGAGCCGCAAACAGCGAAGAACAAAAAATTCATTACACAATTGAGAAGGGAGCGAAACAATAAGAAGCGAGCGAGTGAAGCATACAAGCATCTTCATAAGGGAAACAAAGCACGGTGTAAAACGTAAGTTTAAATTAAGTTTATAGAAACGCTCCCGCTGCGGATTGCAATACAGTAATCCCTCGCTACTTCGCGGTTCACTTTTCGCGGATTCACGACTTCGCGGATTTTATATGTAAGCATATCTAAATACATAACGCGGATTTTTCACTGCTTCGCGGGTTTCTGCGGACAATGGGTCTTTTTACTTGCTTCCTCAGTTGGTTTGCCCAGTTGATTTCATACAAGAGATGCTATTGGCGGATGGCTGAGAAGCTACCCAATCAGAGCACGCAGTTAAGTTCCTGTGTGCTGCTGATTGGCTCAGCGACGGAGTGTTGCATTAACCAGGAAGTCTCATCTCACTCATTCATCATTAAACGTGCTAATGCTTCAGGGGCCGTGTCCAAGCACCAACAAAAGATGCAAATGATTGCAGAAAAGGTAAAAGTTTTGGATATGTTGAAGGAAGGGAACAGCTACACCGTTGCAGGGCATCGATTCTTTTTATTTAAAAAGGAGGAAAAGCATATAAGATCTACAGCCGCAGTGTCCTTTAACCAGGGTGCAAAACGAGTTGCAAGTGGACATGATAAGGCAGTAGTCTGGATGGAATCTGCTTTAGGAATCTTTGCAACAAGGTCGACGACATCATGACCGCCTACAAGCTGCTACGTGTACTTCGCTATACAGTAAGTGTAAACTTATCTACCGATTTCATATTGCTTAGCAGTTGTCCCTGTTTTTAATAGAGTAAACGGTGGGTTGTAAACAATACAGGGAGGGTTTAAAAACGTCCAAATACACGTTAAATAATTAAATAAATATAGTGTCCCTACTTCGCGGAAATTCAGTTATCGCGGTCGGTCTTGGAACCTATCTCCCGCGATAAGTGAGGGATTACTGTAACATATTCGCGAGATAAAAGTTTAATGAGAAGACACGAGGTATAAACGAACCACACGCCGTAGCGCAACGTTAGGGGCTTCACCTCTGGCGCTGACGTTCGAGATTCGATTCCCGAGAGGGGATGCAATGAGTGTGTACACATGAAGAGCACAGAATTAGGGCGAAACACGTGTCGCGTACTCTTTGCATAATTTGAAAGTAAACAATTTCAACCATTCTATGATCTGCTTCTGGGAACAGAAAGAGGGCACGTGGCGGACGTAAGGCGACTTCCTGACTAACCACAAGCGTAACCTGGCAGGTAACCACCCATACAGTCAGATTGTGATTCAGAAAATGAATGCCATGAATGTAATTACTACGATCTACATACTGTCAAATAAACGAAACACATGCCGTAGCGCGACAGCTGTGAAAAGCTAGGTTCACAAAAAAACAGATCCTTAACAAATTGTTATTGGTATATTTTCGATCCGTTTAAAAAGGTTTTCTTTCCTTCTTAATAAAAAATTAAAAGCAGTACTTCACCGCAACGAAGCGCGAGAATTTGGCTATATATATCTGCTTCTCGCAATTAAAAGAGGGCACGTACCGGATGTTAGACGACTTGATGACCAAACATAAGCGTTACCTGCCAGGTAACCACCCATACAATCAGATTGTGATTCAGACTAGGAATGCAATGAATGTAATTACCCCAATCTACATACAAGGCGAAAGTCTTGCAACATTCAAAGATGATGGTTTGGGATAAGTACACCATGGAACGTAAAAGAGCTTATGAAGCCTTGAACCGAAAAAAGCAAGATCTCAGAGATCGTAAAAAAAAAAAATAGGAGGTAATGTCGTTTTACTCGCTGTAGATTTTAGTCAAACATTACCAGTTATTCCACAAGGGAGACCAGCAGATGAACTCAACGCGTGTTTAAAATCCATGCTTCTCCCACGGTCGGTTATATATCGCGTGTTCTCGGGTAGGTACACCAAAAAATGTATACATTTAAGCATGTAATGGGCAAACAAAAAATGAGGTATACCCGAAGGCACTGCAGTAGTATTCAATGTAACTTTACTTCTTAAATGTTAATGTTTTACTGTTTAATAATTTATACGCTTCTTATATGTTGTTCAAATTCTTTTATCAAAATACCAGTGACAGCGCAATGCACGATAGCATGGAGTGAATACACCATACGCATCCGCCCACGGCCGCCCTGGTGTGCGCAGATAGGAGTTGATGCTACAATAAAATAAAATAAAGATAAAAAGAGTAATACAATCATCACCCATAAAGCGGATAGTAGACGTGATGTACTATATGTGTACCAGATTTCAAGTCAATAGCGAGCTACAGGTGATTTAAAATCCTGGACAGACAAACGAATAGCCACGGTAGCAAATTATAGAAGAAGATTTTACTGTTTAATAATTTATATTTATATGAAATGTGCTTCTTATATATTACTTCATATTCTCATATGATAATGATGTTAATGTTGTTTATATTGATTTCTATGTTATTGAAAGTGCATGTATGTGTGTATATGTATGTATGTATGTATATATATATATATATATATATATATATATATATATATATATATATATATATATATATATAATGTGTATATATATGTGTGTATGTGTATATCTGTGTATATATATATGTGTGTATGTGTATATATATATATAATATATGTGTGTATGTGTATATGTGTGTATATGTATATATATATATATATATATATATAATATATGTGTGTATATGTATATGTGTGTATACTGTATATGTGGATGTGTATATGTATATATATATATATATATATATATATATATATATATATACAGTGGTGTGAAAAACTATTTGCCCCCTTCCTGATTTCTTATTCTTTTGCATGTTTGTCACACAAAATGTTTCTGATCATCAAACACATTTAATCATTAGTCAAATATAACACAAGTAAACACAAAATGCAGTTTTTAAATGATGGTGTTTATTATTTAGGGAGAAAAAAAATCCAAACCTACATGGCCCTGTGTGAAAAAGTAATTGTCCCCTTGTTAAAAAATAACCTAACTGTGGTGTATCACACCTGAGTTCAATTTCCGTAGCCACCCCCAGGCCTGATTACTGCCACACCTGTTTCAATCAAGAAATCACTTAAATAGGAGCTGCCTGACACAGAGAAGTAGACCAAAAGCACCTCAAAAGCTAGACATCATGCCAAGATCCAAAGAAATTCAGGAACAAATGAGAACAGAAGTAATTGAGATCTATCAGTCTGGTAAAGGTTATAAAGCCATTTCTAAAGCTTTGGGACTCCAGCGAACCACAGTGAGAGCCATTATCCACAAATGGCAAAAACATGGAACAGTGGTGAACCTTCCCAGGAGTGGCCGGCCGACCAAAATTACCCCAAGAGCGCAGAGACGACTCATCCGAGAGGTCACAAAAGACCCCAGGACAACGTCTAAAGAACTGCAGGCCTCACTTGCCTCAATTAAGGTCAGTGTTCACGACTCCACCATAAGAAAGAGACTGGGCAAAAACGGCCTGCATGGTAGATTTCCAAGACGCAAACCACTGTTAAGCAAAAAGAAAATTAGGGCTCGTCTCAATTTTGCTAAGAAACATCTCAATGATTGCCAAGACTTTTGGGAAAATACCTTGTGGACTGATGAGTCAAAAGTTGAACTTTTTGGAAGGCAAATGTCCCGTTACATCTGGCGTAAAAGGAATACAGCATTTCAGAAAAAGAACATCATACCAACAGTAAAATATGGTGGTGGTAGTGTGATGGTCTGGGGTTGTTTTGCTGCTTCAGGACCTGGAAGGCTTGCTGTGATAGATGGAACCATGAATTCTACTGTCTACCAAAAAATCCTGAAGGAGAATGTCCGGCCATCTGTTCGTCAACTCAAGCTGAAGCGATCTTGGGTGCTGCAACAGGACAATGACCCAAAACACACCAGCAAATCCACCTCTGAATGGCTGAAGAAAAACAAAATGAAGACTTTGGAGTGGCCTAGTCAAAGTCCTGACCTGAATCCAATTGAGATGCTATGGCATGACCTTAAAAAGGCGGTTCATGCTAGAAAACCCTCAAATAAAGCTGAATTACAACAATTTTGCAAAGATGAGTGGGCCAAAATTCCTCCAGAGCGCTGTAAAAGACTCATTGCAAGTTATCGCAAACGCTTGATTGCAGTTATTGCTGCTAAGGGTGGCCCAACCAGTTATTAGGTTCAGGGGGCAATTACTTTTTCACACAGGGCCATGTAGGTTTGGATTTTTTTTTCTCCCTAAATAATAAAAACCACCATTTACAAACTGCATTTTGTGTTTACTTGTGTTATATTTGACTAATGGTTAAATGTGTTTGATGATCAGAAACATTTTGTGTGACAAACATGCAAAAGAATAAGAAATCAGGAAGGGGGCAAATAGTTTTTCACACCACTGTATGTATATATGTATATGTATATATATGTTTACATAACCTCTTTAACACACTACTTCTCCGCTGCGAAGCGCGGGTATTTTGCTAGTATATATATATATATATATATATATATATATATATATATATATATATATATATATATATATATATATATATATATATATATATATATATATATATAGTGCATCCGGAAAGTATTCAGAGCGCATCACTTTTTCCACCTTTTGTTATGTTACAGCCTTATGCCAAAATGGATTAAATTCATTTTTTTCCTCAGAATTCTACACACAACACCCCATAATGACAACGTGAAAAAAGTTTACTTGAGGTTTTTGCAAATTTATTAAAAATAAAAAAACTGAGAAATCCCATGTACATAAGTATTCACAGCGTTTGCTCAATACTTTGTTGATGCACCTTTGGCAGCAATTACAGCCTCAAGTCTTGTTGAATATGATGCCACAAGCTTGGCACACCTATCCTTGGCCAGCTTCACCCATTCCTCTTTGCAGCACCTCTCAAGCTCCATCAGGTTGGATGGGAAGCGTTGGTGCACAGCCATTTTAAGATCTCTCCAGAGATGTTCAATCGAATTCAAGTCTGGGCTCTGGCTGGGCCACTCAAGGACATTTCACAGAGTTGTCCTGAAGCCACTCTTTTGATATCTTGGCTGTGTGCTTAGGGTCGTTGTCCTGCTGAAAGATGAACTGTTGCCCCAGTCTGAGGTCAAGAGCGCTCTGGAGCAGGTTTTCATCCAGGATGTCTCTGTACATTGCTGCAGTCATCTTTCCCTTTATCCTGACTAGTCTCCCAGTCCCTGCCGCTGAAAAACATCCCCACAGCATGATGCTGCCACCACCATGCTTCACTGTAGGGATGGTATTGGCCTGGTGATGAGCGGTGCCTGGTTTCCTCCAAATGTGACGCCTGGCATTCACACCAAAGAGTTCAATCTTTGTTTCATCAGACCAGAGAATTTTCTTTCTTATGGTCTGAGAGTCCTTCAGGTGCCTTTTAGCAAACTCCAGGTGGGCTGCCATGTGCCTTTTACTAAGGAGTGGCTTCCGTCTAGCCACTCTACCATACAGGCCTGATTGGTGGATTGCTGCAGAGATGGTTGTCCTTCTGGAAGGTTCTCCTCTCTCCACAGAGGACATCTGCAGCTCTGACAGAGTGACCATCGGGTTCTTGGTCACATCCCTGACTAAGGCCCTTCTTCCCTGATCGCTCAGTTTAGATGGCCAGCCAGCTCTAGTAAGAGTCCTGGTGGTTTCGAACTTCTTCCACTTATGGATGATGGAGGCCACTGTGCTCATTGGGATCTTCAAAGCAGCAGAAATTTTTCTGTAACCTTTCCCAGATTTGTGCCTCAAGACAATCCTGTCTCGGAGGTCTACAGATAATTCCTTTGACTTCATGCTTGGTTTGTGTTCTGACATGAACTGTCAACTGTGGGACCTTATATAGACAGGTGTGTGCCTTTCCAGATCATGTCCAATCAACTGAATTTTTCCACAGATGGACTCCTATTAAGCTGCAGAAACATCTCAAGGATGATCAGGGGAAGCAGGATGCACCTGAGCTCAATTTTGAGCTTCATGGCAAAGGCTGTGAATACTTATGTACATGTGCTTTCTCAATTTTTTATTTTTAATAAATTTGCAAAAACCTCAAGTAAACTTTTTTCACGTTGTCATTATGGGGTGTTGTGTGTAGAATTCTGAGGATAAAAATGAATTTAATCCATTTTGGAATAAGGCTGTAACATAACAAAATGTGGAAAAAGTGATGTGCTGTGAATACTTTCCGGATGCACTGTATATATATATATATATATATATATATATGTATATATATATATATATTGTGATGGACGGCCGGCATCTCAACACAGCCGACACATCCAGAACACTAGATGGCGATTTCCCTGCAGCATATCGGTGCCCTTGATTCCTGCAGGGCACCATGGGATATGGAGTCTGGCTTCACAGCCCTACTGGGTACTGTGGGTGCCACCAGGGAGACACAGGGATTTCTGTTTCCTGTTTAGCCCTGAAGTACTCACAAGTCACGAGGACAGAAGCACCAAAGTACTTTCGGGCTGAAGAAAAGCTAATTCTCCATCTGACCCGGAAATGCTAGCAAGTCACATGGACAGAAGGGCAGTAGCACTTCCAGGTCAAGGACTATAGAAAGAAATGTTGGAGACCCAGCAAGCGAGCCAGAGTTGGAAGTGAGTGTGACAGAGCTTGCTGGAAGGTGTGGAGGAGAATTTAGAGAATTATTGTATTGATTTATTGTGTTTATTGTGGATGTGGTGCTTTGAAGGCACTATTTTGAGGAAAATATTAAAAGTCTTCTTAGTGCTTTTAAATCTATGTCCAGAGCATCTGTCTGTTGGGTTTCACGGGGCAAAGGCGCCCCCTATAGTTAGGTTTCTAAACTCTTTTGGGACTCCCCCAAAAGGACTGCAGACACTCTTTCAAGTTGGCGTTAAATGCAAAACAAGAGAAACTGACAAAAATGAAACTTTAGATTTAGAACAAGGTAAGCCAAATGCAGAACTGAAACAAAGGACAGAATCTCATGAAGCCAATTTTGATTTTCAAAAAACATCAGATCAAGTAAATCCTAATGTGATTCTTGCACAAAAGGTGAATGACGCGAATGTGGATTTGGAGGATGGAGGATATGTGAGAAAAGGTGATTTGGAGGAACAAGTGAATGTAAGTGATGAAAAGAGAAGTGAGGCAACGAGTATGTCAATGTCTACAAAATCTGGCCAAGGTTGAAGAAAAGAGTAATATTGGAATTGACATTGGACTTCTTGTAACAGAGGTTCCTTCTTAACTGGATATAGAAAACTATGTTATGAAAGGTCATATTGGCAATCCTAAACATTTCCCAAAGATATGAATAACCAAGTTTTTCCAGAAAGCATATTAACATTTCGAAATTTGAATGGTGAAAAACATGTCTGAGATTGGCTTGTCTGGAGTGATGTTAACCAAGCATTATATTGTTTTCCCTGTCGATTATTTTGGTACAATCTGTGTTACAACATTAGCTCCACATCCAAGTCTATGCTTGCATCATCAGAAGGATGGTAAACTGCTGGAAAGTGGAGATAATTATGTAGTTGCATCCCAGAACATGAGAGAAGTAATAGTCATAGGCAATGCTATCTGGCTTGGTGAGAATTAGAAAGACGCCTGTCTTCTGATAAGGGCATTGAAAGTCTCTTAGAGGCATCAATTGAAACAGAATCTGTAAAGTGGTACAACATTATTGAAACGAATCATTGATGTTATACTATTCTTTGGCGAACGTGGGCTTGCTTTGCGTGGTAGTTCACAGCGCATTGGTGACAAGGACAATGGAAATTTATTGGGGCTAATAGAGTTGTTGTCTCATTGGGATCCAATTCTAAAAGGACATGTATTGCAAGTTAAAGAGTCACAAGAAACAGGGGAACGACTTCAAATGCATTATCTCTCTGCTGATTCTCAACATGAGCTAATTTCTGAATGTTCTGAACATGTGAAACAACACATTTTGCAGGATAGAAAGACTGCAAAGTACTTTGCATTGATAGTTGATTTTACACCAGATGCATCTCATGTTGAGTAGATAACATTCCTGCTGTGTTATGTAATTCAAAATGAATCCCAGTTTGAAATTGTAGAAAGATTTCTGAAATTTGTTGACTGCAGTAACAAAACCGGATCTGACATAGCACAGATGATTGTAGATACATTGAAAGAACATGATATTCCACTCTCCACAACAGCTGGAAAAGTATGTGGAGTGATGCTAAGCATGTTGCTTCCAATTTACACATAGAAATTAAACTATGTGGTGGTAACGTGGTGACTCAAAACGCACAAAGGAGGTTCCATGATGAAGATGCCTGTTTGTCACAACAACATGAAACGAATGACTCCCCTGAAGAATCGTATTTCAGAAAGTCTGTTTTCTATGTAATGTTGGATAATGTTATTGGTGGACTCATAGTTAGTTTCAATGCTGCAGTGAACATTTCTGAGAAGTTCAGCTTCCTCTGGAATTACCTATCAAATCCTGTAGATGAGCTGAAAGAAAAATAAAAATCACGGGCAGATCAATATCCTGCTGATATCAGTGAGGATCTTGTAATGTAGATGAGTCATCTGCCAGCTGTTCATTGATCAAATTTTGGAGAGAACCAACTTAGCCCATTGGAGCTGCTGAATTGCTTGAAAAAGTACAAACTGGAAGGACTCTTTCCAAATATATGTGTCTGTCTGCGTATTCTGTTGACAATTCCTGCCACTGTCGCCTCTGCAGAGTGCTCATTCAGCAAGCTAAAGCTGGTAAAAAATTTTCTAAGATGCACTATGTCACAAGCGCGACTAGCAGATTTGGCAAGACTCAGTATTGAGTCTGATCTAGCAAAACTGATTAATTTTGATTATGTAATTAGGGTTAGGGTTTCACCATGAAAAAGGCCTGGAAAGCACCTTTGTTCAGCAGACAATAAATGCTATTATAAACATCTTTTACTATATCGCACACGTGTGCATGGGAGGCAGCTAAAGGACTTGAGTAAGGGCAGTACTGAATCATACCGGGATGTGGCAGAGTGCATTGACTCATTTTCTCCCTTTCCTGCAGACCATTCACAGGAGATTCCACCTGGCTCTCTTGACGTCACTTCCAGGACCGAGCCTATGGAAGGAGACCTTGCCAGCTCCGGCCCCTGTGATGTTACATCTGGCCTCGAACCAATGGCTGAAGACCTTCATGAGCCCGACCCCTATGATCTCACTTCCTGTCTTCCCCTTTAAAAGCCTGCACCTTTTCCCTATTCCCTCCAGTTCTGTTTTGGACTCGGTTTTGTTTTGTATTTACTTGCTCAACTTTGCAGCCAGGAAATCAATTATACGGGTGGCTGCCCCAAACCTTTTCATGACTCTGAATCGAGTTTCTGACAACTATTATAAAAATATTACTTTGTTATTACATTTATACCTATATATACTTATATAAATGTATCAATGTAATCTGCGATTGTTAGAAATAAATACAGTAATAATATACACACATACATGTATGTAGAATTTTGTATAAGGTCCCACACACCTTCTTTGTACCGGGGCCAGGATTTTCTCTTGGCGGCCCTGGACTCAGCCTCATGTTTTGGGGTGACTTACACTCACATGTCGCAATATTTTAATTTTCCTCTTATTTAAATATGAACCCACCATCTGTTATCCAGAAACTGTTATAATGATTTAAAAAAAATAAGGCTATGTGTATTACTGTGAATGAACACAGTAAATCATGAACCAATAACAGTCCACAAAATGGTGTACAGCAAACATAATGATTATTATGTAAAAGTGATCAAGATACATTACAAAAACATGATGATACTATGTACACTTTCATTTTAGATAGGTGAACCAGACATATTTAATGACACTCTCTGGACTCTCTGTGTCTCTGCTGATCAAGCCAGGAAAACTCTGCATAAACAGATCTTCAGGGGCCGAATGGAATCAGCTGCAAGGTGCTGAAAACATGTGCCGGCCAGCTCTGCAGGGTTTTTCAGCACCTCTTCATCTTTCTGTGAATTTGCAGAAGGTTCCCCAGCTGTGGAAAACATTCAGTGTGGTCCCAGTGCCAAACAAAGGACATTCCACTGATCCCAAGGTCTTCAAGATCTTTTTTTTTATCTTGACATGCCTATGGTCTTCCAGATCATAGACTACCTGACCAACAGACAGCAGTTTGTGAGGCTGAGGGACTGTGTGTCAGAAATGGTGACGTGTAATACTGGAGCAACACAGGGAACTGCAATGCCTCCCATCGTGTTTATCCTCTACACAACAGATTCCAGCACAATACCTTTCCATCTACAGAAATTTTGAGATGACTCCTCCATCATAGCCTGCATTAATAATGGAGACAAGTTAGAGAGTACCGAAGACTTTGTCTTGTGGTTCAGGGACAACAACCTGCAACTGAACAACATGGTGCTTTTTTACCCACAGGCTCATTCCACCATGGTGCACAGGCACTACACAGTCTGCAATGCACACACACACACACACACACACACACACACACACACACACACACACACACACACAGACATATATATATATATATATATATGCTGGTGGTGAAATTACAAGCAAACCTCTGAGATCTGTTACCATTCTGTGGGGCGGGGAGGGGCGATCTGGAAGTGGTGCAGTACAAGTACCTGAGGGTTCACATGAACAGCAAACTGGACAGGTCTGACAACACAGTGGCTCTGTAAAAGAATAGCCAATGTAGATTGTACTTGCTAAGGAGACTCAGGTCTTTTGATGTGTGCAGCAAGAGGCTGGAAATGTTCTACCATCCATAGTAGCAAATGTGGTGTTCTATGCTGCAGTCACCTGGGAAACAACTTGAGCACAAAAAAAGCACAATACCTGAACAAACTTATCAGGAAAGTCTACTCCACCACAGGGCGAACCCTGGACTCACTGAAAGCTATTGTGAAAAAGAGAATGGTGACAACATTGGATGCCATCTTGAAAAATCCCATCCATGAGGTGTTCTCTTGGTGCACTTTTACCCACAGGCTCATTCCACCATGGTGCACAGGCACTACACAGTCTGCAATGCACTCACACACATATATATATATATATATACATTCTGTATGCTTGGGAACATTATGTTGTTACCTAGAACATTCGGATTTTGTGATAGAACCCCTGTCAGTCTTAGCATCTGTTCCCAGGAGCTGCGCCCCGTACACTCATTTCTTTTTTGGGCTCAATTTTGGCTCCCAAAAAGAACCATCCACATGAAGGTTCTAGTAAGAACTTTTATTTATTTAGATCTGCAACAGGCTATAAATAAACTTGAATGAATGATAACCTATGTGTGAAATACCAGTGAGTTCCTGATTTTTAAAAGGATTCTTTCTGCATACAGTAACACAGACTAAGTTCCTGTTTTCTTGCTCTGTTAGTATCCTGCTAGGTAGTGAACTATACATTAAAGATTTCTCTTTTATCCCATATATGTAATCTTTTCAAAGTAAAGTGCATTTTTTGAACCACCATATGGCAGCTCTAATACAGTACCTTCTAGCCAGGAGATTTTGCATAACAGAAAGACTGCTTTGGAACTGCACTTTCAAGTTATTATGACTACCCATTCTGCAGTCAGATGACAAGACAAGCCAACACTGACTCACACTTTACATTGCTGGCATGCACCTTATTTAAGGCCCTGATCACCATGAACTTCATTAATGAATTAACAAAAGTGACAAGTTGCTGTTGTTTTCTTTAATATGTTTTATTTTCAAAAACCAGAACATTACAATGGCATGCTACTGGATCAAAGAAATAGTAATATCATAACAGACAAAATAATTTACTTCAAAATCAATAGAGAAAAACAAAAGAAAAATACAAATACAAAAAAAATAATAAAACAAAACAATAAAAAAACAAGATTCAAAGCCCAAAGTGTCAAGGTTAGATTTAGGACCAGAACCAACATCACCACAATTCCCATAGTTCAGCCGTAGTTCTATTGTAAAGCATTCAATAACACTTGTCTTGTCTTCATTTAACTAGGAGAAGGTAAGTTGTTTCTTATTTATCAAACGTAACTGCGCTTCACTGCAGTCTAATACTAGTTAGTTAGTATATCACCTCTTCAATCAGTGAATGTGATGTTCCTTTGATTTCTGTTCCTTTCATTATAATTCTCAGATGTCCATCAGTGTGTAACATTGGTAAAAGTCCCTATAAACATCAGTATTTTCCCCTGTTTCACAGAATCAATGTCCATCCTATCCTGCCAACTGCACCTGTAGGCAAGACTAGAATATCTGGACAAAACTGCTATCTTGTGCTTCTCCGTGACTAATGAATATTAGTTCAGTTTTTATAACAGCCCTGAGTCCTCATGCATCCTCTTGGGTCACTTCCACCTTCATTTAGAACTCTTTTACTACTAGCGTCTGCTGATCTTCTTTTTGGAGACATTACATTCAACATCAAGCTCTAGCATCCCTCTCAGTGATGCCACTACTTATGTCTCCAATCCTGCTACAGCCACCAAAAGTATGGAAGTAAAGGCGGTTATGTCAGAGGGGAAAACCATCATATATGAGACTAGTTCAGCAGCGCTAAAACAAAATCACCAGAATTACAAAGCATGTAAATCATCAATGCTGGTGTCATGATTAAGCCAGCATTTTCCCCCTGGCTGGTGTTTAAAGTTGTGTCCCTTGTTTGTTTTGTTTAATTCTATAACATTAATTCATATTAGGGCGGCACGGTGGCGCAGTGGTAGCTCTGCTGCCTCGCAGTTAGGAAACTTGCCTTGTGCCCAGTGTTGGCTGGGATTGGCTCCAGCAGACCCCCATGACCCTGAATTTGGATCCAGCGGGTTGGAAAATGGATGGATAATTCATATTAATGTTTATTTTATTTATTATATCTGTTTTTCGTTGTGTGGGTTGGTAACGGGGAATGCCCTTTGTTATGTCCCTTGTGTTTTGTTTCTGGCTCCCCAAGGGCGCGGGGCTAACTACCAATCACCACCAGGAATGGCCCTCCATCCTATTTAAGGGAAGCTCTCCCATGGTTCCTGGTGGTTCATTGAACATGCTGGAGTGGAGGGTTTTTGTGAGTATCTGTGTCTTTGCTATTTCCTTTTGATTTTGTGTATATCGAACCTGTGCTGTGTTTCTTGACTTCATCTTTGGATTCTTGTATTGAGACAGTGTAACTGATTTTTTCAACCTCTGCTCCATGTTGACTATGATTTTTTAGATATTGTATTGGGACACTGTTTTCTGTTGTTACCCTTGCCTTTCAGGCAACTATTTGTGCTTTTTGGAGCTTTGTGCCTGCACTGGCTTTTATGAAAATAAACCTTTTATTTTTATCAAGATTTGTCTCGGCCCTTTGGGATTCTAGTCAGGGTATTTTGACGGTTTTCCCCCATCTAGTGAGCAACTTTGGAAGTGTTTTTGCAGCTGTGTTTTTTTAACTCAGTCATTTCATGACAGCTGGATCACAAATTTACAAAAAATGAAGATGTGAAGTTTTAGAGATTGTTAATTTCATTTTAGGTGATTACAGATTTTCAATATCCATCCATCCAACCGTCCATCCATTCATTAAACCAGTTATATCCTGAGTAGGGTAGAATGAAAGTTCTTCTTGCTTGTCCATACCTGACAAAAAATGACACATGATAGGAAGTTAACAGAAATGGAATTTTTTTTTATGAACTTGAGAGTTCATGCCCACTAGAGGAGGAAAACATCAACCCTGGCTAGTGACACAAAAAGGGCAATGAGAAATCTTTATTTAAACAAAATGCTCTGAGACACAAAAATACGTTCCTGGGAGAACCAGACAAAAAAGCACATTAGGCAATGCCTTCAAAAATATGCAAAAAATCAAACATATTATTAGTCAACAAAATAGAGCAGGGGTTTACAATCCATAAAATTCACAAAAATCACAGAATAATCACAGATAAACTCACCACCACCATGAATGTGTTCTCAACGAATTGCATTTGCATTGGACTGTGGCTCTATAGGGCTGAGGACAGTCCCTTGATAGTGATGGGGAGGTGACCCACCCCTTGGGGAACCACCCAGAAAATACAAGGAACACCACAGAATGCACTTTGAGATAAACAAAATTCAGTAATTAGTATGGTTAAGATAAAATATGAGCAAAATAAACATAAAAGAAGCATTTGAACCTCATCCAGGGGAAGAACCCTGGCTGAAATATATCATTTTCTTAAAAGAGATAAGTATTTTTGGTAGATCCCTATGAAGAGCTGTCTAGATATATACCACTTTACTGTATGTGTATATTTGGAGTGGCACATATTCAGCTTCTTGAATTTAAATTTCACACTCAGCTGATGTCTGGTTACAGTTTAGATGTTCTCCTTGTGCCTGAATGAGTTTTCCTTCTTGACATGAGGACATATAATATAATGATAAAGCCTATTGAGAAACTGTTCTTGAAAGAAATATATATTCTCGTCTTAAGAAAAGGCATTTCTACTTAGAAAAAGATAAGATCTTGTAAACCAATAATAGATCTTAAGAAAAACCTATTCTACTGTGACATACTCTGTTCATTGCATACCACATCAGAACCAGTGATAGAACCATACACTTCAGCATGGAAGTTATAAAATGGAAGGGGCAAAAACACAAGTCTGGCCTAGCACAGTGGGTACAGTGAAAGCTGAAATGATAGAAGATTTGATGACATTATGGCTTTCTTCCTACATGCCAAAGATATGAGTTGGGTTAACTGTTAATTCCAAATTGGCCCAGTGTGTGTGAGTGAGCCTTCTAATGGAATGGGGTCCTAAACAAAGCTGTTTTCTTCCTTACCCTGAGTGCTGGCAAGAACCTCTTTAAGTGGGATTATTTAGGTTTGAGAATACGTGCATGTCTTAAATGTGATGCCTATTAGAATGTTTTTTCAGTAGAGTAATCAAACCATATTTTGTTGCTTATTTGTATTTTTCTATAAGAACTAGTCATTCAAGGGAATCAATTAAGAAGTTTCAGCTATTTCCACTTCACCTGTTCTTTAGAACAGGCTTTTCCAACACCCTCCTGCATATTTCATTTATTCGTTTATTTTCCTAACCTGCTTATTCCAATACAGAGTCATGGGAAGCCAGATCACATCCTGTTCAATAGAAATCAAGGGTAGAACCAAATCTAGACAGGACACCAGCTGTCTGCAGTTGGCACTCTCACCCACTCACCCTGACTTATGCCAGCTCAACAAAGAGACATGTGCATGTCTTTAGGCTGGAGGAAGAAGACATTGTCACTCACACAGAAGCTACAATATGGGCAAACTGGGCACTGCTCTTACATAAATCATATCCTTTCATACCTTTATACACTTTTTCTTGTTGTTACTCCTATCAACTCCCTCATTTTGTGTCACTGGTCTGTCACTTTCAGGTAAGAAGAATGGGATCAACGTCAGTCTAATGCCTTTCAATAAATGTTTTTCTTTTATTTTTATATATAAACCTTGCTTTACACACTTCAAAGTGTATGTAAGATTTGTTTGATACTTTGTTTTCCTTGCTCGTTAGTCATCCACTTTTTTTTTCCTGTCTGGGTAAGTTATTTGCATTTTTTGATTTATAATAAGTGGGATGGTTTTGCAACACAATTAGACATTGCTAAATATTCTTTCCCTTCTTCCCCATTCTCTGAAACTCTTTTCAGCATGTTCTTGATAATTTTCATCCTAAAATAAAAATAGCTTGTGTGGCGGACGGCCGGGGTCCATGCCCAGCCGGGACGCCCCTTCGTTATATGTTCAGGGGGAGCAGCCATGGACTGTGCAATACCTCCCCCTGGACGCTAGATGGCCGCCCCCCTGGGTTGGAGCGGTGCCTCGGTTTCCCGCAGGGCTCCATGGGAATTGGAGTTGGGTGCAGCCCTGTTGGGTCCTGCAGGCGCCACCATGGGGTGCTGTAGCTGGGACTCCTGAACCCGTAGGGGCAGTATATTTGCCACACCCAGAAGTGCAGCCGGAACTCGGCAGTCAACCACCTGGAGCACTTCCGGGTGAACTATAAAAGGGGCCAGCAGCCACCACACAATGACCAGAGTCGGGAGGAGGAGAACGAAGCTTAGAGGAGAAGTGGTGGAGCTAAAAAAGAGTGTGCTTGTGTGTTTATTTGTGTACTGGGGACTGTGTTGTGCCTGTGGAGGTCACGGGGAAGACGTGCCCCACAGGTGAAAAAAAAAAAGTTCTTGGGTTTTACAAGTGCCTCCGGTGTGAGTCTGTGTCAGGTCAGGTGCCTATATAGCGCCTTGTTACACTTGTAATAATTATTAAAAAATAAGTAAAATATGTAATCTTGAAAAAATAAATCTGTGACTATGTAACTTCTAGTATTAATTTCAAACACCAATAGGCCATTTCAGGGCTATGGAGTTAGCAAGGCTAAAAATTAGTTTTTTCTTATCTTTCTATGTGCCATACCATTATCAAACCTGCTCAATTCAATTCATGGTGGCGAACATCTATCCATTTCCAAAGTACATAATTATTAACAAATCCAGAACACATGCATATAGTTATAACTAATATTTTGAATTTTCTTGGTAGAATTACACATGAAGATAATGCTGTTACCTGCTTCATTGTTCTCAGAAGGAGAACTGTTAATTTTCATGCATCTGTGAATTTTAAAGCAATACATTATTTTTTAAACTCCAAAAGAGCTGGCTGCACCAGTCACTTGAGAAAAACTTTCATCACTGTTGCGTAGATTTCTCATTTTGTCTAATTATCTATAACTCTTATTAACTATTTAGTCTACTGCTTTACAGGTCTTCCAACTTGCAAGGAAAACTTGGGGGTTGGTGGCAGAATTGGCACTCCATCCACTGTAAAAAAATCTCACACTGTTCCACTCCATTCAAACTAGTGTGGCACTGAGGTGTCACCCATTGCATGGCTGTGCTTGAGTCCTAATTTGGGACCCTGAAGTGGTTCATTGTGTGGTGGGTGCGACAACATGCTGTATCAGTGCATATAGTAAAAATTTTATTGTGAAAGTTAAAGCAACAATGAACAATACTTTATATGTATTTGTTTGTATTGGCTATCCTGTGTTACTCCATTTTTCATCTTACATTTCCAAAGACTTGCATTTGCAACTCTTAATTGGTCCCAGTGTACAAGTGTGGATGTGCACCCTGTGATGGAATAGTATCCCTGTCCATGGTTGATTCTTGCTTTGTGCTGTGTGAGTATGTAGGTATGTATATTTCGTGCAATTGGTGTAAAGTCTACATAAGTGACTGGCTAAATATCTCATACTAAATTAAAGTCATGGACTGAACCTGCAGCTTTGTGGTTTAAACTGAAATGCTGCAACTTCTGCTCCGTTGAAGAAGATTATAGTGTTTCAGTGGTGACATGACCACAGTGAGATGGAATAATTTATTTGTATTCCATTTCCTTATTTAGGTACAGACAAGAAGAAAGTTGTTGAGTGTCCTGACCATATTAGACTAGGAACTTGAAGAAATGGCAAATCACTGGCCCGTTTGACAAAATAAAGACACATCCTCTTGTAAAGAACAAATAAAGCAATGTATAACTGATGTAGGAAAATATTCTCACATGAGACAAAATAAAGAGATAAAAATGTCTGGTGATCTTGACAAAAGAATGTTGCTGAAAATTGATCAAAACCATAACAGTTGATAGTCCTATACAGTTGATGGTGTGTTTAAATAGAAAATGGCGACCGGAAGGAAGTACTGATGGAAATGACGTCACCACTGTGCGACCGGAAGTGGCATCATCATGAGGAGACCGGAAGTGATGTAGGCGGAAGTGACGTCATTGGGAAGCGTCCGGAAGTGCCATCGTCTTCAGGGGTCAGAGGCGGAAATTATGCAACGGAAGAGGAGCCATTTTGGGAATTCAGGACTCTTGGTGAGTTAATTTATTTACTGTTTTTCTTCATTAATTCTGGTGAAAAAAGGAGAGAGGCATTAATACCCGATATTACCCCTTTGTCCTGCAATCTTTCACTCACCTCAGGGTTTGTTGGCTACCTTCTAAGCACACGTGTGTGACACTGACTAGAATATACTTAGGAATGTAAACATCTAGTTTCTGCAGATATAAGTGGAATACTATTTTTAAACTAGACAGTGAATGATGATTTGCATTGAGTAAGAATTGTGCCAACCTCAAAGAACATGTTAATGGTGGATGGTTACCTATATATAGTAATATGACCGCAGAGAGCAACATGAGTGTCACAGAGTGTGGTACCATGTGATTTTACACACCACTGTGAGTATTTGTGAGAGGTTTCTTTCTCTCTTGTATTATCAACATCACCAATGAACAATTTTAGATGTAACAGAGGATCACAAGCAAGGTAAAAAAGTACAGTAATCCCTCCTTGATTGCAAGGGTTGCATTCCAGAACCCCTTGCGAAAGGTGAAAATCCGCGAAGTAAAAACCATATGTTCATATGGTTATTTTTATATATTTTAAGCGCTTATAAACTCTCCCACACTATTATAAACATTTCCCGCACAATTATACAATTATAAACCCTTTGTATTCTCTTAGATATTAGGTAAGATTCGTTGAAATTACGGATGTAAACACACTGTTTATATACAATAAAACCTAAATATTATTTTAAAGATATCGAGCGTCTCCGATATCACATATGTTACAGCCATTACGACAGACAGGCCACCAGCAATAAATTCATACAATGCAAGAAAAATTGTATACAGTAAAATGTGTGTACAGTGACATTAAACTATGTACATGTAATAAGTACTGTACGTAGAAAATGAATTATGGTTAATCACCAACAATGACACAACGACTTGTCTGATCACAATGAGTTTAATTTTACTGCATAAAAGAGGAGAGCGTTACAGCTCTTCTAAAGGAGCCTCTTCAGGCGACTGTGTAGCACCGCCGTTGTTCTTCTTCCAGCACTCTTCAATCCAAATCCCTAAAGCAGATTCCATTCGGACTACCACCTTATTACATCCACTTACAACTCATTTTGCGCCCTTGTTAAAGGACACTGCGGCCGGAGATCTTATATTCTTTTCCTCCTGTTTACATAAAAAGAATCGTGGACTCATTGATGCCGTAATGGCGTCCTGCAGCGGTGTAGCCGTTCCCTTCCTTTAACATATCCAAAACTTTTACCTTTTTGGCAATTGTTAGCATCTTCCGTTGGCGCTTGGGCACAGCCCCTGAAGCAGTAGCAGGAGCATGTTGATGCTGAATGAGCGAGACGAGGCTTCCTGGTTAACGCAGCGGAATCGAATTCGGCACTCCATCACTGAGCCAATCAGCAAACGGGAACTTAACTACGTGCTCTGATTGGGTAGCTTCTCAGCCATCCGCCAATAGAGTCCCTTGTATGAAATCAACTGGGCAAACCAACTGAGGAAGTATGTACCAGAAGTAAAAAGATCCATTGTCCACAGAAAGCCACGAAGCAGCAAAAAATCCACATTACATATTTAGATATGCTTACATATAAAATCCGCAATAGGGTGAAGCCGCGGAAGTCGAAGCGCAATATAGTGAGGGATTACTGTATTAGTTTTTACATTTGTGTTCGCTTGTGAGCAGCAGCAGCACATTGAATGAAACTTTCACTTCATATACATTACTTAACACTGACCTCATGCCAGCACTTGTGCTCTTTGTTCTGTATCACAAATAATTTGTAAACAAAGGAGATCATCACAGGTATTCTGGATTTTGGTTCCTGACTCTTCTGTGCTGTCCTTGCATACCACTAATGCAGAAGAACCCCATGCAGTTTAATATTCAAAATTATTAAATGGGTATGTCCGCTTCCATTTGCAACACCATTATTGGTGTTCCCTGTCAAAAGAGTGAAATGTGGGTCTGCTAAATGTAAAACATTTCATGACATATTTTTTTCTTTCTCATAGCATTATGATCCATTTGTAAGTCCATGTGTGAAGCAGCTTTCCTCATTGCAGTTGTGAGGAGGCCCTGGCACAAAACAGGAAACATATCTGGACGTAACTCTGGACATTCTGTGAGCACACTCATACAAACGCTCAGGCTCACTAACGCTAGGCTAACATGCAACATACAGATCAAAGGAAACTGGGAGAAAGCCAACACAAATGAGGGCCGGGCTGACATGTATGATGAGTTGTATTGTGCAATCTGACATTCTGATGAGGGCAAACTGATCAGCAGGAGTCACTTTGGAACAACGTGCCAGTGGCTATACCTGCAGCTTTCATTCTGGTTGCCAAATGAGCGAAATAATGAATGTTTGCCTATAAATGTACAGCAATTTTAGTAATTCATAAATATGTTCTTGTATATAATTTTCAATTGCTGCCAAATGTTCTTCATATTGATGCTAAATATTTGCGTGTTTTAATTTTTTCAAGTATGATGTTCACATACTAATATGTTAACTTTTTTAATGTGAATAATGCCATTAATATTTTGTTATGCAATGCACACTTCATAACAATAATGTACTCAGGCATTGGTCTACTAAACATTACATCACAGCCTCTTTAGCTTTCTTAATAGCAGACACATTTTCTTTATGTGTAATTATAAATCAACTACTATTTCTTGTGTCAGCTGCTGAAAAGACCACCACTGTCCCTGTTGTTACCTTTTTGTCTATTTTACGACAAGGCGTCCTCAACTAAGTCTTGATTTCATAAGCATGCTTCGTGGAATGCTCCCAGTTGCTGACAACTGGAAATGACAATGTGTGTTTTGGTGTGGTACAGTGATGGAAAGTGGAACTGAAACCCACCTAAAAGACACAGCAATGAAACTGAAAAAAGACCCAAATGGGAATAAGATTTGCTACTTTCAGTTGGATCACACTAGTTGGTGTACAAAATAACATAAAAGATGAATGACTGAAAACATGCAATGAATGAGCTTAAATTAAATATATGGAAAAGCTGGAAGGTTGGGCAGATACTGTGTATGTCAAATGGGAGTGCAGGTCTCTTTATTAAGGAGCGCTAATGCAGAACAATGCACTATAGGCTCTTTAGTAGCTGAAACAAAATGGCAGTAACTTCTTAATGAACTGCATGAAATAAAACAATTATTTACTTTTATGCAATAGATTAAACATGAAGCAAACCACTGTAGTTTTGTCAAAATTAAGTCTTAAATAAATTGAACAATACAAAAACAATACCAATCAGTATCCCTGGAGCATAGCCTTTTGTAAAGTAAGACATTCAACAACTTTTTGTTTTATTTACATACTATGGGGCTTTGCCCCGTGCTCGCTTTGCTCGCCAGCCACTTTGCATCTCTGTTGCTCGTGTATGTAGATTTCAGTTTCACCAAACAACAAATCTTTTAATTCTTGCGCATACGCCTCTTCATTGGGAAGAAACACTACTTTTCCCTGATGGCAACATGAATTAGACAATCTACAAGTCTCCAACTTAAAGTTTAAATCCGAACAATATCTACATGCTTCTGTCATATCACCTATGTCCATATATTCAATCTCTTTTTACTGTTCCGTTATTTCACCGAGTAATAATTTCCATTTGTTTGCGCTAATACAATCTTTGCTATCATTTTTTTGAGACTTTTGAATTTTAGTACTTTCATTATCTCTAATCTGCTCTGCATGTGTATTGTGCCAATGTTTTTGAACCTCTTTATGACGTTCTACTACTCTTTGTCTTTTATTTCAGGCCCTGGGCGTGGTTAAATGTCTTGGCACAAAGTCTTGTCTTGCGGTACTTAAAAGTGTCTCTCTGAAAAAGTCATGTTCAGTCCCAGGCTAAAAAGTCTCGTCTTGTCCCAGGAATTTTTTATATAATAGAGTGTAAAACATTATTTCTGTGATAATCTAATTTTTTGTAAACCAGATATAAAGGTATATGATGCATCATCAGTGGAATAATTGGCTCATTCAAGCCCTTGATGTATTCATTGAAAATCACAGCTGAAGAACATCCCATAAAACAGAAGTCCAAAACTGCTTAATCCATGTCAGGGTCACAAGGACCATTCAATAGTACTGCAGCAAAATTCCATCAAAAAATGTGTAAATAATGTCTTTTTGACAAATGCGGACCAATAATTCAGTTGAATTGAGTTCCATTTCTCATCATTATACCTTTCAGTACAATAAAACACATTTGTTACTAGATTCATTTCAATTCAATTCGTTTTATTTTTGTTTATCGCTTTTCACTAAGGGCAGGCTCGGAGTGTTTTTAACAAGTTCACAGGAAAACATCAGTAGGCTGATTGAGGTGAACAACCTGCTCCCACAACTTTTTCCCACAAGGCGGGTATTATTTGTTCATAGTGTGATAGTCAACAGGGCTGGGCTGACCTCCTGGCCAGAATAAACCCTGTACCCTTACCTGGCAGAGAGAGACCAGTGAAGTGGATGGACAGAGGGGACTGCCTCCCAAGAGTACATGCTCACCCAGCAGACTGGATGGCAGTATTCCTGGACCAGTATGCCCATTCATGTATGTGCAGGGAATGATGGTAATTGTGGTCCCATGGGGCAGCCTTGCTGGATTCCCTGACCACCAACAGGGGGAGCTGCTGGTGAGGGCTGTCCCTATTTTCAGGGGTCTGGCATAAAAGGGGCCACCTTTGTCCACTCAGAGTCAGGAGGAGGTAGATGAGACTACATGGAAAGTGTACAAGGAGAAAATTATTGTTTGTTGTGTGGTTTAGAAGAGAGGAAATGGAGGTGTGGTGTGAAATAAATGCCATGTATTTGAATCCAAGACTGTGTTTTAAAATTGTGTCTGGGGGTTTGGGGCACTGCAACGCCTCTCTACAGGTCACAATAGATAATATCAAACATAAGAGATTGATACATGTTTACTCACTAATACACATGGATGCATTATCTCATTTATAAAAATATATTTGCTCTTTAAAGCACCAAAAATTCATAATGAAGTATGTAAACTCAGTAAGGATTAAGGTGTTATTTTTAAATATGTTTTACATGAGCTAACAAACCACATTTTGTCACTGTGTCCTGCCTAATATTTCCGTAAATTAGGAAATGTATAGCACTCAGTGAATTTACATCTTCTCTTTTGCAATACAGAATGAGTGATATTCTTACATGGGTGTAGTCACTTCTCCGTTTTACTGTCAGCTGGTTTTGAGGAAATTCCATGTCATATGCAGTTGTGTCATATTCAAATGCTGCATGAGTTATGGATGCTGAAGTGAGTTAGCGATGGTGCCTCACAGCTCCAGGGTTCTTCATTTGTATCGCAGCCAAGACTGGTATCTGTGGTGTTTTCTCCTTCTTCCCATGGCTGTGTAAGTATTTTTTGGGTCCTTCAATTATCCACTCACAGCATTATGCATTTAGGTCAGGTTAAGTGAGAAATCTGATTTGGACCATGAGAGCGAATGTGTCAGGGTCAGCCCCAAAACAGATCAGATTTAGCAGGAGGGCTTTGAGTTTTCATAGTAGGCCGATGTATAATTACAATACAAAAAAAAGCCCACTTTATTTTCGACTAACGTGAGATTATGCATGTAACAATGTGGAGCAAGCAGAAGGAATTTCATCCTTTACATGTAGCACTGCAGGTTAACACTGCTGCTCACCAAGCCCAGAACCAAGTAGAGGGTTTATGTATCAAACGCATGAAAGGTAGTGGGTCCTGCAAAAAAGAAAGGAAAGGGGTTTAACTTGCCAACCACCACAGATGGCAAAATGATATAGGAAAGAGGAAGAGAATTTTAACTTGTTTAATTAATTATCAGTTTTGTCTTATTTAATTAAATAATTGGATAAGACTCCTAATTTATATTCCTTTCCTTTCCCTGTTGTAGGAGACAGTCTCTGGCCATTAGACTTATATCAAGGTAACTGAAGCACACTCATTTTAAGAAACAGAATAATAAAACACAATGATTATAGAACTCTGATAATACTTTCTTAAAATAAGAAATTAAAATAAGACAACATTAGTTAACATCCGATGGCCAGGGTGGACAGAAAAAAAACAAAAAAAAAAAACTCAAGACGGCTGGAGAAAAAAATAAAATCTGTAGGGGTTCCAGGCCACGAGACCGCCCAGTCCCCTCTGGGAATTCTACGTAACATAAATGAAATAGTCCTCTTTGTAGTTAGGGTTCTCACGGAGTCACTTGATGCTGATGGTCATACAGACTTCTGGTTTTTAATCCATCCATCATTGTTGGAACATCACGGTGCTTTGAGTAGATGCCACCACCAAAAGGACACCGGAAAAGGAAACAGAAGAGAGAGTAGGGGTTAGTACAGATTTTAGAGCCACCATGAAAAGTTATTATAATGAATTGGATATACAGAGTATCAGGATTAAATTACACTGAAATTATGAGAAGGCCATGTTAAAATAATGTGTTTTCAGCAGTTTTTTAAAGTGATCCACTGTATTAGCCTGGCAAATTCCTACTGGCAGGCTATTCCAGATTTTAGGTGCATAACAGCAGAAGGCCGCCTCACCACTTCTTTTAAGTTTTGCTCTTGGAATTCTAAGGAGACACTCATTTGAGGATCTGAGGTTATGATTTGGAATATAAGGTGTCAGACATTCTGATATATAAGATGGGGCGAGATTATTTAAGGCTTTATAAACCATAAGCAGAATTTTAAAGTCAATCCTGAATGACACAGGTAACCAGTGTAGTGACATCAAAACTGGAGAAATGTGCTCAGATTTTCTTTTACTGGTTAGGATTCTAGCAACTTCATTCTGCACTAGTTGCAAACGATTTATGTTTTTTTTGGGTAGTCCTGAGAGGAGTGCGTTACAGTAATCTAGTCGACTGAAAACAAAAGTGTGAACTAATTTCTCAGCATCTTTCAATGATATAAGAGGTCTAACTTTTGCTATGTTTCTTAAGTGAAAAAATGATGTCCTAGTGATCTGATTAATATGCGATTTAAAATTCAGATTACAGTCAACAGTTACCCCTAAGCTTTTTACCTCCGTCTTGACTTTTAATCCTAATGTATCCAGTTTATTTCTAATAGCCTCATTGTATCCATTATTGCCAATCACTAAGATTTCAGTTTTCTCTTTATTTAACTTGAGAAAGTTACTATTCATTGTCACACAAATGAGACATACTCAGATAAAGGTTTGGGGCAGCCACCCGTATAATCTGGTATCCTGTCTGCAAAGTCATTTTTATCAAATAAACAGCACTGATGTGCATACAGTTGAGTCTAAGACAAGACTGAGGAATTAGGAAAAAGGGCAGGGTTTTAAAGGGGAAGACAGGAAGTGAGGTCATAAGGATCAGGGTCGTGTTCGTTCTCCATTGGGTCGAGCCCGGACGTGATGTCAGAGGGGCCGGAGCCAGTAAGGTCTCCTTCTATCGGCTCGGTTCCGGAAATGATGTCACGAGAGCCAGGTGGAATCTCCTGGGAATGGTCTGCAGGCAAGAGAGAAAAAGAGTCAGTGCACTCTGCCACCTCCCGGCATGTCTCAGAACTGCCGTCACTCAAGCCCTTTAGCTGCCTCCCATGCGCACGTGTGTGACATCATCCATTCTGAGATACAAGTTAGACATTGTGTTAGTGAATCAAGAGAATCGGGGTCATCAGGAGCTATTGATAAATACAGCTGTGTGTCATCAGCATAGCTGTGGTAGCTCACATTGTGCCCTGAGATAATCTGACCTAAGGAAAGCATGTAGATTGAGAAGAGCAGTGGACGCAGGATAGAGTCTTGTGGAACACCATATAGGATATCATGTGAGTTGTAATTACCACAACTAACAAAGAATTTTCTCCCTGCCAGGTAGGATTCAAACCAATTTAAGACACTGCCAGAGAGGCCCATCCATTGACTAAGGCAATTTCTAATAATATTATGATCAATGGTGTCAAATGCGGCACTCAGATCTAAGAGGATGAGAACAGATAAATGGCCTCTGTCTGCATTTAGTAACAGGGTTGATGTATCCTCTACATTAGACAAAGGAGCAGGCTCAATGGAGGACCTGATCTATCTTTCCTTTTTGTTATATTTTTATAATGCAATAGAAGTTCATTAAGTTGTTCTAGGAAAACAAAATTGGTAGAAATGTGCAAGTAAATGTGTATATTTACTGTATATGTCTTTTCTAGGACAAAGGATTAGTGTCAGGTCACCCTAAGAGGGAAATGTTTTAATCATGTGATAAGTTGCTTACTTTATGTTTCTTAATTCTCACAGTAACGTTCCACAGACTATGGGATGAATAACTGCTTTCTAGCTGTCATTTTTTATCTATGCCTTTGTAAGCTTAGGAATTTCTTTGTCTAGTCTAGCTAAGCAGAAGTGACCAGTTCGGTTGCTGTCCTTCTGTAGATCTGTGGTAATATAAGAAACTCATACTGCACCATACTGCACTGTAATATGCTATTCAGTTAATAATAAGAATAATGTATATAGAGCTATTCTCACTACTCAAAGCATTATTTATAGTGAGTGGAGGGCCACTTCACCCTGGGTGATGCAAGAGCAGCCATTTTGTGCCAGTATGCTCACCACACTTTAGCTGTTAGGTGGTAAAGTGGTGAGAGAGATAGCCAATTAGAGACAGGAGATGATTAGGGGGCAGTGGTGGGCAATTTAGCCTGGACATCGGGATACACCCTGCTCTTTACGAAGGATGCACAGGGATCTTTCATGACCACAGAGAGTCAGGACCTCGGTTATACATCTCATCCGAAGGAAGGTGCCATTTTTACAGCACAGTATCTCCATCACTGCACTGGGGCGTTGGGATACAAATTCAGACCACAGGGCAAGTGCCCCTTGGTGACCTTATCAACAACTCTTCCAGCAGCAACCCAAGTTTTCCTACATAGTCTCCCCTTCCCTGGACCCAAACACACTTAGCTTCAATTGGATGACTTGTTGTGAAGTGCATGTGGTACGGCTGCTGATTTGTTAAGATAATATCAGATGATATGAAGCTATCACAGATTACCTGATATAGTAAGCTTTTTATTACAGGTCAGGTCAGGTTGGAGAGCATGCACTGGTACAGTGTGTTGCTGCACCCACCACATGATGAAACAACTAGGGATCCTGGTTGGCAACCCCCCCAAGTAGACACACGATCCAGTCCCACCCTCCGGAAAAGGCCCTCTATCTGCCACAGCCAGGTGTTACGTGGGTGACCCCTTGGCCTGGTCCAGCCAATTGGATCATCAACAATGAGGATCCTGCAAGCTAGATCACCCTCAGGGAATCGCGCCACATGCCCATAGTGCCATAACTGATGCTCCCTTAAAATGCAGGTAATGCACCTAATTCGAGACTCCATGAGCAATAGCTCATTTGACACAATGTCAAATCAGTGGTATCCAAGGATTCTTTGAAGAGACACAGTACCAAAGGGTCCAGTCTTCGTCTCAGGTCACTGGATAGTGTCCATGTCTCGCAACCATATAGCAAGACAAGAAGCACCTGGACTCTAAAGACCTGGACCTTCATCCTTTTGCATAGAGCACCACACACCCCTTTCCAGCGACCTCTCCCAATCCATCTACTGACTTCATAGGAAGAGTTACCAGAGACATGAATGTCACTACTGAGGTAAGTAAACCTCTTGACAAGGTCAACACTCTCTCTGCAGACTGACACATTGCTGACGGCTGTGCCCAAGAGGTCATTAAAGGCCTGGATCTTGGTTTTTATCCAGGACACCTGCAAGCCCAGACACTCAGACTCCATATTCAGTCTCTTGAGAGCCACGATCAGAGCCTCCATTGACTCCACGAAGATCACAGCATTGTCAGCAAAGTCAAAATTAGTGAATCTTTCTTCAACAATTGATGCCCCACGACCTTGCCCAACACCCAGTCCATGCAAGCATAGAACAGAGTAGGATCAAGAACACACCCATGATGATCCCCAGAATAAACTGGGAAAAACGCAGAGGTTCTGCCTCCACTTTGCACAGCACTCACAGTAACAGTGTACAGGCCAGCCATGATATCCAGCAACCTTGAGGATATTCTGTGAAGTCTTGGGATGTCCCACAGGGCAGCTCGATCAACTGAGTCAAACATTTTATGAAAATCGACAAAGGCTGTAAAGAAACTCTGCCGATATTGTTTTTTGCGCTCCATGAGAACCCACAGTGCCAGGATGCGGTTAATGGTAAACTTCTTAGGCGTAAAACCAGACTGCTCCAGTCGCTGGTAGGTGAGCAAGTGATCATGAATCCTATTGCGGACGACCCTAGCATGGACCTTATCTTGCACCAAGAGCAGTGTTATTTATCCCCTTGTAGTTGCCACAATCCATGTGATCACCCTTCTCTTTCCAAATAGGGATGACAAGTCCCATTTTCCAGTCAGTTGGGAAGATGCCAGTCTCCCAAATGGAAGCAAAGATTGCTTGCAATTGCAGGAGGACTGCCTTCCCAGCAGCCTGGAGAAGTTCACCCCGGATACCACAGATCCATGCAGCCTTTCCTCTTCTCAGCTGGGTCACCACCTGTGCAATCTCAGTGAGATTTGGTGGTTCACAGCTAATTGGAGGATCAGCCTCAAGAACCGTGGACCCAGAGATATCCAACATCCTAGCTGAAGGATCAGCTTTGAACAGCAGTTTAAGGTAGCCTGCTCAGCGGGTCACAACTGCAGTGTCATCCGTAAGGACTGTTCCATCAGCCGCTTTGACTGTGACTCCGAGGAACAGATTTGGATGGACGTAATGCTTAGATCCCTTTGTAAGCAGAATGTGGGTCACTAGACCATAGATGGTATGTCGCTTGCTCACAGATTCCGTTAACAAACACCTCCTTATCTGCCCTCAGAGCCCTCACAGCCGTCCTTCTCAGTTCCCGGTGCAGACCGGAGTTGCCATCAAGCCGTGCATTGTGACTCTTCTTGATGATATTTAGAGTGTCCTGCGAGATGAAACACCTCCTTCTGGGAATACTGGTAACGCCAACACAACCCTCAGCAACCATCAGGGTCTTGTAACAGAAGGTCTCCCGCATAGCATAAGGATTGGCAGTCGTACCCAAATCCATAAGTTCCTCACACAAACTGTGCGCAAACTCATCAGAAACAGTCTGATCTTGGATTCTGACCAGGTCCAGCCTCATTTTCCTAGTAGGAGGTAACCTACTGGACTTAAGCTGGATCTTCAGAGTAGCAACAACAAGTCTGTGGTCAGAATTCACAAACTGGGCACTTTGGTAGATCCTTCAGTTTTGTAAGAGCCTCCAGAGACTGCTTACAAGGATGTGATCGATGTCCTTCACTGCACCATCAGTATTTGGAGTACCAAGTCCAACTATGCGGTTCAGGGCACTGGAACCAGGATCCAGCGATTTGCAGCCCCATACCTTTTGCAAAGTCAAGGAACATGGGGCTACTTTCACCATGGTCAATAGACTCATAGGGACCAGGACAATCCTCATAGCCAGCCCTGTCAGTGCCAGTGGCTGCATTGAAGTCACCCATGACCAGAGGAGTGTCACCTTGCAGGCAGCCATCAACCACTGAGCGAAGCTGCGATTAAAATGTCTCCCTCGCTGAAACATCACTCACCGCGGTTGGAGCATACACTAAGACAACAGACAAGGCACCCAGAGAGTTCCGTAATCTGAGTCTGAAAGGAGTGACATTGGACACCATTGAAAGAAGCCAATCCGCTACAGCAACAGCTACTCCCTGAGTATGACAGCCATTACAGTGACCAGACCAATAAAAGGTGTACCCATCTAAAGAGATCTAGCCGATCCCAGGTGTGCACACCTCAGAGAGTGCCACCACTGAAATGCGGAGTTTACACAGCTCCTCCGACAGGAGAGGAAGATGATCATCTTGCCGGAGAGACAAGACGTTCCACGTGTCTACCCAGATTCTATATATATATATATATATATATATATATATATATATATATATATATATATATATATATATATATATATATATATATATAGTGAAGCACAGATCAGCCAGAATGAACCAATTTGTCTTACCATTTTCTTCTAAGCAATATAAAGCAGCCAACAACCTTGCTGTCCTTTTGGATACCTATCAATGTGCAGTATTTTCTTACATTGAATTTCCTTTGAGTAAGTGGATTCTGAATGGACTTCTAATTATACTGCAGGCCACTTCCTCTTCTATCTTTGATGATTTAATACTCCAGCCACCAAACTGGCAACAAATGCAGAGTCCAATCCCCACAGTCTAGACCATGTCTGGGTTTGAAACTAGTATTTCTATGAAAGAAAATGTAAGTTCTCCATGTCTATTAGTGGGCCAATCATTTGCTCTAAACATGCAAAACAATATACAAACAAATTAATATAAAAGACACTGCGAGAGGACAGCAGACATTTTGAAATTAGCATTACTTGATGAACTTGACAGGTCATATTGTAGTTTGTGTTATGTTGTTCTCTTGACTCATCTGAAACAGAGGGTAAGGGCAGAAAATTGACCTGTTTTTTACAATTTTTTGCAAGGGATTCAGCTAGAGTTAAATAGTCTTTAATACAGGGAAAAATAAATTACACATTTGTTTTATTATGTGATAAATACTAATTCACAGTAGTTTTCCCCCATATACTGTATCCAAAGACGTTTGTGTATGTGTATGTGCATTAGATTCATTTATGATTCCAAAGTACACCTATAGTTATTTGATGGACTGGCACCCTGTTCGGGGTGCCCTTCTGTTTTGCACCCAGTGGTCCCAGGATTGGCTCTGACCTCCATGATCCCTTGAAGTAAAACAAAAGACTTCCTTTGCTGTCCTAGTTAGTAAACAAAATTCTTTTGAAATCATCTTTTTTCTACAAATTTTAATTGACAAAACTTTGAGTTTTTTTTACATGTTTTTAAATGTAGGAAAATTTTCCAGCTAGTGTATCCCACCCCTTTTGCAATTTAAAGGGAAGGTGTTCCTGAAGATGATCATCATCCTCTCTGCCAACACCATGCACAAATTCGCAGTAATCGCTGTCTTGGCAGTCTTCACTGCACTTGTCACAAGTCATGTAAGTTTATCTCTATCATTATTTATTAGTTTTGTTAGTGTTGATGTAATGATGATAATGTAATCAGATAAAGAAATAATAAATATCGTTTAAAAAGAATTAACATACTGTAAACTATTTAATAAGATGAGATAACAAAAGTTCTGAAGGATCAAGGGCAGCATCATAACTTAAATAATGAAGAAATGTGATATTTGTAGTTAATTAACTCTACAGTATTTGTGAGGAGAAGAGATGTTGGTATGAATGTGCACATTAAAATGTGTTTAAAAGTTATATACTATACTATACTATACTATACTATACTATACTATACTATACTATACTATACTATACTATACTATACTACTTGTTTAGCCTGAGGAGCTTACATGAATATTAGTTAACTAGACTTTTCAGACAACATGAAATCTGATTTTAGCTCCTAGAAGGGTCAATAATTTAACTTTGTAAAGAGGAGGGATCTAAGGGCTCTGGAATTTGAAAGCTTTGCATTCTGTTGAAGTTGGCAGGCAAAAACCTTGACTGCTGCATTTTAGATGTATGTATATTATATATGCATGTAACAATAAATATCTTTTGTATTTCAGTCTGATATTCCTGCCAAAGAGGAAACAGGTAATGCTTTTTGCATAGCTTCATATAACTGCTTTTTGGTAACTGGTATTGTATAAGTTTTGTATAAAACACCCACCTTTCTCACTTTCATGATTATATTCTTTGTAAGACATATTATTCATCGACCTTGTAGTATAAAAAGAACAGGGTTTACAACTTTATTAAAGTTTACAGTAGTGCAGTAGATTAATTTAATTGGTCAACAGTTCAATAATGATGTCATAAATTATTTCTGTCATTTGTGTTTTCTTTCTATAGACAACAGCAACACATTGAATCTAATTTACAGGAAACTGCCTTAATTGTGCCTTCAGAATTGTCAAATTGTCACCTTTGAGTAACACTTGCGCCACTCATTCATGAAAACATTCCCAAACATTAGTAAAGTTCACTGCATTCTGACTTAAGCCAGAGTTATACATTTTTTAAAAACATAAAAGAAGTAAGTGGTAAAAGTGACTATTTCTGATTTATTTTCTTTGCAGAAGACACAACAGCTCTGGTATGTGGTTTTTTTCATATTCTCTTGTGCTTAAACATTCGTAGCAAATTGTTTTCATATTCTGTATGTCCAGCACCACCACACCGATCAGATACAGCTACATACATTCTGCTTGTTGGCCTACTACTGCCTGGTGTGCACTATTCACATTGTATCTTATATCACACCTCAGTGCAGGTATTCATGTAGAGTGAGCAATTGCACTGAAGTGAACATCAATGAAAAAATGCATTTGCATTAAATCAGCTAGGCTGCTGTTGGCAATGAGCATAGCTCACAACGGTCAGTCAGTGGCCAGTAGTAATCACTTCACAACAATAAATATTGAAAGATGCAATAGTTTTTCCAATATTACACATCCACTACTTCGGGTCCATGTCCCCTGCCCTGTGTGATTCTTTAGAATTGCAACATGTGACTCTAAATTCAGGGGGCTTGACTGCTATAATGCTATAATGGGTTGTGCTGCTGCCTCACAGATTCCGCATCCTAGGTTCTTATTCTCCAACCCATTGTCATCTGGGTGAAGCTTACGTGGGAGTAATTTGCAATTCCCTCTCATGTCCATAAAGATAGTTAGGTAAGTTGTTGGCTCTAAATTGATGTGTATGTTTGGGTCCTGGTTGTTACCTGCATAGCACTGCCATAGTAGGCCCCAGACCCCCACAACCCTGAATTGGATTGAGTAGCTAGCGGATCCTTGAATGAATATATATTAGTCAGTCAGTCATTGTCCAACGGGGGTCTGCTGGAGCCTATCCAGCACAGGGCACAAGGCAGGAACAAACCCAGGCAGGGTGCCAGACCACCGCAGGGCACACACACACACTAGGTACAATTTAGGATCGCCAATGCACCTAACCTGCATGTCTTTGGACTGTGGAAGGAAACTGAAGCACCCGGAGGAAACCCACGCAGACACGGGGAGAACATGCAAACTTCACGCAGGGAGGACCCAGGAAGCGAACCCAGGTCTCCTTACTGCGGTGCTGCAGCGCTACCACTGCGCCACCGTGCCACCCTGAATATATATTATCATGTCAAATGTAAACCACATCCAGATTTGTTATATGTTACTAGCCAATGCTTTCAAATACAATATTAAACTTCAGAGAAACGTATGAGAAACTAATAACAAAGAATAGTTTGCCATCACCTACAAAATGAATACACATTAATGAAGCTATAAATGTCCTTTAGTGGAGTAATAAACTGAAGTGGTGAGTCGGATCTTGCTTTGTGCCCAATGCAGTTCAACACAACCTTGTAATACAAAAAAGGCAGAGAAAATGAACAGATGGACAAACTGATGAATTAATAAAAACACTGCTTTTTTCTTTTTTTTTTTTAGTTTCAGGAATTATACTTACAGAATGGAATCATAAAAGACTTATTCGGGAAAGCTGCAGAGGTACCAATTTCAGTTTTCAACCAAAAGTTGACTCAATTGTGTTTTGGTTGTTTAAAATACATTTCGTAGATTAACTATATTCAGAAAGCCAATTAGGTCTGGGTTATCTATTGCAGATTCATATTTCTATAGTATTGTCCTTCCCTTTATTAATTTAAATATGAGAAAGTTAACATTAGACACAATTAAGTATGACAGAATGCCTATTAAATTAATAAATGTTAAATTGTCAATGTTTTGGATTTGCATGTGACATTTATAGTCTACAAAAATTTAGAACACTGACTGTTGATATAAAAACTAAAGTAATAAATGCATTTTTAATATTGTATTTTTTAGGCAATTAAGAAGGTCAATAAGGTAATGTAGCATATTTACAATTATTCCAATGTTTATTGACATGACATTGTTACATTTGTATAAAGTGTTCGTAGATTACTACTTGAAGCTATCATTCTTGGTTTCTTGAGAAAGAGAAAACATTTACAGCAAACTACCACACAGGATTACTGTTTAGTATTTTGGAACAAAAGATAGGTGCCAGCTTCCCCCGATCCTCGAGAGCAAAAAGGGGGTCTGGAAGAATGGATGAGTTAAATGACTTCACTAGAAAAGACTTGATCTAATTGCTTTACTGCATTTACTAGTTTACTGTCCTGTGTGAGGAGCTCAGAAAGAACACTGACAAAATTGTGTCAAAAGATGATGTCTACTATCTAAATGTTTATAATATAGCATTCAAAGGATACAATGAGGAGAGTAAATCACACAGAAAAAAGAATTAAAACCGGGAAAAAATTAATGGACTCCACTGAGCCATCACTAACACATTTATAACACAAGAAAGCTAATGTGAGAGACAATCAAGTATGAGGGAATGAACATAAAAGGGACACATTTTCAATTGGTAATGTTCAGTCTTTGCATATGTCATTTATTCATTTAGTCTAAAAAATGTTTTAAACCCTAACCCTAACCCTACTGAACAGAATACAGATTGCTGATATTAAAAGAGAAGTAATGATTATTTTGTTTAATATTTTATCTTTCAGGCAATTAAGAAGCTCATAATGGTAATGCATTACATTTACTCTTATTCCATTGCTTACCAATGTCAATTATACTGTACATAGACTAATATATACTGATATCATTCCTAGTTTTCTAACCTTTATTTATTGTACAAAATCACAAAGAATTCATAATATACTATACCACACATATACATCTACAATCACTCCCTGTAGGCTAATTATTAACACATAAATATGCCACTGAGCAAGTGATATGGAAACTAGGGTACAACAGCTAAGTTGATTTGTGCTTTCTTTAGGAGAAAATGGAGTAAACATATGTGTATACATGAAATTCTTATTTGCATGTCTGACTAAAATGCTAAACGTCTCCCATCTCTGGTACCATGATGAATAAGAAATGGATTAAAATCTATTAAGAGATATTACTTCATTTTACTTAATAAAAGACACAAATCAGCTCACCAGGGGTACTCACTACCTCTGTTCCATCATCCTAAACCCCAAAATGAAATCCAAATAACAAAACAAGGATTAGAGCAAAGAAGAAAATCTCCTTAATAAATAAACTAAGTCAACAAATGTGTGAAACATCTTGGCAAAACTAAATAGTTACCAAAAATATTGAATTTAAAATTAACCCATCCATAAAAGGGGAAAATACCTCACATAATCTCATAGAGGGTAGCACAATGATGTACTTGTTTGAACTGATAGCTCGTAGCTCCAAAGTTTCAGTCCAAGTACAAGGACTGTTCGTATGAAATATGCAAGTTTCCCCCTTGTGTTTTTCATTGAGAAATCCAGTTTTCCTTCTAAATTAGAAGCAGAGTTAGGTTAATTGGTACTGTAAGTGTTTGAGTGTGGGAGTCAGTGCGACTATACATTACTCTGTTCATCATTGCTTTGAAGAGCAACATCACCATACAACCATGAACTGGATAAAACAAGGTGATATTATATTATTGTATTTCCCCTAGGGATTAATAAAGTTTACCTAATCTAATTTTAGATTATACTAGCTGCATGTGGACTTTGGGACAAAAAAGAACTTGAAGACTCCCTAGCAGATTTGCTATATTGGTGAACTTGCAGAATCGTCAGTTAATTTGGCTCGGACAGGTCGTATCTTGTCCGAGATGGATGTGTAGTCGAGAGCAGCTGTGGCACAAACTCAGTGGGACAGGCTGGAACCTGTCTCAGGCAAATGTATGGTAGCTCGTTGTGTGAACGTACAAAGTTCATGTACCATAAAGCTCGCCTGAATTGGGGATCCACCCCATAAATTATGCAGAATGGTGAGTAATCAATAGAGACTGATTGCTAGGGAAAACAGCAGGCTTTTATAGCAGATGAAGAGGAAGGACATGTTTTTAGGAAAGAAGTGGTGTGAGGTCATCTGAAGGTGCTGGCAATGATGTCATCACCGGGGGCCAAAGTGAGGTCAGGAGCAGGCGGAAGTGATTGGTTTAGGTGGACTTTTCTTCAAAGGTTCTGTAGAAAGAGGAGAAAGGCATTAATACTTGACGCCAACCCCTGGTCTTGCATCTCAGTGCCCCAGTTTGAACACTTTGACTGCCTCCCAAGCACACATGTGTGACATTCAAATAATTCTTTGGAAAAACGATTCAGAGTTTTGAAAAATGCTATGCTCTCTTTTTCTTGATATTTGTCATTACTACAACTTATCGAATATTCACATTAATTTTGCCAAAGGGAAGCTCCTGGTTTTCATTACATTTATAGGAAAACATATATAATGACCAAATAGTTTAGCATTATACAAAATTCATCTTTGTTTCTTTTCATAGCCAAAGTCAATTGACTCACCTCAGAGGTAAGTGGACAGTTCTTACTTCATTATTTGCAGCCTTGGTTTGTCAAAGAATTATGGGCTTAGTTTCCATTTTTCAAACAGAAAGCTGCAATACTGTGGTCTCCACCAGCAACCACGGATGTTTAAACACATTAAAAGCTTGCAGTATGTTTTGAAGTTGATAATTTTTTTGGTTAGATTTAAATTAAAATGACAAACTCAATATGTTTCTTTTGATCTGCACTAAATATATATAATTTTTTTTTTCTTGCAGTGGACAATAACAATGATGGAAAGAATCTAATTTAGCTTGAGTAAGTGGGAAAATAATTTTTGATAAGTTGAAAATATTAAATTAAAATTCTTAGAATTAGTTTAAAAATAATTATTGTAACGGCAAGACGAAACTGAAAGACAAATAACCAGAACACAAAATTGTACTGCTAGGGCTTACTTGGTTTTAAAGGTAATACCTGATAAGAAAAGCAAAGGAGAGTTGTACTCCCCAGGGATAATCAGTGTGAGATTACCATCATATTTATGTCATCAGTTCCTGTGATGTCAACAGCATGACAATCACAGAAATGGGACTGGGTTCATTGAAGAAAAACATGATTGTAGTAAAAATGCCAAACCCAATTCCAAACATGAAACAAACATCAGAATTAAAACCCTCACATGGCCATATTTCTTAGAGGGAGGAAAGGCAGGAGAATTTTGATTTGCCACCCAATAGCTATTATTTATAATAATAATAATAATAATAATACATTTTATTTATATAGCGCCTTTCCCATGCTCAAGGCACTTACAGAATATAATAAAGAACGGCAGTGTATACAGTATATAGCATTGTACAAACCAGATAAATAAATAAAGAAGATTAAGACAGTGAATTCTGAAAAAAAAGAAACAGACAACATAATTGATGGTCTAGCACACACACACACAGGTTACATGAGCATCTTGACAGAGAAGTACACTGAGAGAAGGGTAATAAAGTCAAGTAGAGCTAAAAGCCTTCCTGAACAGATGAGTTTTGAGTTGTTTTTTAAAAGAATTCATGGAGTCAGCTGACCTGATTAATTTCGGTAGGTCATTCCAGAGTCTGGGCGCTATACAGCTGAAGGCCCTGTCACCCATGGAGTGTAGATTAGTGTGGGGTACAACAAGATTGCCAGAATCAGAGGACCTTAGTGGGCGGGCAGGCACATAGTGATGGAGAAGGTCACTGATGTAGTTTGGCGCGAGGTTATTTAAGGCTTTGTAAGTTATTAGTAGGATTTTATATTCGATTCTGTAAGACACAGGGAGCCAGTGGAGACGGAGCAGGATGGGTGTGATGTGCTCACTGCTGCTGGTTCGAGTAAGGACTCTTGCAGCTGAGTTTTGAATAAGCTGGAGCTGTGATAGAAGATTAGAAGGGGCACCTGCCAGTAGGGAATTACAATAATCGATGCGGGATGTGATAAAAGCATGGACAAGTTTCTCAGCGTTAGAAAAGGAGAGGAAGGAGCGAACACGGGATATTTTACGGAGGTGAAAGTAAGAAAGTTTCTTAATGTGATTTATGTGGGTGGAATAAGAGAGGGAGGAATCAAAAATGACACCAAGATTTTTTAAATTAGGGGTAGGTCTGATGAGATCACCGCCAAGATGGACTGGGAAGGAGCTCATTTTATTAAGTTGCATTTTAGTCCCAATTTGCAGGAGTTCAGTTTTATTGCAATTTAATTTTAAAGAGTTCTGCTCCATCCAGTTTTTAATTTCACTAAGGCAGGTTGTGAGCTGAGAAAGCTCTGATGAAGTTCCACTTTTAACATTGAAATAGAGTTGAGTATCATCTGCATAAAAATGATAACCCAGTCCATAGCTACGGATAATATGGCCAAGGGGAAGCATGTAAATACAGAAAAGCAGAGGACCGAGGACAGAGCCTTGAGGGACTCCTTGTGTGACTGGCGCTGAGCTGGATCTGCTCTTGCCAAGACTAACAAACTCTTGCCTATCAGTCACATAGGACTTGAACCACTGGAGGGCAGTGCCAGAGATACCCAGCATGTTCTCCATTCTGGACAGTAGGATGTCATGTCTGACAGTGTCAAATGCTGCACTGAGGTCTAACAGAATTAATATGCTGGTTTGTCCAGAGTCTGCTGCCATAAGCAAATCATTGGTTACCCGTAGCAGAGCAGTTTCACAGCTGTGCAGCGCCCTGAAACCAGACTGAAAGGGTTTCATCAAAGTATTAGAGGTTAGGTAATTGGTGAGCTGGGAAGCTACAACACGCTCAAGAACTTTTGACAGGAAAGGTAAGTGGGAAATAGGCCAGAAATTGTTAAGATTGTCAGCATCAAGACCAGACTTTTTTAACATTGAGGTTACAGAAGCAATTTTAAAAGTGAGCGGCACAGAGCCATTGTCAAGGGATGAGTTTATTATTGTTGTAACAGTCGGGATTATGGCATGAAGGCAGGATTTAAGTAGTGTGGTGGGGATGGGGTCCAGTACACAAGTAGTTGGCCTCATCTTACAAAGCAGGTTATTAACAGACGCAGATGTGACTGGTGAGAACTTAGAGAAGGAGCTGGATGGAGTGGGAAAACAGGGAGAGATATAAACAGATGATGTATTTATGTTAGTTGAATTATTTAGATCTTTAATTTTGTTACGGAAAAAGTGGAGGAATTCCTCACAGACTTCAGTAGAAGAGGTAGTTGGGCCAGATGCGGGTTCGAGTAGTTTATTAACTACAGAGAACAGAACCCTTGGGTTATCATGGCCACTTTCTATTATTCTGCCGTAATGGGTGTTCTTGGCAGAAGTTAGTGCTTCTCTATAAGCTCTTTGGTGGTCAGAGAAAGCCTGGATGTGCACGGTGAGGCCAGTCTTACGTGACATTCTCTCAAGGCGTCGGCCAGCTGCTTTCATAGATCGCAATTCTGAGTTATACCAAGGAGCTGAGCGTTTAAAGGAAACCTCCTTATGTTTTAAAGGAGCTGTTTTATCTAATGCTGAATGAAGGGCTGAGTTATAGTGGTCAACAAGACTATCTAGTGTTGATGGAATAGGTGAAGACAGTTAAAGATCAGAAATGGATCCAGAAAAGATAGAGGGACAGATATTTTTAAGGTTTCTGTAAGAAATTTGTCGTTTACAGGTAAGAGGAGGGAAAGGCAGTGAAACAGTGAAAAATACTGCTTTATGGTCAGAGAGTCCCAAATCAGTGCTGTAAATGTTGGCAACAGATAGTCCAGAAGTGCAGATCAGATACAATATATGACTGCCAGAGTGGGTTGGAAAATCAACATGTTGTGTCAAGTCAAAACAGTCCAGTAAGGATAGGAATTCATTCCTCAGTTTAGATGTGGGGATGTCAATGTGGATGTTGAAATCACCAAGAAGGATAATTCTCTGAGAGTAAGAGCTTAGGTGGGTCAAAAGTTCAATCAGATCGGATAAGAAGGATGCATTGTATTTTGGGGGACGATAAACAACAATGAGTGAGACAGGACCTGATTTCGTTATTAGTTTAAGAGCCAGGCACTCAAAAGACAATGGACAGTCAATCGGGATTTGTTTAATGTTTAAGTCTGCTCTGACAATTACTGCAAGCCCACCGCCTTGTCTTGAGCTGTGAGGCTCTGTGTGGAAAGTGAAACCAATTGGAGTCGCCTCTGTGAGAGACGCAAATTTGTTTGGTTTTTGCCAAGTCTCCGTTAAACACAGAATATCAAGTTTGGTGTCAGTGATGAGTTCTTACAGCACCAATGCTTTGCCATTAAGAGACCTCGAGTTAAATAGTGCAATGTTAGTTAACGAGGCTTCTTTTTGCACAGAGCCGCGATCAGGGTTTAATTCCACATAATGTAAATTTGGCACACTGACACTTCTATTTCCAGGGTCATGAGAAAGACGGCGTATTCCTGAGCAAATGCTGCCGGTGGTCTTTTCATTCGCAGCCCGGCGGTGGCGGCGACCTGACCCGCGATGTATATATTTCGGGCGTTGCAAAATACCGGCGTCTTTTAGAATGCTCCAGTCAGACCATTTGCTCTGGACAAACTGTTTAATAAGAAGGAGTTTGTCATGAGAGTATTTTAGCATGATACTGGGCAATACTTATCTGAATAGCACTGGAGAAGCAGCACAGCACAGCGGAACCGGTAGGAAAGGCGGGTGTGGTAGTGTAGGTGAGCGGCGATAGCAAAGCAGCAGAAAGCATAGCAGGAGGAGGTAGCAGGATTTGGAGGTTCCAATACACAGCCACAAGGAGTAACGCTTGGTAATTTCAGGCGTGATCGCCCCGGAGCCAAAAGCCAGGTTAATATGAAAATCAGATCAATTTCCAGTCGTAGAGTACTGTAAGATGAAACGGGAGCAGATCAGCATAGCGAATTTAATATAATCACGGAGACAGATCATCCCGAGGTCCTAGATTGCCAGGTACAAAGAAATGTTCGTAGGTTCTCGTCCCGTGATCCACAGACTCAGCTGTTCCCAGTCAAAGTAGAGTCCATAAAATCTGTAAAAATTAAGCCAGATCCATACAATTCGAGTCAGCTGTATCCACGAACTATACGTACAATAAACAAAATAAAACAAGCGTAAGAAAGTGTAGAATTAAGGTGAATTTTCTGAAAAGTGTTGTTAACAGGGAGGAGCGGCAACAACATCAGTGCACCAGTGTCCCCTCACCTGTTTCGAGTGCAAGGCAAAAGGAAATTACTACGTGAATAGAAAATCAAATTACATAGCTAATACTACACAAAAGAAAAATTTAAAATGTTTCTGAAAACCTCAACCTTGGTTAACTGGAAAAATGTCAGAGAATTAGAATTTACAATTAATCCAAAACACCCATCTTTGGCATGGAAGTAAAAGTAGAGTATCCACACATCCAGACTCCACGCAGACAACGACTGGACTAAAACACATACAGCATAAAGCATATATCTGTTGGCAGTGACTAATCAAAAATGTATCAAAAAATATTTTCTTCTTTATTAACTTTCTGCTGTATGTCATTTCTTTTCAGGTACTTGGAAGCAAACTGAAGATACATTTCATTCAGCATATTAAAACTCTGTAATCATTTGAAATAAAATCAGCATGCCAAACACTTGCCATCATGTTTTGTTTCTTGTTACTTAGTGTGCATGAGATTTAATTTCTCAGAATAATGACATACTTAGTCATGAATAAATTATTATATGAAATAAAGTGCATAGGTTTGATATACTGTTATTGTTAACAAGACTATGGCAGATTTTGAGAAACGGATGTGTTGCTCAACACAAAGTTTCACAAATATTAAACATTAAAAGTGAATACTCATCACTACCACCCTATACCTGTTGTATGATCCTCGGACTATTACATCTAAAATCATTCAGCGATGATGCGGACAATACAAGACAGAAAACAGCATAAATTCAAAGAAAATGAACACTGGTATATAAAATCATATGTCAAAACAGTCTGTGACACACACATTGCTCCCTGTTGTGATTGTGGCATATTATGAACGTCGGCAAGTGTCCACCATTAATTTGCTTTTTAAGATCATCTCAATTTCAACCTAACACAGGTAATCCGCAGATAGTAAAAAATAATATGCAACTTTTAACTGCCAAATTTACATATACACATCTCTAAGGATATTCTAGTCAGACACATTGTTGTATTGTGCACTGATTTCTTCAACTCTTTTGGTCTAATATGGCCAGTAGACATAGCTTATAACAACGACTTTACTATTGTCTATGTGTATGGTACAGTATCCATTTCAGAACATAGTCGATTTCCACTTCTCCAGTCATCAAACATCACTATTACTCCTTATTATGTATCGGGAGTCATTCTTCACTTGTCACACATCACTACTCATTAGTCGCTTGTCACCATTACTCATCACTACTCAGGAGTTGATCAGTTCTGAGTATTGCTCATCGGGTATTTTTCATATCTTTTAATTGAGCCAATCATTGGGGTGAGTTGGTTTATTGGTTTACTGAAATATCAATCAAATAGTTCCTCTTTGTTGCCATCACTATACCTGCATGATGTGGGTGATAGAAAATGATTATAAAATTGAATATAATTGATTTTTTTACAAATTTGCAAAGAAAAAAGACAGTTGTGAGGTATAAATCAGTTTCCTGTCTCCTAAGTACAGCATAATATCTTGTAATGTCCTTCTCCATTCTTCTATGTACAGTATGAGTTGCTGTGTGGTAGATAGAATATAATATCTTGCACAAACAAGTTATTATTTTATACACACAAGATAAAATTACATTTAAAAATAAGCAAAGTGTGAGAGAATTGGTCCCACGAACATCTAGGGTTGAGCTCCGTTAGCAACTGTGTTATTTCACCCTTCTTTACTATCATTTACCTATTTCAGAAGCCATTAAGAAGTCAAACAAGGAGGTTATGTTCAAGATTTATAACGCACTGGTGAGGCCTCATCTGGAGTACTGTGTGCAATTTTGGTCTCCAGGCTACAAAAAGGATATAGCAGTGCTAGAAAAGATCCAATTTTGTGATTCCAGGAGGATTACTGGAACTGAGCATGGCTCATTTATCCCCACTGTCAACTGCAGCTAATATCCACCATGAGCCAGCAGCATCAACCCAAACCAGACTCACAACAGTAGTTATACAGATAGCTATTGTCACATGGATGATTGAGGACTTTAAGCCCCGCCCCAAAACAAGATGGATGACTTTAAGCCACGCCCCAAAATATAAAAATATGATTTATGAAAATATGACAAAATACAAATATGAAAATATAAAAATATGTAACTATGAAACTATAAAAATATTAAATATACCCCGCCCCTGGGGGTTGGACCACCGTCATAATTGATCATCTCTAAACCCCGCCTTTTAGGGTGGGTCACACCCCATTAACAATACTCACACCCCCGAGGTACGCCTTTATATCTCTAACCGCCTATAGGGTTAGGGGTGAGGCGTATCGCTCACCCCCGACTGTGGGAGGAGACGAAAGAGTTGTATAAAATTCTAGTCATTTAGTGAAAACGCCACGACACACAAAAGCAAACAGAATGGACGGTCTTGTGAACGCTCCTAAGAAACAGAAAGCAAACAGGGTGTCCAGAAGGACTGAATTACAGGAACCACGCTTCAGCACGGCCTGTTACGATTTTAACTGTGCTTTGAGCCGGGTAGAGGTAAAAAGAAATGCTGAGGGACAGCTCACGGTAGCGGTTTCCATGAAGGAGCTTGTCCTTCCCAAATATAAAGAGGCCAGTCACGAAGAGGGGGAAGAAGATCAAGAAAATGAGATAAAGGAACGAGTGAGTGAAATTCATTTTTCTGTAAAAGACTGGACTTTTTTTAAAGCTCTTATTCCAAATATTGATGAGGCTATTTATCAAGGAAAACTGTCCGACCAAATGAAAAGAATTAAAAGAAAATTGGAGGAGGAGTTTAGCCTGTTGAATAATTCATGCTCGGAGGAGGAGGAAGAAAATTGGGAGACAACCGCCCCCTAAGTGAGTAGAGATAAATACAGAGGTCTTTTTCATAGACTACATTAACCTAAAACACTATCGAGATGTCCTCAACTAACTACCCTACCGAAGCTGGTGCTAGCAGGGCCGGTCATCTCCCTGTTCTCTCGGCCTCTGAGGTGGCAGAAGTCCTCAACACTTTGATGCGCTCCGAAGAACCGAGCTCCGGTGGTATGGAACATACGTCCGCTGCTGACTACCTGTTTTGACTGGCTAACCCTCAAGCCAACACTGCCTACTCTACTCCAGACGAGATGATGATGATCGATACTAACCTACAACACCACTACTCTGCTGCAGACCAGATGCTGACAACCAACGATGTGTTTTGGTCGGGTAACAACCAGCACCCCGCCGGCTATGTTCCTGATCAGGCATGTTGGTCTATGGAACAGACAGCGCCCACCGATTGCCTGTTTTGGCCCTAACGACAACGTACCTAACTCCAGGTACTTTGCTCCTAACAACTCTCCTTCAGACCCGCCGTCTTGGCCAGATCTTCTGATGCCCTCAACTGACCAGATCTATTGGCCTCAGCCTAAGTTACCTGCCCCTGATGATATGTATTGGCTGGACAGTCTCCTGGAGAACCATACAGTACCTGACCTTTTTGTCCCTGCTGAGGATGCTCTTGGGAGCCTAACGGGTGCTGAGGAGACAGCCATGCAGGCCATGCGGCAAGAAGAGGCTGTGGACGAACTGGTAGAGGCTCTGTCCACTTGGAAGACATTGTCCCAGGATGCTGATTATGAGGGCATGGACCTTGAACAAACTGACGGGCCCCTGGGTGAAACACTTTGAAAGACTTTGAAACTGATCAAGAGTTTGATTGCGGCTCTGCTGGACATAATAGTCGATCGGGACCTAAAAAGCACCTGTCAAGGTTGTTTCATAGATCACCCCAGCCAGACGCAGCATACGTGTCTGTTTGAGCCTGACTCTGTATATCAGGTTGGCCGCTTTCAAGAGGTTCTGACTGTTTTCCGCAAACTGTGGCTCAGGAACCTGGTCATAAAGACTCTGGGTTGCTTCAACATCTTTCCGCCTTTTCACAAGGTTCATTCATTTGTTCAAAATGCTGTCGATGATCTGGAAAATGAACATTCTATTAACGAGGATATTGTACAAGCCTTTCACAACATGGTCAATCCCTCTTACTCAAAACTACATGAAATAGCCGATGCTTTCTCTAAAACGCATTTTTCTGTACCTGACATGACCGATGCACCTTTGGGGTTTTACGAGGAATACGACATAGAAAAATCAGATGAAGTGTCTAAAATCAATGTGCCTGTGCTATAAAATGTTTTAATAATGTTTTTAATCATGCTGTTTTGAAATTTAATAATGTTTTTAATCATGCTGTTTTGAAATTTTAATAATGTTTTTAATCATGCTGTTTTAATAATGTTTTTAATAATTCTGTTTTGAAAATTAACAATAAAGCCTCATTTGATTTTTAAAACATTGACATTTTTCTTTCACTGTCGATGATGGAGGGTTACATGAAAAAAGTTTATTATAACCCGACAAATCCTGGCAGCTTTGGGGGAAAAGACTCTTTGAAAAGAGCTCTTGAGGTTTCGGGTCAGAAAAGTAATGACCAACAGGTGTCGGATTGGTTATCCGGTCAATATGCTTATATAATTCACAAACCCGCTAGAAGGCATTTTAGGAGAAATAACGTTTATGTATCCGATATAGACTCGCAATGGCAGATGGATTTAGCGGACATGACAAATGTGTCCGAGCATAACCGGGGTTATAAATATTTGTTAACCTGTATCGATGTACTTTCTAAGTACACGTGGGTACGGCCCATGAAGAACAAAACGGGTAAGGAAGTGACAACGGCCTTCCATGACGTTCTGAGCGCCGGGCGAACTCCAAAGAAGCTCCAGACTGATAAGAGGAAAGAGTTTTTCAAACCGAGATTTTCAAAAGCTGTTAACGAAGATCAGAATACAACATTTCACCACAGGAAACGAATTAAAGGCCTCCGTGGTGGAGAGATTTAACCGCACACTAAAATCTAAAATGTGGAAATATTTCAGTGCGTATAATACGAGAACCTACATCGATAAATTGCCGGATCTAGTATACTCTTACAACAAAAGTTATCATCGAAGCATAAAAATGGCTCCTTCCGATGTAAACACGTTAAATTCCTGGAAAGTTTTCAAAAACTTATACGGCGTAGCCAACCCCTCGGGTCCGCCATTGTTTAAGTTCAAAGTAGGAGATACAGTTAGGGTGTCTAAAACCAGACATCCTTTTGAGAAAGGTTATGAACAAACATTTTCAGATGAAATCTTTACCGTATCTGAACTTGTACCTAGGGCACCGGTGGTGTACAAACTGAAAGACTACAATGGTGAAGAGATCGTAGGATCCTTTTACTATCCTGAATTACAGAAAATTAAAGTCAAAACCACAGATGTTTACAGGATAGAAAAAATACTGGCTAGGAAAGTTAAGAATAAAAAACGACTCATTTTAGTCAAATGGCTTGGCTGGCCAGAAAAAATTAACAGCTGGATATTAGAGAGCTAAGCCCAAGATGTTCAATAAAATCTAGAACGCTGCTAATCGACTCATCATTCTCTAGCGGTATACGATGGAGCACAAAAGTTTTTTTTGTTACTCTACCAAGCAACGCATCCTCAGACATTTTCCCTAACAACACAATTTCCAATTTCACTACGAAGCTTGCTAAACCCATAGAATTAGAAGGTTCTTGGGAAGTTGGTCTAGCAGAAATTCAGTACCCATATACGTGGAACACCATAGACAAACCGGATAACGAATTCTATGTTTCAGCTCCGGAGGTAAAAAAATATTACTATATTCCATGCGGATATTACGAAGGTATTCACGACCTACTGTCTTTTATGAATTCGACAACCTTAAGCCTACCCACTTTGACAGATGTTGCAGCTGGATCTGTCCCTTCTGAGAGCCCTGCGAAATTCAGTTATAATGCTGTGGAAAGAAGAGTCTATGTGGTACCAGGTGACAAGGATGAAACTATACACTTAAAAGGACAGCTGGGTGGAATATTAGGGGCGCATCCTGATCAGACTCGGGGGTTAACTTACAAGGCTCCTTTCCCCGCCGACATCAGGGCTGGCTTTTACACGTCGTACGTGTACGGGGATATGGTATCTCATCAGAGAGTCGGAGACAGCTACGTACCCCTTTTGAGGTGCGTTCATATAGAGGATCAGGCGAATAAAATTACAACCATCACATACGACAAACCACATTATGCCCCAGCCAGCAAGAATCATTTTGACACAGTGACTATTGAAATAAAGACGGACCAGAACAAAAATGTGCCATTTCAGTTTGGTAAGGTGATAGCGAAGTTGCATTTCAGACCCGTCAAGCATTGTATGCACGACTGAAACAATGAGGTCTTAGCAGGATCCGACACCTTACATCCAATATTCTCAGACCCAAGCGGTTAACAGATTACCGGGATCCTCTGGATCCCCTCTAATGTATGGTGGGGGGATTGGAAGTAGTATATTTCGAGGATTGTTTAGAAGAGCTTTACCTCTCCTGAAAAAAGGCTTTGACATCGCAAAACCACATATCAAACCCGCGGCTAAAAATACTGTAAAAGATGTGATCACAGGGGCTATATCCAGTGCAGCAGGTGGAGTCCTAGAAAAGCAGGAGGGAGCGGGCTTGATGGTAATGAGAAAGACAAAACGCAAGAGACCACCGGGGTCGCGTGAGGCACCACCAGCTAAAAAGGCAAGGCGCACTATTTTTACAGCATTTTCTAAACGTCGTCAGAAGAGGAACAAGACTAAAGCAAGCAAAAAGAAGAAGAGAGACATTTTTTAAGAGAAGATGGCTTTTGTACACAGAATGTCAGTCCGAAGAATGTGTCAAATTTGAACTGGACCTGTTTACTGTGCCTTTCACTCAAACGAGTGTAGATAAAAGTATATATGTTGAAGTCCCACCACTCTCAGCCCTCTCTGAAGTAGCTCCGCTAGAATTTCTCATAGCCGGAAATGGGGAAGATTACCTTGACTTGAATAACACTCTTCTACACCTAAGGGGAAAGATAGTGAATGCTGATGGGACTGACATACCTGCCGGTGCAAAGGTCGGATTTGTCAACTACCCTATAGCCAGTTTGTTTTTGCAAGTTGATGTTACCCTGGGGAACCGCCTAATATTGCAGAGTTCAAATTGTTATCCTTACAGAGCTGTCTTAGAAGGCCTGCTAAATTACAGCCAAGAGACTCTTCATTCTCAGTTTGCTACAGCACTTTTTTACAAAAATACACTTAACAAATTGGAAGAGACAGATCCCGATGGAGAAAACATCAGTTTTAATAACAGAAGCGCCTATACAGCCGGTAGCAGGACTGTTGAACTTCTGGGGCACATACATACAGATCTCTTTTTCCAGGAAAAACTACTATTGAATGGCATAGACGTGAAGATTAAAATGGTTCGGAACAAAGATGAATTCTGCTTAATGTCTGGTGATGCCGAATGTTACAAAATAATCATAACATCAGCCTCCCTGTTTGTAAAAAAAGTAAAAGTTTCACCTGCCGTGAAATTAGGGCACGCTCATGCCCTTACATCAGTCAATGCTAAATACCCTGTGGAAAGGGTGAATATGAAAGTACTCAGTATGCCCACGGGAATCCGAGTATGCAATCAAGAAAACCTGTTTCTGGGTCAACTACCAAAGTATGTGGTGATTGGCATGGTGGATAATGAGGCCTTTTCCCCCCGTTCAATTTCAAACACAACGATGTAGAGTTCCTGGCTCTGTACATGGACGGTGAACAGATTCCGGCCAAACCTTTTCAACCAGACTTTGTAAGCAGCAACAGTGCCACAGAATATTATAACCTGGTATTGGCCACTGGTAAGTATTTGAAGGATCAAGCTCGGTCTAGCGGCACGGTGGCGCAGTGGGTAGCGCTGCTGCCTCGCAGTTGGGAGATCTGGGGACCTGGGTTCGCTTCCCGGGTCCTCCCTGTGTGGAGTTTGCATGTTCTCCCCGTGTCTGCGTGGGTTTCCTCCGGGCGCTCCGGTTTCCTCCCACAGTCCAAAGACATGCAGGTTAGGTGGATTGGTGATTCTAAATTGGCCCTAGTGTGTGCTTGGTGTTTGTGTGTGTGTCCTGCGGTGGGTTGGCACCCTGCCCAGGATTGGTTCCTGCCTTGTGCCTTGTGTTGGCTGGGACTGGCTCCAGCAGACCCCCGTGACCCTGTAGTTAGGAATATAGCGGGTTGGAAAATGGATGGATGGAAGCTCTGTCTATCAGCCTTTCAGAGTTCTCGCAAGGATATACTCTTTTCGCTTTTGATCTAACCCCCGATCAAGAATGCAGTGATCATTTTTCATTAGTTAAAACTGGAAATATGAGATTTGAATTATGCTTCCGCGTCCCTCTCCCTCGGACCGTCAATCTAATAGTATATGCGGTCTTTGACAACATCATCAAAATCAACCAGAAACATAATGTTCTGTATGACTACTGATAAACACCATGAATACAAAACAATTAACAGAACTACTGTCCCAAGATCCCTACACCGAAAGATATTTCTACGGTGTGCTGGTGTGTGACCAGCTACCGGAAAAAAATAACGGCGTGCCGGTCATGTTTATAGTGAAAACTCACCGTCAAACCCAACCCGGAGAACACTGGCTGGGGATTTACCTCACAGAAGATGGAAAAGGAGAGTTTTTTGATTCCTATGGAAATCCTCCGGACTTTATCTACTTCCCGAATGACATTTACTGTTTCTTAAGAAAAAACTGTAGACAAATCATTTACAATAAACTGCAACTTCAAAGCTGGTTCTCGGACAAATGCGGTCAACACTGTCTCTTCTGTCTGAATCAGAGAGGAAAAGGTCTCCCGTACACCTCTGTGATAAAAAAAAGTATTCTGAGGACGTGAACAATAATGACGCTATGGTCTCTAAATTTGTTCGCTCCTGGCTTCCTTCACCGGGACTCTGCTTTTATCAGTACCCTTGCGTGCAAAGATCAGAGACCTATAAATATTTCAATAGACGGTTAAAGGATGACGACACTCTGTAATGAGATAAAATTGTATTTAATAAACAAATAATTTTACAAATTAATAAGCGAACCATTCCAGTCTTTTTTTTCTCGGTTTCCGTCGGTAGGGGCTAACTTCCGTTTGATGAACAGGGAGGGGGGCGGCGGGTGGCTTAAAACTTTCAAGGAGTTCTCTCGTTTCATCATTAGGTACGACAGAAAATGGAATGTTCAAACCGGCCATGGCATTTACAAATTCCTTCCAACCACGCGGTCTCCTATGCTCAGGCATTGTATGAGAAGCGGTCAGATTATGTACCAAATCCACCATGTTGGAGCCGACCAAAGGTTTAACTTCTAACAACAGCTCTCCACGATTATTCCAAAACGCGTGATTGGGATTAACGGACATTTTATGTAAAACAAATTCAACATTTTTCTTTGCTTTTACAGGCGCGCTTCTCAAAACCTCTTGCCAAACCTTGTCCTCAGACACCTTGACTGTTCTAGCGTCCCCCTCGGCATTTTCTTCTTTTGATAATACGAGCGTCAGACTGCTAGTTTCTTTATCGACCTTTTTAACTAGTGTCAGATACAGTGCATCCGGAAAGTATTCACAGCACATCACTTTTTCCACATTTTGTTATGTTACAGCCTTATTCCAAAATGGATTAAAACATCATTTTTTTCCTCAGATTTCTACACACAACACCCCATAATGACAACGTGAAAAAAGTTTACTTGAGATTTTTGCAAATTTATTAAAAATAAAAAAATTGAGAAAGCACATGTACATAAGTATTCACAGCCTTTGCTCAATACTTTGTCGAAGCACCTTTGGTAGCAATTACAGCCTCAAGTCTTTTTGAATATGATGCCACAAGCTTGGCACACCTATCCTTGGCCAGTTTTGCCCATTCCTCTTTGAACAAGAGGGCCCCGAGATAATTTTAGCGAAGGGGTGTTGAAGGTGTGCACCAAAATCTCTTTTAGTAGCCATAAGGTCTTGTGTTGTAATCTTTTAGGAGAACCCTCTTGTTATACACCACTCTGAATTTCTTCCTGAGTGGTCTGTTTTCTAAAGTGAAACGTTTTTTATTTCGACGGATCTGCTCACCGTGAACTTACTGTGAAGGACTCTTGAGGAGGGGCTTCATGAGACGTCACAAAATTCTGAACTAGATTGGTTAGTGACTCGAGGTTTACAATTTTACCGGTTTTGTGATTGATGGTGATACCTTTTACCTTCATACATGTTTTGCCTTGTGCCGTTTTATAACCGTACGTCTTTGGACCGCCTGATGCAAATTCTGTAATATAATCACCAGGATTTAACTCACTAGTGAGCTCGCCTAAATAGTCACCCAGGGGCGGATTTTACTGATCTCATTTTCTTTCTAACTATTTCATGATTGAGTAGAGCGGATGCCTTGCAAGCGCCACTAGCGCCCCCGCTAGGTGACCGAACAATCTGTGTGACTAGCATCAGAGACTCATCTGCTAACACACTCGCGTGACTCTGAAGAAGATTCTCTATCTGTTGAAGAAAATCGTCATTAATATTAGAGCCAGTCATCTGTATAAAAACGCTGATAGGTAAGGAATCAGCACGCAATTCTAACTGTACAACATCTTGCGGATTTAAAGTACCTGAAAAACTATCCAGAATTCTTTGCAGTGTCTGATGAATACTGTTAAACACCTCCTCGTAAGACTCTAGTTCATAGGCATCGGCGAAATTTAAGGGGTGTCTTATTTCAGTATGATTAAAAGCAGGTCTGTCAATCTGTTGAAAAATGCCCCGACCATCATCACTAGAGACAGCAGAGGGCCCGGCCATGCCTGTTACGCCTGAAGTAGAAGAGGGTGAAGGTTTAGATACCACAGAACCACCGGATATAACTGGCACGACTGAAGGGGTAGCCACAAATGGCTGTGCAATAGGAGCTGAGGAAGCAGTGACTGAAGCAGAGGGCAAGATTGAAGCAGAGGGGGTAGAGGGGCATACTGAAGCAGAGGACCCAGAAGTGGTAGCTACAGGGTGCGAGACTGAAGCAGAGGGGGCAGAGGAGGATACTGAAGCAGACGGCTTGGCAACAGATGGCAGGACTGAAGCAGAGGGCAAGACTGAAGCAGAGACGTTAGCTAATGGTGCTGAAGCAGAGGACCTAGAAGGGATAGAAGCTGGGGACAAGACTGAAGAAGAGGTGTCAGCAACTGGGGCTGAAGCAGAGGGCCCAGAAGGGATAGAAACAGGGGGCAAGACTGTAGCAGAGGGCCCAGAAGGGTTAGCTATAGCTGAAGTAACAGAGACAGAGGAGACTGGAGCAGAAGGTACAAAAGGTATAACTGAAACAGATGTAACCAAAGGGGTAGCTGAGACTGATATAACCATACTGTGAGAGGGGGCAGCGTTCTGGGTGGGTGGCCCAAAAGGCTGAGCATTTACAGAACCCACGGTGTTTCTTAAACAATGACCCATTTGAGCATTCACATTTTCCAACAAGTTATTTAATGTCTGCATTTCATCGGGGGTTTCTAAAAGGCAGTCAAGCTGGTCAAAGTCAATGGGAGATGGTAACAGGTGAAGGAACTCTCATGGTCGCTACTATATTATTCATTTGGAACATGTTTTGATTTTGCCAATTAATATATTCCAATTCATTAAAATATCGGGTGGTGGAGTAGGCAATTTTGGGAGCCGAAATAGAATAACTAAGTTCATTCACCATGTCATGCAATAACCCAGCATTTTGAGAACTAGTGTTTGAATCTAGTGTTTATAAAATGAAGCGGTGTGTCGTGAGCTTATAACTTAGAGCGTGGGAGTCAATAGCTTATATCGTTTTTTAGAAAGGGACGGCTATGAATGGCTATGCCGGCAAGATAATTGTATATTTATTCTCTTACTATTAGTTTTGATTCTAGTTTTGATTCTAGTGTTTATAAAATTAAGCGGGGGAGTCAATAGCTTATATCGTTTTTTAGAAAGGGACGGCTATGAACGGTTATGCCGGCAAGATAATTGTATATTTATTTTCTTACTACTAGAAAAGATAAATGTTTATTTCTTAATATTAGTTTTGAATCTAGTGTTTATAAAATAAAGCCACGTATCGTGAGCTTATAGCTTATATATCATATTTTTATAGTTTCGTATTTACATATTTTCATAAATTATATTATATTAAAGGGGCTTAAAGTCATCAATCATCCATGTGACAATAGCTATCTGCCTACGAAATGCACTTTCTGATCTGAAATGATATGAAGAATGATATAAATAAGGGTATATGGGATATAAAGAAAGGAAATAAAGGACTTAAACAAGAAAAACAGAATCATCATCATGATACAAAAGACCTGGAGAAATGTTTAAGTACTGAGTTTACTACAGCTTTTACAGAAATTCTAAAAAAAAACGAAAATATGAGGAAGCCAGAGAGTAAAATTAGAGTACTTGCTGCTCAGCTGGAAGCTGTTGAGCAAACATTTATTGTATTGAAATATTTGAACAATCAATATCCACCGCTGACAAAAAAAGTAACAACTGCAAAATCAGAATGCAAAATGCTTGCAGACAAACTGGCTGTTCTGGGAGACAGAAGGGACAACATCAAAATCAAAGGTCTCCCTCAAAAACATGAAAGACCAAACCCTGTGAAATTCACAGCTGAGCTATTCTCTAACATAACGGGAGAGAACTTCAAATCAGACACAAGATCTCAGTAGCCTATCGTATACATGGATCGAATGCCTCAATACCGAGAAGCCTGATTGTTTGTTTCGACAAAGTACCGGCTAAAGAAAATTTCATGTCCCTTCTCGGGTTGAAAGAGGAGATTATATTTGAAAACAACTATATTAGAATTTTCCCAGATTTCTCCCCTGCAGCGAATGCTAAACGCACAGCAAACTGCAGCATTAAACAGCGTCTACACGGAACTGAAATCAGATACAGCCTCTTGTACCCTGCCAAAGTGAAAGTGGCCATTGAAGGTCAGTTTTACATTTTTAGCTCTACGAATGAAGCAGAAAAAGATCCCAACATCCTTTTGAAACATGATCATGAGTCATACCGTGTTGTGGCAAGGCAAAGAAGATTCTTCTTGGAACTTGCAACTTGGACCATTTGTAATCCAACATTTACTGTACCTATACATTGTATTTCCATTTTGGACACCTTTTCCTCTTTTTTTAACTTCATTTATTATATTATATTGCATTGAAATTTCTTCCATTTTTTGTTGTTTAATGTTGTTAATATAAACTGAGGCTTCTGGACTAGTATAGCGTAGTTTGATCCATGTACATATGTTTGGTCCGAACCCAAATTTGTGCAATATGGTGAATAGGCAGTCCCATTCAACCATGTCAAATTCTTTTTCTTCGTCCAAAGATAGTAAGATATCTGGGATGTTAGATTTTATGGCTGAGAATATTACATTAAAGAAACGTTGAAGCTAAGTGTCTGCCTTTAATAAATCTGGTTTGGTCTTGTGATATTACAGAAAGGAGCACTTTCTCATTCCTTCTGGTTAGAACTTTGGAGAGTATCTTAATGTCATTATTCAGGAGTGAGCTTGGTCTGTATGATGCACATTGTAGCAAGTCCGTATTTTTCTTAGGAAAAATGGAAATGAATGCTTGGCAAAAAGTACAATTTTGCTGTTTTTAGCTTCTATAAACGTTGCTAATACTAGTGGATCTAACTTATTTGAAACTTTTTTATAAAATTCCACTGGGTAGCCATCAGGGCCAGCTACTTTCTCACTATGACGTGAGGTTATAGCGTGTAATAATTCTGAGAGTGTCAGAGGTTTATGCAGTTCTATAGCACTAAGTGTACCTAGAAACCACTCTTTACCACCATGTCAAACATGCACAGTATTTAATGCTTGGAAAATGTCTGAGATTGAAACATTTAGAGACTTGTACACAGATAATTCTTTTGCATCTTAAGAGCAATTAAGCTTCAAATTTAACTTCTCGTCAATACAGTTTTTCCACTACTTTCAAGTTAGAATGTTTGCTAATCAGAACCTGCCCAATTGTCCTCATCTTCCATCTATATTGATCAGTCTTGAAGTCTCAGATAGCATCTATACAATTTATAAAAACATTTTAAAGTCTCTTCCTTTCAAAAATTCCAGGGTACAATGGGGAAAGCATTTCTCCTTTAATATTTCAGAAAAGGAGTGGAAGGTAGCCATGCACAGAATACACTCAAGCTTAAAGCAATTAAAATCAACTTAAAATCTTTTATCGAGTGCATTTATATTATTTAAAGTTATCCAAAATATTTCCAGGGCAAGATTCCACCTATGAACGTTGCAATCTAGCTCCAGCCTCACTAAGCCACATGTTTTGGGTGTGCACCAAATTAACATAATTCTGAACAAAAATCTGTGAATGTCTATCAGATAGCCTTGGTGTCACAATCCATTAAAAAATGAATTTGGTGTACTCCCAGATGGGCTTAAAGTGGAGAAGGACAAACAAACTGTAATTGCCTTTACTTCACTGTTGGTACGTAGACTTATATAGCTCAACTGGAAGAATCCCACCCCATCACTTTTCAGTCAGTGGGTAACTGATGTCCTATACTATTTGAAATTGGAAAAAAATCAAATTCTCACTCAGAGGATCGGTTCAAAACTTTTGTAAAATATGGTAGGATCTAATCAATAAAATTTTAGAATAAGCTTTAACACTGGGGAAAACATTCTCTTCCTTCCTTGATGTTTTTAAAGATTTGCTTTGTTGGTTGGCCCTCTTCTATTTCTTTTCGGTGGGAGCTGAATTTTGGTTTGTTAAGTTTGATATTATTGTATGGATTGTTATTTTCTTTTGATTAGAATCAATAAAATAAAAAATAAGCAAAGTGTAGTTCAGGGTTAGCTATTTATGTAAGGGTTAGAGTGTTTTGTTTCGTTATCAGTTTTGTCCTTAGCGACTCTCGACAGGGTTCATATTGAAGTCACCATATCTCTTGCTGTGTTAATGAAGTGTCATTACTCAAACATTGGAGTGTCATTACTAAAACACATTCACAAGGGTTTAGTCCAAAGTTAGCAGACAGGTTAAGGGCATCTTTTGAAAGGGGAAAAATTGAAGAAAGCCCACACATTGAAAATGTATGCATATTATGCATGTGCCAGTCAAGAACTGAGATAGCAGATCTAACCCCATTCAAAAGGTGTGCAGGCTGGGCTAATGGCTCTAAATTGGGTCTTGTATGTGTGTGTATGTGTGTGCAAAGTGATGGTCTTTTACTCTGCCCAGGACTGGTTCGATGCTTCATTCAGTGCTATTGAGAAAGAAAGACTGCACACACACCATCATTATTGGCATAACTGGTTTTGGACAAATGGCAAATGTCCCTAGTCATTATGTTCGGAACATCTGCAATATATCTGCTTGTAGGGAATGTCCTTTTTTAGAGTATCTTGCAAGCATCTGCTGCAGGTGGAATAATATTTAATCCACGATCTATAATGCTGATTGCCTTTTGATTAGCTTTGAACACTTCTGAACACTTTGATCCTCCACCTACCCATTCATTCACCCAGGCCTCAGGAATAAGTTATATAGCATTAAACAGCTGGAGCACATTTTGGCATCAGGGAGCGAAAATTAAGGCGGGAGCCAACTTTGGACAGACAGTGAGAGAAACCAACACTATGGTGGTAAGTATCATGTTTATGCATCTTTAAACAAGAATGTTTAAATGTCTAGTTACGTCCTGCTTCTGTATAAAACACATGCAATCAAATAAAAAATTATGATCACTTTTGTTTTTTCTTTGTCACTGAACAATCTTAATGCATAGAGTAAGAATAAATAATGTACTTCAGGGTTCTAGATCATACTGCAATAATTTCTTGCAGAAAGTCTAATGTACAAAACAATAATGGTCCTATATGGTGCCAGATGATCAGTTATGGTGGCTTCGTCAATGTCTGTCCCAAAATAGACATATTTTGGAGGACAAAAATCTTTGATCTGATGTGCAATGATATAAACCCTTGCTGTTAAGGTCTATGTAACTAGATCAGATTTCTTTTATTTGCTCTTTCATCTCCTTAAAATGTGTAATTTTTGATAATCAGTCATAATCAGCCGCCATAGACATGCATTTTCTTGCCAAGATTGGAAATATTATAAGAGCCATAAAGTTAGACCCAAATTTCCAATGAAACCAAAAACACAGAAATAAAAGTGGGAACTACATATTTTGTGTCCATGGATAAAATGTAACAAATCTTGTCCTGTAAAGTGCCTCTTCTCCCCTTTTGAGCCACTGTTAACCAAAACGTCTGTGCATGTCACCGACCTGTTGAATGTTCTTAGCTCTGCTATCTCATTTCTCCAGATTCCTCTTGATTTACATATTCACAACGTACAATTTGCACATTCTCTTTCTGTGGGATTTATTCAACTTCTGTCATCTTTCAAAAGATCCCCTTAACCTGACTGGCAACTTTAGACTGACCCGTTGTGAATATATGTGTGTGTCCAGCGATCGACTTGCTTCTTGTCCAGGGTTAACCTGTTGCTTTTTCATTAATGATCTGGAAGATGACAATAAGTGTTTTGATTTGATTTTTGAATGAGATGCATATGTAAGAAGCCAACATTCAGTACCTATTGGAGTGGTTTACCATCCACACTGTTGGAAGCAGAAGGAAGCCGACCACCATGGCTACTGCTAGGGCAGCTTCTTGTGCTGCATACACTCTGCAAGTAAACACAAAAAACATGTCTCTTGTTTTGGCTATTATTTCATTCCCCCTCAATTTAACCAATTTTCACCACTACTTTCATTACTCGATCCACCCCAATATATATTGTTGCATCTTTCCTGCTTGACGGTTTGTTTTATGATGCTGTAAAAATATTTCAAAACCATATGAAGTTTTGATAATGTCCTGGCCTTGTCTGAATGTTTTCAAGAGAGGGCATAAGTCTGCCCACGTCAGGGACACTGTGCCAAAGCCAGTTGGGAGCAAACCTGAGCTCCTCAGGATTTTAAGATTGCACCTGATCTCCAAAAGTCTTCCAAGAGTGTGCTTGAGCTTCTGAGGTCTGTTGAGTTGCTGCCTGAGAGAACAGGAGGGAGTATGTCTGAATTGCATCCTTTGTCCCCTGGATGGGGTAAGTCCAGATTGCTACCTGTGACCCCAGGTATTTAACTCACAAATACCAAGGACTGTATTTTGTATTAATCATGCTGCAGAGAGCTATATGATTTATTATTTCTATATGATTTGATCTTCAATTAGAAAGAAAAGGAATTAAGTTTATGCACAGAATATGAGACTGGCTTGCATTCTTTTATGAGAAAATGCTGATCTCTTGATAATAACAGAACACACTGTGATATTATAAATCAATGTGATAGTTTCTGAATTCTTGCTAAAAATTATAAGAAATATGTCCCTTATGGATTAATAAATAAGGATTTATTAATCTAAAAAAACAAAATCTAAGATATTAATAGTATAAGAACGTAATTTCATTATAACTAATGTACTGAACAATAAGAAAATGCTTTAAACTGGTCTTGTGTGTGTGAGATGATAACTGCGTATTCCTTAGGAATGTGAGGGCTCTGATAACCTCTTTATCTGAAAGAAGCAATGTACAAATTCCAATTCGGGAGTAGTAAGCTATTATAAGTTACTAGCCATGTGCACCCAACTACGTTGCGCGTGTTAAAGTTGTCTGTGAAGGGCTTCCTGTTTAAACGCGGCTGCCAGTCGTGAACTGGGCCCTTCGTTGAACAGCATTATGATTTTTTATAAGGGAAACAAAATTACAAACCAAAACCCTTGGACATTGATTCGATAGGAACGGCCTACTTGGAATCACTGTCCGAATAGTAATTATGTGGTGGTGTAGTAGCCTTTCTGCTTCTCTCCATTCACAGTCCATCTCGTTTTCACGACACTGTCGTTTCCTCTCACGATCTCTACTCAACCTTTCTTCAATCTCGCAGGTTGCTTTGTGGCAATCCAAAGAGTAAGGCAATATACACAGAGCAATGGTTATGAAAGGGGGACACATAGGTATCCAGGCTCTTTAAAGCATAAATAGGGATCACTTCACTGACATGTGAGCAAGCCAGGGTACAACTGTGAGACGCGCAGCACTCGCCGTCTACAATGTAACAATAATAATTTCTGGAACGTGCTGTTACGTTGTCATTCATTTTACCCACTGTCTTTCTTTCATTCATATGTTACATAGGCACGTACCTTTTATCTTTGGCAATCTCATTCTCTAACCAGGCCTCAGGAGCTAAGCTAACCAGCATAACACTGTCCAACACCCCTTTCGTTATTCAGGCACATTGTTGACATCCGTGAGTAACAACAACGTACTAAACTGGAAGGTGGTCTACGCATGCGTGGAATTCACGGACAAACAAAGATCAAGATCCAAATGAAGATTATATATAAAGATTAGTTCATTTAAAGCACAACAATTTGTTTAGTTTGAATGTCTGTGTTTTGAGGTGTGACTGGAGTAATACAGTCTTCAGTAGTATAAGCCTGGAGGAGATTCTTAATGCAATGCCTATGTTTTAGCTGTCTCTCTACTGCCATCTAGTGCTTCTTCTTCTAATTCATTCCCGGACAAACAAAGATCAAGATCCAAATGAAGATTATATATAGAGATGTATAACCTCTAAATGAACTGCCATGTATATATTTTATTGTTTAATACATGAAGAAGGTATATAGAGGGAGGCCCCACATTAGACTGCAGATTGCCTGTTCTTACCAGGCAGTGGCACTGATCTGGGGGGGGCAGCAGTCTCTTTAACTCACCAAGAATAAAAGAATAAATAAATTGCTTTTTATTTTAAATTGGTATTTGTTATCCCATTGTTTTCGACTTCAGCATTCACAGCAGAAAGTCTCCTCTCAATTAAAGAGTTAGTTTTAACTGTGAAGTCGATTGGAAAAGCGGAGCATTCATAATAGTGATTAAGGCATAAGTGCTTTGAGTATTGAAACGTGAGAGGCTATTGCTCGTTCGCAGAATAAAGAAAGGCCCACAAAACCCCGGAGATGACGCAATTGGTTTTGTTTCGAAGCCAGTCATGCCTGCTTTAAATCGAATACAATTATATGTTTGGGGCTGTTTTGATTCAAAAGCAGGATGAGACTATAGTGTGCTATTTTGTTTTGCACTCCAGATACATTCCATCCTATTTTAAGCATTAATGTCCACATTGACTCTAAAGAGGTAGAACCCAGAGCTAAACAAATCCATTCCTGCTGTTCAGCAGCAAGCCTCCTCTCAAATAAAGGCTTAGTTTTAACTGTGAAGTCGATTGGAGAAGTGGAGCCTTCCTAATAGTGTTTAAGAAATAAGTGCTGTGAGTCTTGAAACGCGAGTGGCTATTGATCTTTCACGGAGTCTAGATCAGCCCACAAAACCCCGGAGATGACGCGTTTGGTTTAATTTCGAAGCCAGTCATGCCTGCTTTAAGTCAAACCCAAATATATGTTTGTGGCTGTTTCGTTTCACCTGCAAGATGATACTATAGGGGTCTATTTTGTTTCGCACTCCCGTCACATGCCATCCTGTTTAAAGCATTAATGGCCGCGTTGACTCTAAAGAGGTAGGACCCAGAGCTAAACGAACTCATTCCTGCTGTTCAGCAGCAAGCCTCCTTTCAAATAAAGGCTTTGTTTTAACTGTGAATTCGATTGGAGAAGCAGAGCCTTCCTAATAGTGTTTAAGGGATAAGTGCTGTAAGTCTTGAAACGCGAGTGTCAATTGCTCTTTTGTGGAATCTAGAATGGCCTACAAAACCCCAGACATGACGCGTTTGGTTTCATTTTGAAGCCAGTCATGCCTGCTTTAAGTCGAACCCAAATATATGTTTGTGGCTGTTTCGTTTAACCAGCAGGATGAGACTATAGTGGCCTATTTTGTTTCGCACTCCCGTCATATGCCATCCTGTTTAAAGCATTAAAGGCCACGTTGACTCTAAAGAGGTAGGACCAAGAGCTAAACAATCACATTCCTGCTGTTCAGCAGCAAGCCTCCTCTTAATTAAAGGCTTAGTTTTAACTGTGAAGTCGACTGGAGAAGGGGAGCCTTCCTAATAGTATTTAAGGGATAAGTGCTGTGAGTCTTGAAACGCGAGTGGCTATTGCTCTTTTGCGGAGTCTAGAACAGCCTACAAAACTCTGGAGATGACGCATTTGGTTTCATTTCGAAGCCAGTCATGCCTTCTTTAAGTCAATCCCAAATATATGTTTGTGGCTGTTTTGTTTCACCAGCAAGATGAAACTATAGGGGCCTATTTTGTTTCACACTCCGTTCACATGCCATCCTGTTTAAACCATTAATGGCCACGTTGACTCTAAAGAGGTAGGACCCAGAGCTAAACAACCTCATTCCTGATGTTCAGCAGCAAGCCTCTTCTCAATTAAAGTTTTAGTTTTAACTGTAAAGTCGATTGGAGAAGCGAAGCCTTCCTAATAGTGTTTAAGGTATAAGTGCTTTGAGTCTTAAAACACGAGTGTCTATTGCTCTTTCGCGGAGTCTAGATCGGCCCACAAATCCCGGACATGACGCGTTTGGTTTCTTTTCGAATCCAGTCATGCCTGCTTTAAATCAAACCCAAATATATGTTTGTGGCTGTTTCGATTCACCAGCAGGATGACACTAAAGGTTGTTATTTTTTTAATAGTCCCGTCACATGTAAGAAAGAAGGAAAACATTATTAAATGTAATGATTATAATTAATTACCTCATAAGTACCAAGGACTGTATTTTGTATTAATCATGCTGCAGAGAGCTATATTTTTTATTATTTCTATATGAATTTGTTCTTCATTTAGGTAGAAAAAGAATTAAGCTTGTGCACAGAATTATGTGATTAACTTACATTCTTTTATGAGAAAATGCTGACCTCTTGATACTAACAGAACACCCTGCGATATTATAAATCAATGTGATCGTTTCTTTACTCTTGTTTAAAAATATAAGTAAACATGTCACTTTTTAATTAATAAATAAGGATTATTAATCTAAGCAAACAAATGTAATCTAATGAAGATATTAAAGCTATAAGAATGTAATCTCTTTATAACTAATGTAATGAACTATAAGAAACTGCTTAAATTGGTCTTGTGTGTGTATACTGAGAAGGGCATATTCCTTAGGAATGTGAGTGCCTGGTGACTCTTTGTTTTGGTATACTCCTGTATGTCATAAATTAGGATGTAACCGTAACTTACAGCAATCTATGTATGACCTCAAAATGAACTGCTATGTTTTTTCTCTTCTCTCTTTGGCTAATGAACAAGCTAGGTGATAGAAGAGAGAACATTTTTTCTTTTAGAGCAGTCTGTCTGAACCCAAATCAGTTGACTGAGCTAGGGGCAGTCTCTCAGTCTTTTTAATTCACCAAGAATAAAGAATAAAGAAATTGCTTTTATTTTAAATTGGTTTTAGTCTCGTGTTCACAGTAGAAAATTGCACTGGCCATCACAGAGTTATAGATGATGTTAAGGATGTCTCTTTCAACATTAAAGGAATACAGTCTCCTAAGGAAAAGAGCCTGCTCTGACCTTTCTTTTATAGTTCCTCTGTGTTAGACAATCAGTCCAACCTGTCATTGATGTGGACCCCAAAGTACTTGTAGCAGTGCACCACCTCCAGATCCACTCCCTGCATAGTGACTGGACACAGAGACTCTTTGTTTTGATGAAAGTCAATATTTCCGTTCCGTTTCCTTGGTTTTTCTTATATTAAGTTGCAGACAGTTTTTATAAGGTGTTGTTATAAGCTATGTTTACTGGCCAAAGAAGTTAAAGAAATGGTAAATCCCTAATAGGACACAGGACATCCATAGAAATGAGTATATACACATTTTTCAGAAAATGCTGCAAATTATTTCTTAGTAGCTCCAGATTACTGGTGTTAGGCTGAAATTAGATGACCTCAAAGATCACATTACTGTACTGTCAGAATCATCACTGAACAAATTCAGATTTAACAGACAGTCTGATGATCACATGGCAGCTACCACGGTGTTAGTCAGTAATTTTACTTTTAATGTTTTATATTTATGTTAGTCTAACCACCCCATAAGTTTCTTTAAGTCTGCTGTAGTCTTGTTAATAATGGCTGCATACTAAAGCTCATGTTGTTTTTTCAGCATCATCACAACGAAGTATATCATTAATCTGAGTAATGAAAACTTGTGCATATTAAGTTACAAAAAACAAATGAAGTATGACAAGTTTTTTACATGCTGATTTTATTTCAGATGATTACATATTTTTAACTTTCTGGATGAAAATTAGCTTCAGCTTACTTCCAAGTACCTGAAAAGAAATCACATATAGTAGAAAGTTGATAAGCAAGAAAATATATTAAAAAAAGACTTAACATTTTTGATCATTCACTAGACACCGCTGGCTAAATATGTGTTTTTTATTGTATATGTTAGGAGGTGGAAGGGCAGCACAGTGGTCTCACAGACTCAGTAGATTTGGATCCAGCATCCAGTAATTCTTCATGTGTCTGTGCAGATACTCTGGTTTTACCTCCCCTATGCCAAAGATGGGTGTTTTGGATTAATTGGAAAATCCATATTAGCTCTTTGTGTGCATGAGTGTAAATGGGTCATGTGAAGGACTGTTACAATCAGTGCTCCTGGGACAGGCTCTGGCCATTAACATGCCTGAATTGGAGTAAATGAACTTGAAAATAAATGTATGTATGCCTTAAACACAAGGACTTCCTTAATGTTGTTTCAGCTTATTACTATTGAAACACATACAGTATGTCTCTTGCTTTTTCTGTGTTTCTGTGTAAGACAAACTTCAGCTACTTCTCTTCTACACCTTATTTTGGACAGCTTATAATGCATCTCACTCATTCATTCATACATTCATTCGTTCGTTCATTCATTCATTCATTCATTAATTCGTTCATTCATTCATTCGTTCATTCGTGATCTTAACCTATACTGTCAATAGAGCAAAAATGAAGGACCAGTTCTGGAGGACAGCAGTCTGCTGTGGTGAACACTCACACGCACACACCCGCACACTCTGATTCATACCAGTTCAAAAAATAAGACACAAATCAAAGAAACTACTGGAGAAACTACATGACTGGCAGATTAAATAGGGTGCTGCACCACCATACTGTCCCTTCATAAGTCATAACATTTTACTTAGTAATTCACTTTTTTAGGTGTTAATATGCTTTACTTTGTGTCCTGGGCCTTCCTTCTTTAGACACGGAAAATAGGATCATCTTCTCATTGCTTTTCAATAAACATTTCCCACTTTATAAGGAGTAAGTAAGAACAATTTAAAGGCAAAGGAGAGTGTACACTACTGGGAGATCAAACTGGGTGCTGCAACACCACACTGTTTGTTCATAAATCCAGTCCTTTCACAAAGTAATTCACTTTTGGTGCTGTCACTAAGGTCATGTGCTTCATTTTAGTCAATGGCCTCTAACCCCAGCCTCATGCTTTTCAATAAGTTACATTTTAGAAATCTTGCTTTGCACACTTCAAAGTTTCAGTGAGATCTCACTTGTTCCTGACTGATATCTTATTCTCCTTGCATTCTTTTCCTGTTTACTTTTGTCCTACTGACTGGACATTTTTCCTGCCCTTTTGATTTATTATATATAAGGTTGGACATTGCTGAATACCAACATTTGTGGGTATTTTAGTGTTTTCCATTTATTAACTTTGCAGATTGCTCCTGTTTTCTATATACATCTCTCACCACTCAACCTGACTTCATTAATTCATAGATGACAAGCTTACAGTAGCCAGCCACTTTACCATATCCCATTGGCAATTATCCTTTAGATCACAGGTGTCGAACTCCAGGCCTGGAGGGCCGCAGTGGCTGCAGGTTTTCATTCTAACCTTTTTCCTAATCAGTGACCAGTTTTCACTGCTAATTAACTCCCTTTCCCTTAATTTTAATAGCCCTGTTTTTAAGGATTCAGTCCTCTCAATTGATTCTTTTCTTCATTAAATGGCAGCCAAACAGAAATGTGACATGAAACGAGTCAACAGATAACCAGCTAAACTGGGGTTTCAAACTCCAACCAATTTCACTCCAACCAGTTTCTTAATGAGAAGCCAATTCTTGCTGTTAATTAAACTTGTTACTTAATTCCTTGGCTTGCTGCTGCTCTCTTTCTGCTACAGCAGACATTTCCCAAACTGTTGATTTTCTGTTTATGATTATTGACCTGAGAGATCAACCTTACTGAGACCCTCATCTTTCTTTATGTTCAGATAATGTGGTTAGCTGATCACCTGTTTGCTCATTTTGTGTCTCATTATTGTTTGGCTGCTAATTAAGGAAATAGAAGGAACTAAGGGGTCTGAGTCGAGTTAATTAAAACTAAGGCAAAAGAAGCTAATTAGCAGCAAAAACAGGTCAATAATTAAGAAGGTGGTTAGAATGAAAACCTGCAGCCATTGTGGCCCTCCAGGACCAGAGTTTGACACCCCTGCTTTAGATAAAACACTTAGGAAAATGTTTGGTCTCATTCTTTTTTGCATTTCTGAAGTCTGAATTTCTGAATTCATTCTTTTACTAGGAACAAGGTGTAGTGTCAGGACTAGTTTGGGTTTTCTGTTTGACTTCTGTCTTCTGTTTTTTTTTCTTTCTTTCTTTTCTCTTTCTGTTTTTCCTTTATATTTTTACAACCCAATTTTATCTGCTTGCCTCTGTGTTTACTGTTTCTTGTGTATTTAATTATTATTCTGTAATTCTTTTTCTTTTAGTTAATCGTTTAATAATTGCCATTCTCATGTGACATAATTGGTTGATTCTGTTTAAACATTTTCTATTTTGTGTTTCTTTCGGTAGAGCCCAATGGGGTGGGGCCACCTAGTTATAAATGTGAGGCGTTATTTGGGTGGCGCTCCATAGAGGTTTGCTTGCTGCTCGGTCTTTGGATTCCTACTTTTCGTCTTTGGCTGCATCCCCCGCCCCTCCTCTCTCTGGCTTTCTTTCAATTAACCAAGGTTGAAATTTTGATAAATATAAATAAGGTTTGTGTAGTATCAACCACATTTTATACTTGTCATTTGGTCTATTTTGTTTTTTTACATGTGGGACTTTTAATTCTAAAGTGTGTTGTTATCTTTGGAGTCGAACTGACAAAGTACATTTTTACTACCATTAATCTTTTCTTTATTAACAGTCATGTGACTGTGATTGTCGTGCTGTTGATGTCACTGGGAAGTGATGACATAAATATGGCAGCAATCTCACACTGATTTATTGTGCAGTGGATACAGTTCTCTTCTGCTCTTCTTAATAGTAGTTAGATGAAAATCAAGTAGGCCCTAGCAGTAGGATTTGGTGTTCTGCATATGACTTCTTCCTGTATTTGACTTTTGGCTTTGTTGCTGCCCTTTCGGTTTTATTTTGCTCTTGTGGCATTCTGACCTTTGCTTGTTTTCACCACGACTATTGACTGCTTAATCATTCCTGTTTGTAGCACTCACAATAATTCTCAAACAACTTGCTTGTCCAAAAAAGTGTGTTTCTTCCCATTATAATTATTATTCAGTAGAGACATGGGATTGGTTATTTCTTATTTTTGCAAAATTTTTATATTTTCCATTTTTATTAAGAGTTGAATTAGTATGCACTTTTTCTTCATTGACCTTTCTGTGTTGTAGATTTTTTCATTTACTTTTGTCTAATTATTTTATTTTTCAATAAAAGATTTTTCTTAGAAATTTGACATGTTTTAGCTCTCATAGTATTTTCCTTTTGTCTTGCACATACATTGTAACAGTTGGGTGGCAAATCCAAATTTTCCTGCCTTCCCAACCTTTATGAAATACGCATTTTTGTACTACTCTCATTTTTTTTAAGAATCTTTATTTGCCTCACTTTGAATGGAAAGAAGCATCCTTAAAATCACAAAAACAACACTGGTCTGTTTAGTACTGTAAGGTGGGAGACAAATGTTTCACCTCACAGGCCTCTCATACATTACAGATGACTATTAGGATGTACCTACTTCCTGGTCACATGACCCTAACGTCCTAGTGCAGATACCAGGATTTACTGTATGATTCTCTCAGGAACTGAGGAAGACTGGACATACGCTCAATCCAAGTCAGGTTGTGGAGTCTGGAGCCTATCCTGGTAGCACTAGACATGAGGCAGAAAAGAGCCCTGAATGGAGCACCAGACTACTGCAAGGCCCACTCAAGCACACACAATTGTCCAGGGGTTTATTTGAAATCACCAAATAAACTGACAGCAGGATCCTCAAATACACCCCCTTCAAAATGTTCTTTCACTCTTCTCATTTATTTGTTGACCCGCTTTGTCCAGTTTAGCGTCATGGAACTTCAGGAGGTTTTAACTGACAATTCTCCTGTTATTATTCATGTTATTGTGCATATAAAACTTTATATAAATTCTTCCATCTTTCTTATCAAAAATTATTTTCCTACTTACCTAAGCTAACTTAAATGTTTCCCTCATTGCTGTTGTCCACTTTCCTGACTGCAACAGAAAAAAATGTCAAATCTAATGAAAACAAATGTTACCTTCGCATAATCGCGTGAGCCCCTGATGTGTGTAAACATCATCTGTGGTTGCTGGCTGAGGCCACCATGTGGCAGCTCTTGGTTTGAAAAATGGGAAATGAGGCTTTAATTAGTTTACTAATCAGAGCCTTCAATAATGCAATAGGAAGTGTCTACTTACTTTTGGGATGAGTCAGGTGACATTTCCTATAAAAAAATAAAAATAAAAAACAAACATGAGTTTTATATAATGTTAACCTACACATTTTTTTCTATAAATGTAATGAAGACCGTGGGCATCCCAATTAGCAAAAATAATAAGCATTTTCCAAAAGCTGCAATCAGGACACATGCAAAAAAGAATACATTTCTTTTCAAAGTTCTTAATCATTTCTCCAAATAATTATTTGAATGTTTAATTATTTGTAATGCTTTCAAAGCTCCACGTGGAAAAACAATCCTTTCCTCTACGCAGACATCTGCCTACACAAAGATTGCTGCTAAATTTATTCTTATCCTAAAGTATTTGTATTGGGTTCTATTGCTGAAAGTGTACTTAACATTATAATATGGAATTTTTCTTTGATGCTCAATAATTGATAAAAAGGAAAAAATAATGTAGATGATGTAACCATTTTGTTAATATTATAGCATTTTAACACGTGCCAAATTGTGAGAGTTTGAGAATGTTATTTTTACGTTATTATTTTGGCCACTTTTCATGAAAGCACTCACTTTCAGGCAAGTGCCATTTATTTCATATTCTGTAAATTAAAAATATTCTCATTTCAAAGTGTACTGAAAAGTTAAGAGCAAAAAAGTGTTTATGTAATTCTCTGTGTTTAATTTTACGAATTCTTTGCAGTCTGAACTGGATATATGAAGTAAAACACTGTGATTGCTCATTGATATATACTGTACAGCAAAGTTTGGAAAGAACAGGGCTAATTTAAAAAAATACAATTATTAAAAAATGAAAAATCAGTCTACATTTAAAATTACAAGGGGTAAAATACTAGAAATAAATACATCAAAATGTGAAAGTATGTTATTTCACGGGCGGCACGGTGGTGCAGTGGTAGCGCCGCTGCCTCGCAGTTAGGAGACCCGGGTTCGCTTCCTGGGTCCTCCTTGCGTGGACTTTGCATGTTCTCCCCATGTCTGCTTGGGTTTCCTCCCGGTGCTCCGGTTTCCTCTCACAGTCCAACACATGCAGGTTAGGTGCATTGGCGATCCTAAATTGTTCCTAGTGTGTGCTTGGTGTGTGTGTGTGTGTGCCCTGCGGTGGGCTGACACCCTGCCAGGGTTTGTTCCTGCCTTGCACCCTGTGTTGGTTGGGATTGGCTCCAGCAGACCCCCGTGACCCTGTAGTTAGGATATAGTGGGTTGGATAATGGGATGGATGTTATTCCACTGAAAATGGAGCAGATACAAGCAGAAGATGAACTAGAAAAATTACAGGGTGGTCCAGATCTAACCCTGCAATTATTGTATTGTATTGCATTAAAAATTCCATAGTTAGATCTGGACCAGCCTATAGAATCAAGAAAAGTGCTGCTTGAAGACAATAAGAAGTATGCAAAAATTAAACCAAGAGAGGAATTTACAAGACTCTTGTAGTGAGCAGAAATATAAAGAATAACAGGTATAGTAAAAAAAAAAGAATTAAATTTTTAAAAATATGGTTTATAAAAAATATTTATTACATTATCACATTGGCAGATCCCTCCAATATTACACTTACTCATCACAGAAGACACACAAGCCTTTAATTTCTACTGTATGCTCCAGTAGTCTCTACAAAATAGGGATATTCTTGTAGCAAATCCTAAATAGTCAGTGTTAGATGAAGCAATAATGGCAGTACAATGTAAGGTACATACTGAGACCAAGAGAGTGTAAAGAGAACCATTTTAGTTTTAGGTACAGTAACATTTCACTCTGTTTGTGAGTCAGGAACAGAAAGGCATTTGGTCTCCACTCCACTGCACTACAAAACAGAACTGAATTTCTTTTTTTTTTTCCTTTATCTAATGTGCAAATTTTACATGGTCATTGTTAAAGGTAGCAGTTTGAACAACTGCAAAATCATGCTAACCGATATTATATTATATTATATTATATTATATTATATTATATTATATTATATTATATTATATTATATTATATTATCACCTTGTTTTATCCAGTTCCTAGTTGTATGGTGCTGCTGTCTTTCCCGACATTGATGAACAGAATAATGTATAGTCACACAGACTCTCACACTCCAACACAGACAGTAAAAAATTAATCTAACTCTATTTCTAATTTAAAGAGGAAAATTGAATTTCTCAATGAAAAACTTGCAGTTCTTGGGCTTGGAGTGAAACTTTGGAGCTATGAGCTGTCAGTTCTAACAAATGAATCATTGCGCCATCCAACATGATATTATATTAGTGTTTTTCCCCTTAATAGTTGGTTTAATTTTGAGTGAAATCTTTTAAGTAAACATTTAGTTCTGAAGGAATTATCTGTTTCTACCAGGAGTTTCTCCATTGCTTTATTCTTGATTTTGTTATTAGAATCTCATTTTGGGTTTTTGGTATCATGGAACAGATGCAGGGAGTACCTCAGTTGAGCTGATTTGAGTTTTCTATGAAGTAAAAAATTTTAATACATTCTTGTTCATCAAGGTGCCAGAAAGTGGGGACATTTTGCACATCAGTCAGACATGCAAATAAGAATTTCACTTTTATCTAAAAGTTATCTAGAATTTCACTTTTACCTAAAAGAAAACACAAATCATCTTGCTTGGTGCACTCCATTACTCCTTTTTCCATATCACTAGGTCAGTGACATAAGTGTGTGTATATAATCGACCTACTGTGAGTGATTGACTTTCAGTATGGATGCATATTATATTATATTATATTATATTATATTATATTATATTATATTATATTATATTATATTATATTATATTATATTATGATTTCCTTGTTAACAATTACATTCATTATTTTTGTTGTTTTTTACCCTTAATAAAAGTTTTCCCTGCTTTTAGAAAGCTAGTAATAATATCTTCATATAGTAATAGCAACTTTCAGTAAACAATAGAATAAATATAAATGTGCTGTATTACCTTTTTGTACTTCTTAATTTCCTGAAAAATAACATTTTAAACAAATTAATCATTACCTTGTTGTATTCAACATTTTTAAAATATTTTTAAAAATAGAAATGAATAATTGACATATACAAAGATAGTACATTAACGGTTGATTTCCTAATCCTCCATTGTCTCTAATGTTATTTTTCTCATGTTAAAAACGTGCTAGGAATGTCTCAGTATTCATTTTTCCTTGTTGATTCTTTTATATCCGCATTTTACTCATCATATCCCTTGAATGTGTGTACTGCTACAATGTCAACATTTAGAAAGTGAAGGTCCTATTTTTTCATTTAAGTTTCCCCAAATGGGAAATAATGGCACCCTTTGCTAGCATTCTGCATGAGCACCTTTCACACAGGACACATATTTATTATCCACAGGTAAGCAGTAAATCAGTCAGTTCAAGTCCTTCCTAGTGACGTCTTTTAACTCATCCGTTTGCCAGGACCCCCTTTTTTTTACTGGAAGACTGGGGAAGGTGGCAGCTACCCTTAGCACCAGTCAGAAACCAAGTGAATGCCAGTCCACTTTATGTAATGGCAAGATATTTTAATAAACGTACAACTAGTATTGTTACAAAATACGACATTGTAAACCTGTGTGATAGTTCAGAGTGAATAAAAGAAGAAGAAACCTAGAAACGACAGCTACAAGTAGCAATCTGCACACACTTTATAAACAATAAACATAACAGTTTCAAGTCCATAAAAAGTGGAATAGGCATAAGTATGCTACATTACCTTATTGACCTTCTTAATTGCCTAAAAAATACAATATTATAAAATGTATTTATTACTTTAGTTTTTATATCAGCAATCAGTGTTCTTCTAAATTTTCCAAATTTTAAGTGTCAAATAAAAATCCAACACATTTACAGTTTAATATTTGTTCAGTTTAAGTACATTCTCTCATATTTAATTGTGTCTAATTTTAACTTTCTTATATTAAAAATAAAGAAGGAAAGAGAATACTACAGAAAAATCAACGTACAATAAATAAGCCAGACCTAATTAGCCTTCTGAATATAAAAAATTTTCAAAATGTTACTTTAAACAACTAAAACACATTGGATGCAACAAATCAGTGTCAGATATAAAACTGAAATTGGTACCTTTAAGGCAGCTATAAAAATGTTTTTTAGTCTTCCATTCTGTAAGTTTAATTCCTGAAACTAAAAGAAAATGCAATGATTTGGTAATTTTTCCATTTGTCCATTTTGTCAGCCTTCGTTTTGTTTTACAAGGCTGCATTGAGTTTTATTGTACATAAAGTGAGACCCGACTCTTGGACTGGATACCAGACCACCACATAAAGACATTTACAGCTACTGCATGTACTGTATATTCATTTAGCTGTCAAGTGCAAACTGTGCCTTATTATTTCAAATGAATATGTTTAACCTCTGAAGTTTAATATCTTCTTTGAAAAGCAGTGACTAGTAACATTGTACAAATCTGGAAATGCCTTACATTTGATATATTAAATCATGATAATATATACAAATTGCAATATCCATCCGCTGATTTTTAAAGACACTCTTTCCCATGAATGCACACTCTATGTTTCATAACTTTTGGAACAACTATCATGTCTTCCAGTATTTATCGTTGTGAGGTGAGTACTACTGGTTACTGACTGACTGTTAGCTGATTTGTTGCAAATTAATTTTTCTGCACTGATATTTGTTTCAACACAAGCACACATAATGCATTCACTTGTACGGAGCTTGCTCTATGGAAATACATGCATTGAGGCACAGCTAGCAGTAGTAAACGAGCATGTGGAACACATGTAGTATCTGACTGATGAGAAGGTAACAGACATACTGTACATACTTACCAACACAGTAAAGGTCATGTACAAAGGAATATACAGTAGATACAGTTGTCTTTTTACTCACAGTATTTTTGCCTTACAGGCAATATTTGAGTTTTTGTCAATACAGTAGCACCCTCTAGATACCACCACTATACCAGTTAAGTGTATAAAGAATCTGATACGGCAGTCACAAACAAGCTTACTTACCTGCCCAGTAAAACTGTTGCATGATAGATATCATGTTTAAATAAATATATCTTTATGGACTTCCCAATCCAAGATGTCACTTTCCCAGTCTAGAATGGTTCAAGGGGCAATAACTGTATACTTTAAAGGTATAGTCCTTTGGCAGCTAGCACTGCCAAGTGGTGTACCACCCTCACATTTACAGAATGTCTCATATCAGAGAAGGTTGGACTCACATAAATAGACAAAATCAGAATATTCTCTTTAGAGTTGAGGCTAACCGCATGAAATATAAAAAATAGTTCTGCACCGAACATAGAACTACCAGAGTAAAATGTAATGACTGGACTTTTAGGGTGACCACTGACACTGAAAGTACCCCAACAAAATGCACTCTTGTTGTCAGAATATCAGAACTGGGAATGAAAAACACAAACCTTTTCTATTTCAGTTTTTTGGTTTCTGCTCTCTTAAACTCCCTCCCTGAGCCTTTACACGAGTCTTTAAATTTTAGGTTGAAGTTAAACACCCACCTCTTCTCTTATCATTTTTTTGAAACATTTATTAGAGTGTTACCTTTCTAAGATGGACTATACTGTACTAGATCTTCTGCAGTTTTAATTAATTTCTCTCTTTCCTAATCCTGGTATTTTTTCTAATCTTTCCTAATCTTGGTATTAGGTCATTACCATGGTTCTCATTGTGTCCGTCTTCTTTCACTTGTGTATTTTCATTTTTTTCCTCACTCAAGAGGTTTTTTTAATGTAATGCTATGGTGTAAATCTCATTTGCCTGGTAAAGCACCCTCAGATATTGCATGCTGTGATAGCTGCTATAGGAGGTGAACACAGAGTAACTGGTTTTTTTACAGTACCTTTATGTTAGTCATGTAGAAAGGATAGAGTTGAGGACACATCACACAGTAAAAAAGAATGAAGAAACATTTGGTTCATCATATAACAGTTGTGAGATCTTTTTATATTTCTGATGTACCTTCAGAACACCAACTGGTGTTGTGAAAATCCAACCAGCATGCTGCCCGGTCAAATTAAAAATAAATGTATTCTGATTTATTTCATTTTCTGATTGCACAAAGAGAGGATCAGAACATAGATAGATAGATAGATAGATAGATAGATAGATAGATAGATAGATAGATAGATAGATAGATAGATAGATAGATAGATAGATAGATAGATAGATAGATAGATAGATAGATAGATAGATAGATAGATAGATAGATAGATTCTATGAGAAGAGTATCCTTTCAATATTTAAGCATATGTAAATATGATAAAACCTCGTACCAGAGCTGTTGTATCTCCTGCAAAGAAAAAACAACAGAAATACCAACATTTACCATTTATTTCTTGCATGTTTATAAACAATGTACAACTTTGACTTACAGTAAGTTAGAATCCAGTGAATGTCTTTAATGTTTGAGTATGTATGTATGTACAGTATTGGGTGGCACTGGTTTAACTCAAAGGTGAGTTAAAGACCAACTCTGAAGACACAATTAAACCCATTTTCCTATAAATTAGATTCATAGAATGTGTTGCTGTTGTCTACACACAGAAAGCACAAATGGGAGAAATAATTTATGACATTATTATTAAACTGTTGACCGAATATACTCAACTGCTTCACTACTGTGACTTTAATAAAAATGTTAACCCTTTTCTTTTTATACTACAAGGTTAATGAATAATACACCTTACAATGAATATAATCATGAAAGCGTGAAAGGTGGGTGTTTAATACAATACTTATACAAATAGTGACCTATGCTTGCCTGGATAGACTCCAGCCCCCCTGGTGACCTTGCTCAAGATTAAGCGGGCTTATAAAATGGTATGGTTCTTATACAATACCAGCTATCAAAAAGCAGTGACAGTGTGTATTTATGCAAAAGGCATTACCTGATTCCTCTTTGGCAGGAATATCAGACTGAAACACAAAAGAGGTTATTTTAAAATACATCCATAATACACATAAATATATAATATACAGATGCATATTTGAAAAATCAATAATATCAAATCAAAAAAGCCAAAGATTTTGAGTGCCAGCTTCAACAGAATGTAAGCCTCTCAATTTCCAGATTCGGAGCCCTTAGCTGCCCTGTAAACTATTATGCTTGCTGGGATTATCTAAAATCACATTTTGTGTTGTCTGAAAAGTCTATTTTAGTACTGCTATATTCAAGCAAGCTTCCTGATCTAAACAAATAGCCAGACCTGTCTATATCTTTTAACCACAATGTACACATTTATTCCAGCGTCTCATTTCTTCACAAATACTGTGGTGTTAATAAACTACAAAATCAAATTTCATCTTTACTTAAGATAAGATACTGTACTTGGTCCTTCAGATCTTTTGTCATATTCTATTATTAAATAGTTTATAGTATATTAATTCTTTTTCAAAGATAATTATCGTTTCTTGGTCTAATTATACTATCCTCGTTACATTAACACTAAAAAAATCTTATATATAAACAACTACGTGTGGAAGTGTTTGTGTCTGTCTGGCCCGGAAGTGAGAGATGGAGTCGGGATAAGGGCTCCACCTCGGAGGATATGCAAGCAAGGCCAGCACATCAGCAAAACAAAACCTCCGAAGAAAGTCACTCACTTAGCGGCTAATACAGAAATGAGGCGAGCACATCGGCAACACAGTAACCCTATTACTTTTCCTCCCGCTGCTAACACACAAGAGAGGCGAGCACATCAGCAAAACAAAACCTCCTAGGATAGAGATGCCCAGAGTAGTTCCTTTCAATTACCTCGATCTCAATAGTTTCTAGGACCCTGTACTTTTTATAGCACGGGCTTACACAGCTAGTTATATATAAAATAATAACTGAATAAAACTTACATGACTTGTGACAAGTGCAGTGAAAACTGCCAAGACAGCGATTACAGCAAACTTGTGCATGGTGTTAGCAGAGGACAGCCACATTCAGTGATCATCTTCAGAAACACCTTGGCTTTATATTGTAAGAAGGGTGGGATGCATTAGCTGCAAAGTTTTCCTACATTTAAAAACATGTAAAAAAAAAAACCAAAAAGTTTTGTCAATGAAAATTAGATGAAAAAAGGTGATCTCAAAAGAATTTTAGTGTACAAACCAGGACAGCAAAGCAACGTAAGTTTCATAACATTCTGAAAGTCGCTTAATCTACTTCAGGAATAATGGGGGCCAGAGTCAACCCTGGGACCACTGAACACTGTGACCAGCAGGGGGTGTTGCAGAGCCCCAAACTCCTGAAACAAATACAGGCACACTATTCCGGGTACAAATACCGTGCTTTTATTCACAGGTGTCTTTCATTCAGTGCCATAGTGGCTCCCTGACGCTCCTCTACAGGATAACAAAATGTCAGACATTCCCTTACTCTTTCTGCTCTCCTCTATTCCTCCCAAATGAGCGTTGTCCCACACATGAGAAGTTCTAGGGTGTTGTACCGTGTTAGCCATTATGAATGTAGAGAAAAGCCAAGCAAAATGACACCTTTTATTGGCTAACTAAAAAGATTACAATATGCAAGCTTTCGAGGAAACTCAGGCCCCTACTTCAGGCAAGTCTCTGTATTACATCTTGCCTGAAGAAGGGGCCTGAGTTGCCTTGAAAGCTTGCATATTGTAATCTTTTTAGTTAGCCAATAAAAGGTGTCATTTTGCTTGGCTTTTCTCCCCACACATGAAATAAAGTTTTTTAAGTGTCCTTGACTTGTCATCACCTCATGCTAGTATCCAAACAAGCAGGCAAACATGCCTTTAATAATTAACTCTTATATAACCTAAACCTAGTTAATACAACATTTTTTTGCTTTACCTTGATTGAGAATGCATTGATACCTAAGTTTAAATTCTCTATATAAGTACCTTATCCAATACTAACACATTCTAATCATCAATACCAAAGGTTAACCAACTAGGTTGATTGTACAGATTCTGCCACCCAGTCACCATCTGTCGGCACAGTGGTAGTGCTGCTGCTTTGCAGTAAGGGGACTGTGGAAGATTGTGGGTTCGCTTCCCAGTTCCTCCCTGTGTGGATAGCGCTTTGAGTACTGAGAAAAGCGCTATATAAATGTAATGAATTATTATTATTATTAATTATTATTATCTGTGCAGTCCTTCCTGACCCCTAAGTCCATCCAGGGTGTCACTCAGTGGCTGTTAGGACGCCAGCCCAATGTAGCCCCAGTAATATCCTTCTGCATCTGGGTTTTGGGACGGAAAGGAGATATTGTCACTCCCTTCCTGATCCTCTTTTATCAAGACCTCCTGGCCAGGTAAGCGAGCGAGGTCCATACTGGCTGTGATGCTAGTTTGTCCCTCACAGCACACAGTCCATTGCATATCCATAAGTCCACTTTAGAACTGTAAATGAATCTAATGCACATACACACACAGACATATCTTTGGTTATGTGGGTAAAACTACAGTGAAAATTAATTTAACACTTTTATAAATCAAATTTGTAATTTATTTTCCCTGTATTTAACTCTACAAAAACTTTCCTCCTTGCAGTCTGTTTCTAAGGAGACCAGGCAGCAGCTTAACGCTGTGCAAACTACAATGTGGCCTGCCAAGGTAACCAAGTAATAATGTATGGCTGTGTGGCTCTGCAGTTGGATGCTTCTCCTTTATGGCGCTGTCTGATCTGTTTTATCCGTGTTAGCCCAATTTCCCCTTTCTCCTGTTTTGTTTTAGGAGGTACGAAAATGCAACAATAAGTAATGTGCCTTCCTAAAGCTAGGTATGCTACTCTTTACTATATGGTGCTTCTATTTTTTTTATTAACCGCACCACAATGAAAGAAGTGGTGCTGCAGTTTGCTTATCAGCTGTAAGCAGGTCCATGAAACATGGAGACTATGGGGTAAGATCATTGTCAAAAATAACTCTTAAATTATTATGAGTTATTTTTGACAATGACCTTACTCCATAGGAGACACTTAGCATCAATCGAAAAGTAATACAACAAACTTGTGTACATCACTGGTCCACAGGCCTTCATCACTCCCTGAAGCAAACCACCAATAGTAGAAACTAAATGTGCCAAACTGGCTGTTGTCAGAAGTTATTCATTGATCATGTTCTTTTTTCAGTCCTGATTATGTCTCATGGTAATATTTGATGAACTTGGGGACATAATAGCCTTGATAGCCATGTGAACGCAATGGTAAAATCTTGCTTTTTCCAGTAGAGGTGGCTGTCAAAAATCAAGCCTGTTTTGTCTAAACACAACCTTGAAACATTGATACATGCTTTTATAACCTCCATCTAGACTACTGCAATGCACTTCTTTTTGGAATTAGCCAGACCTCCATTGTTTGCCTACAGCTGGTGCAAAATGCCACTGTTCGATTTTTAACTGGTACGAGCAAGCAAGAGCACATTACCCCAATTTTGGCTTCCCTCCACTGGCTTCCAGTTCATTTTTGAATCCATTTTAAGATTCTTTTATTTGTGTTTAAATCCTTTAATGGTTATGCCCCATTTTATCTGTCAGAACTGCTGTACCCTTATGTACTGTCTCATTCTCTCAGGTCAGCAGACCAGATGCTTTTATTTGACCCTAAGACACAACGCAAACTTAGAGGTGATCGGGCTTCTTCAGTTGCATCTCCAAAACTCTGGAACAATTTGCCATTGCACGTTAGTAAGGCTCCTTCACTTGCTGTCTTTAAATCTTATTTAAAAACACACTTTTACTCCATGGCCTGTGTACTTTTTTATTATGAATTTCTTCAGCTCTTATGTGTTTCTGTTTCTTTTACCCCTTTGATTATTGTGTGTCTGATATGTTGGGTTTTATTGTACAGCACTTTGGTCAGCCCTGATGTTGTTTTTAAATTGCTTTATAAATAAATAAATAATCCTCAAAGACAACAAGTTGCTGTTTTGATCCTGCAAGGGTATCTGGAATGGAAAGATATACAGTAATACGCCTTGAAGGTTTACAGAATGTTCTTGATTGGCATGCCTTTGTTTGTCTCCTCCCTGAACCCCTTGCATACAGAATTGATGGTCAGAGCTTGAACTATGTCCTTCAGACTCAGTGGCAGGTTAAACGACAGACAATGAACTGTGATCATACACAATAGTCCCTTCGGTTCCGTTATCCTAGATAAAGTTTCTGTAACGGCATTGCCATAACCCTTCTGACAAACAACCCTTAATGAAAAGGCGATACACCCACCTGATTAACCAGGAAGAGGTCTACACGTGAATTAACACCCAGATCAGAGCATTGTGGTTGATGTACACTTTCAATTCAACCCCTTCCAAGGAATGGAACCATTTCTTACTGCCCACACTATGGCCAGACATACCTTTTCAGATGTTGAGTGATTAACCTCTTGACCATGCAGCGCCCAAAAGACATACGCAATCATGGCTTCTTCATTTCTCCTCTTCTGAGTAAGCACTGCACCAAGTCCAATGTTGCTTGCATCTGTCTGGACTTGGTACTTGAGCAGTGGGTCAGATAGTGCCAGGAAAGATGGATATTGCAGTGTAGCTTTCAGCCAGTCAGCAGCAACCTGGCATTCAGTAGTCCCTTTCTATGGTGTCTCTTTTTTTCAGATGGTTTAATGGGGCAGAGATATTGGCCAGGTTAGGTATAAACTTATGATACCAACACACCAATCCTAAAGATTTTTGTAGCTCCTTGAGATTAGTGGCATGAGATAGTCACATATTGCAGTATGTTTCTCTGGATCTGACTCCAGTCCTCTGGCTGACACCACGTGCCCCAGAAAATGGAACTGTGGTTAAAAGAAGTGACACTTCTTTGTGTTTAGTATCATCCAAACTTGCTGCATCCTGAGGAAAATCTCATTTATGTCTTGAAGATGCTGTTGAGGAGGAGATAATCACATCATCAATGAACACAAAGCAGTTCTTGCCAAGTAACCCCTTCAGGACTTCTTTTATCAGCCTTTGAAAATTTGCATCCACATTCTTCAATGCACCTTGAACTGCAACAAGTCTTCTGGTGTAATTACAGTTCTCATATTCTTATTTCCCTCACTCATTGGAACCTGACAGTAGCCACTGCAAAGATCCAAATTACTTAAAGTATTTGCTCAAGGCAGTGTTACCAAAATCTTGGTGCATGGGGAAGGAGTTGTGGTAGGTCTATGAGTTTAGTCCACATAAAAACAGAAAGACACATCAATTAATACTACCATGGCCACTCATGGCTATGTTGAAGGCTTCAGGATGCCTTCTGCAAGCACCATCTTCTCCTGGTTTTTAATAATGGCCTTCTTCTGAGACCTTGTACACATGGTGTTACATAAGGACCTAATTTGTGGTTTAGATATCATGAGAAACAATAGAAGTCAAATCCAATTGATCAGTCCATACATTCGGCCACTGGAACATCTCAGGGCTTACTTTTGGTGGTTGGTTCCAGATGCTTGCTGCTGTGTTGTCTTCATCAAGGCACACTTCAGCTGTAATGTGGTCTTCTTTAACCTTTGATAAAAGTTCAACCTCAACCGCTTGCACAGAATGCCTTCTTGGATGGAGAGAGACACTCATCTGGATGTCTCTGATAGAGTCCCATCCAAGGAGAAGGTGGTACTGTCAGGTGACTATCTTCTAGGGCATATATTTCCATCTTCCAGAGGGCTGTCTGGAGCTAGTACTCCATAAGGACTCTACCTATTTTATATTCATTCTCAACTGTCAGGACAAACCTAAAGATTCGGCCTGTGTGAACTCTTTGTGTGACCATCTTGCATTAACGTGTGAAGTGGCTTCCGGTATCATCTACTGTGTCCATCTGCCAACTCTTCACCTGTATTGGGACAACAAGGAAGGTCGTTTTGTCTTGCACAACATTGAGGCCAGCCTGATCTCCCTACAAGATAGTGGTCTCCACCGACACTGAAATCCTTTCTACTTAAGTACTGATCCACTCAAAAACAAACACCATCATCAAGTTTGCAGACGACACAACCATCATAGGCCTTATCACTGACAATGATGAGACGGCCTACAGAGAGGAGGTGCTGGCATTGAGTAATTGGTGCCTAGATAACAACTTGTCTCTTAACGTCAGCAAAACCAAGGAGATGATTGTGGACTATCGAAAACAACAAGGCAGAGAACACCAGGCCATCTACATCAGTGGCATAGAAGTTGAAAGGGTCAACAGCTTCAAGTTCCTCGGAGTAAACATCACCAAGGATCTCTCGTGGACCCTTCACATAGACACTGTGGTCAAGAAAGCTCGCCAGCGGCTCTACTTCCTGAGGAGGCTGAGGAAGTTTGGCATGAATGCCAACATCACCTCAAACTTTTACAGGAGTGTGGTCGAGAGTCTGCTAACGGGCTGCATTACCGTCTGGTATGGGAGCTGCTCTGCCAGCAGCCGGAAATCACTACAGAGAGTGGTGAAAGCAGCAGAGCACATCACGGGCAAGAGTCTTCCTGCCATTGAAGACATTTACCTCCATCGGTGCTTGCGTAAGACAAGCAGCATCATAAAGGACCACAGCCATCCAGCACGCCAGCTGTTCTCCTTGTTACCGTCCGGCAGACGATACAGGAGTCTGGCTGCTCGGACTACAAGACTTAAGAACAGCTTTTACCACCAGGCCATTCGACTCCTCAACAGCAACACCTGAACACTTACACACACTGACATTACATCTACATTGCACTACTCACACACAAACTGTACCTGCACACACTCTGAATACTGACTGGAGCATGCATCTGCACTTTATGGAATATGCATCTGCACTTATAAAACATTATCTGTGCAATAACTGTCATTTGTACTTGCTGCTCATTCAACTCATATTGCTCTATAACTTCTTTTAAAACATACACATTTTATTTTATATGACTTGTCTATTTTTAACTTGTAATCTTTTTTTAAGCTTTATTGGATCTAGGCTGAGTGACTTGTTTTTCTCGTCATACACATTTCATTGTATGTTGACCCTGTGTTAACCTATATATGACAAATAAACCTAAACCTAAACCTAAGCTCCTGGTCCAACTGTACTAAAGGCATTGTATGTGGGTGTGCTCAATGGGGAAATTAGAATGGAATGATACTGAAACTTTGTAATGTACCAAAGTCCTCAGAGAGAGTAGGCATTATGCAACAATTCACTCAAAAAAGACTGCAAACGAGTCATCACAATGCGTAGTTCAAATAAGAATCTGAGCTAGTCTATGTTCAAACTTAGCCAGTATCTCGCTCTTTCCATCTCCCCTCATCACCCTCAAACAAGATATATACTGTATATGTATCAAATAACATCTATAAACTGGACATTAGTAAGTGCTACAACATGAAGGTTCCACCTAACCACAGCGCAGATGTGCTGGCAGTACTCCCAAGCCCAGCTTGAAAAGGAGCCCAACTGGCTCAGCCATGTCAGGCAAGAGTATGCGGCTGCAACAACTGGAAGGTGTGGAGAAACACATGACCTGCACATTAAAAATTGTGATGTTTCACAATGCCCTACTTATGGTTAAGATTAGGGTTGGGGGAGGGATAAAAACAAGCTTGTGTTTTGGTCATGTGTTTCCTGTCTAGCGTGGAGCTCCACGGCTTGCACTGTATGTAGTGATACCCCTCTTAAGTCAGGAGTAGGGCAGAACACAGTTAATTTGGAGTAGAAGTAGAGAAAAAAGACCAGGAAAGACTAACAGATACTGTAGATAGAGAGAGGGGGAGTGACAGGGAAAGAAAAATTTCCAGTTTTGTTTTGAGTTTGAAGAACGCTTATGTTTGGAAAGGTTTCTGTGAAAAACAAATAGTGTTTTGGAGCCAGAGCCTTGTCTACTGTAATTGTGGTCTAGTTTTGGGGTCTAAGCCTCCCATTAATGACCACAAGGTGCACTCTTTTTATCAACAAAACAGCTTGTGCATCTATTCATCCATCATCACACTCATTTAGTCCAGTCTGAGTTTGTAATGGCCGGAACCTGTCCTAGCAGTATCAGATACAGAAGCCGAAACCAACCAATAAGTTGGCAAGGCACTCACACACATGCCCACCATTACTCAGCCATGCTAGGCCACTTTAGAATTGTCATTTAACCTAATCTGCATGCACCGGAATATGAAAAAAAACTAGAGCACAAGGCAAAAGAGTCACACAGCCACGGGAGGAACATGCAAACACTACACAGACTAGGCATGGCTGTGATACAAACCTAAGGCTCCAGAACTGGAAGGTAGCATCACTAAATTACTTCAGCACCCACAGCTCATGCAGAATTTGAATGTTACACAATTGCAAACAGTTAGTGTGAAATTTGCTCAAATTTGCTCAAAACTAGCTAATAGCATAATTTAGATGTGGCTGTATTCTTGTAAGAATATTACTCATTCTGTATTGCAAAAGAGAAGATGTAAATTAGGTCAATACTCTACATTTAGTTTTTTGAGCAAACAGAAAAATGTTTGAAAATGAGGATAGTTAACCTATTAATTAACTACTAATTTAATATGTTTACCTACTTTCATTGTGAACTCACATTGCTACGTATAATCATTATTTTTTAGAAAACCATTTTATATAGAAGTTAACAAATCAGTAATGCCTCCATGTCCACTTTGTGTGTCCAGTGGATTCAGACAGTTTTCAGACACTTTCACTTTCTCTGCCCACTTTATTATGTTTAAATTTCCTATTTTTGCTCATCAATCTACACTCAACCAGCAACCCCGCGATTCTCGAAAGAATCGCAAATCCAAGAATGGCAATCACTTTTTGTTCCCTCCGATATTTGGAGGGATGAAATATCATGGAGGGTGGGTGCGTCCTGGGAAATGTCATTCAATTAAATAAACATATTTGTACTAAAGCGGTTTCTTTTTGGAGCTGTGACTCATCTGGTTGTGGTGTTTCAGAAGCGTGTTGTAGGCACTTTCGTTTATTGTTTTTATCCATGCAGTCTCTTTTTTGTTTTTCTATGGCTGTGTCGTCAGGGAGAAGTCATTTGCTGAGGGCGGCGGATTCGCGTGCTGAAGTGACCATGGCGGCGGATCCAGGCATGGAGGGCTACATTACTAAACGAACGTGGTATATGTGGTGGTGTGGGCAGTCGCATTCAGGCTGCTGTACAACCTGGCGTGCACGCTTTACCTCAGGTTTAGTTCACAGGTCGTAGCCATTAAAAGGTTTTCATTTAATGAAATAAACATATTTGTACTACAGCGGTGTCTTTGTGTGGGCGCCTTCGTTCATTGTTTTTATCCATACGGGCTCGTTTACAGGTCGTAGCCATACGGGCTCATGTTTGTATTACTAATCGTTGAGCTCCTTCCATTTGGAGCCGTGACTCGTTTGCCTCTGCTGTGTCAGAAGGGCATTGTGGGCGCATTCGTTCATTGTGTTTATCCATACGGGCTCGTTTTGTATTTCCATTAGTTGAGCTCTTTCATTGTGGAGCTGTGACGTCTTTGCTTCTGGTGTGTCTGAAGCGCGTTGTAGGAGCCTCCATGTATTATTTTTATCCATGCGGTCTCGTCTTTGTTGTTCTGTAGCTGTGTCGTTAGGTAGAAGTCGTTTACTGTTAGGAAGCATAATCCAACTTACATTCAATACTGAATTACCGTTATGTGATTCACATATGCCACACTGACTGCTGGCACAGTGGATTAGAGCAAGTGTAGTTTACAGGTTGGCGGCACGTACTGACTCTGGGAAGTACTGGCTTGGTTTTGTATTACAAATCGTTGAGCTCTTTCCATTTGGAGCCGTGACACCTTTGCCTCTGCTGACACTGACTGCTGGCACAGTGGATTAGAGCAAGTTTAGTTTACAGGTTGTGTTGTTTGGGCGCCACCTACTGACTCTGGGAAGCCGCTGGGTTTGACTCTGGGGCACTGCGGCGCAGTGCACATGCGGTTATCCATGCGGTCTCGTCTTTGTTGTTCTGTAGCTGTGTCGTTAGGTAGAAGTCGTTTACTGTTAGGAAGCATAATCCAACTTACATTTAATACTGAATTACCGTTATGTGATTCAAATATGCCACACTGACTGCTGGCACAGTGGATTAGAACAAGTGTAGTTTACAGGTTGTGGTGTTTGGGCGCCACCTACTGACTCTGGGAAGCCGCAGGGTTTGACTCTGGGGCGCTGCAGTGCATGCGCTTCGGTGCGTCCGCCGTGCATAAATTCGTTTAGTAATATAGATAACCCGTAATGATAAAGTGAAAACATGTTTTTTTTCCCGAAAGGTCTGCAAATTTAGTAAAAAACAAACACTGATATCTGTCATTCATCTAACAGATGTGCTGTTAGATGAATGACAGGCACTCCAAATTGTGGTCAGCTGCATCCTGTTTACTTTCATTATTTTTGACATGTGTGAAGACTTTGATTGGACTCCACCTCTAGCAAACTAAATCAATTGGACACAATCTAGACAGGTGCATACCTGTGTATCTAAGGTCCTACAAATGCTGGTGAGGCATAGATCAGGGCAAGGGTATAAAACCATTTCAAAAGCTCAGAGTGTTCTCAGGAGCACAGTGGATTCAGTAATTGTGAAACGGGCGAAGTTTGGAACGACCAGGACTCTTCCTAGAGTTGCGTTTCGTGCTAAAGTGGAAGGGCTCCTTCCAATGGTTGATGATAAGCACAACTTTACTACTGCTTGAAGGTCATCCAAAGTTAGCATATTTGTTGCAGTGTAGAATAATTCCAACATTGGAAGAAAACACCTACACACCATCAGGTGTCTAGAGAGACCCAGTGGCTCAGTCGGTGGAGGAAGGCTAACAGACGGGTTATTAATACTCACTTCACATTTTAACATTTGTGTGCTACACAGCTTATTATTGTGAAAGTTCTTGGATGACTCTTCATGAAATCTTACCAATCATTTCCTTTTTACTGACTCTTCAGTAGCCCTTAATACTTTCTCTGTGGACAGAAAGCACATACTTGGCTACACAAAGTGAGATGTGGGTCTCACAATTTGACCTATGTTCTGCTTATAATACATTTCAACATCTGTCTAGTTACAGAAGGGAAAGGGGAACAGAGATTCAGGTTCCAACCAAAAAGCTGTTTTTTTTTTGGACTTGGTATGTGGTAGAAGTGTAATTCTTCCACTGCTTACATTTTTTGTCATACAAGTGACAAATAAATTAACTGGCTCAAGCACTTCAGTTAGTGGCGAACCTCACAATGGAAGCAAGTGATGAAATCTCTGCTGAACTGTTGCTTTGCAAAACTGAATGGCTCTTGATATGGTACTGGCAGTTTGGGAAGTCATCTGTACAATTATTGGATCATCTGAGCTGTTCTTACATTCTAGATTTGAGTTTTAACCTCTCCTCTATCTTGGATCACGTTAGACATGAGATGACCTGGACTTAACTGGTTGCAAGGGCCATTTGTTATTGTTTTAGAGTTGTTACTTATAAGCGTTATTTTCTTGATAATAATCAAATGCTGTATGTTAATGTGTTAAGAAAACAATAGCTTGTTGTATCCTTTATTTTTGACAAAGAAGTGGGCTCAAAAGACAGGTGCCATAGAAACTGATCAGGTTGTTCTAGGAGAACAAAAAGGGTGACATTGTGAAAGAAAATGTATTTTTCTATACACACATACACACATTTTTTTCTGTTCTGTTGTTTGGGACACTCACAGTAAATGGAGTACACCAGTTGGTACCCCAACTTTCCTTTGGGTCTACTCTCCCATATATAGTGAGGTGCAAATGAGGGAGAGTAGACCCAAAGAAAAGTTGGGGTACCAACTGGTGTACTCCATTTACTGCGAATGTCCCAAACAACAGAACAAAAAATGGTGCAAAAAATAAATCAGGTCTTCGGTTCTCTCAAGTAGGCCTGGATCTGGATCAGGGAGCTCCATCATGTGTGACTGTGTTCCTTAGCCTGAGTCAATATAATCTGGGAGACCTTGAATATATATCATTCTGACTGGAATCAATGGGGTATAGCTGTTGCTGTACTATACATACATACATACATACATACATACATACAGCTGAACCACTATAATCCAAGGTAATCTGGACCGATGCTACCTCAGAAAACTGAAAATAAAATGGAAGGCTGTAGCAATTTCAGATTAAAAATTATTAATAATAAAAAAGTTGTTGTTGGCAGGTGCAGTGTCTTTCTGCTGTTCAATATGCAAGACTGCAGTTTTGATCACTTTTAGTCTGCATGAGAAACCTTGTGTAATTATTTGTGCAGTCCTCATTGTTGTGTAAACACAAAAGTCCTAAGTGAACAAAACAGAAGAGCATGTGTACATGTTCAACACTGGCAAAAACACTGACAACAGCTGAGGGGTGCAGTTCCCACAATCACCAACTCCTGGAACGTTTGTTTGATACAGCCGAGTTTATAAGTATAATGTTTACGCGCTCAGTACAGTATTTACAGCAAAGCTTTTATGAACTATAAGTGAGTAGTTTATTACATTTATAGATTCACCTTGGATAATATGGTTAATCAGGGTGCATATTATTGGGGTTCTACTGTATATATTGTGGCTGGGTGCAGGAATGACAGCTCTGGGAAACAGCAAGGAAATTTTGGGGTGCCAACCGGGTCATCCCTTTTATTGTCCGTGAACAATGATATCAAAAAAACAAAAGAAATAATTTGGGTGTGAGCCCAGTATGTGGGAATTTAAAAACATTGTAGCTTTTATCAAAGCTCCATGCAGTGAGTTCCTCTGCCAAGTAACTGACGCTTCCTCCCAGCATGTTCAGGTTTTAGGACGGCTGGACCCGAAGGGGTGGGGTCAAATGCTTTCACTGGACAGTTTCTCAGCACCATGGGGCAAGAAGGAGATGACAATGTTAGCTGCAGCTCCCCATCTCATCACAGCAGGTCACTACATACCTCAACTGAGCCTGTGAGGAAGTCATTTAAGTCACATGTATAATAATTTACAAATGATATGAAGTTGGCGCAGATTGCCTGTCTGACATTGCATACAGTATTAATCTTCCTGTGCTGCTTACTTAAAATTTAGTCCATCCTTCAGTTGACTATTCATCTTCACACTGGGTTTCATACAATTTTATATGTACAGGGTCAGCAGGTCACTTTCTTTTTGGTTGCTCTCTGATTCTTAACAGACAAGAAACAACTTGTCTCACCATTTTCTTCTAAGCAATACAGAGAGGCAGCCAATCACCTCGCTGTCCTCACTCACGCCCACCATTGCACAGTATTCTCTCAAGGTTCAATTCCCACTGACTAAATAGATCTCGAATGTACTTCGACACTGTACTGCAGGACAGATTTTATACTCCATTCACAAAACAAGCAATAAACTGAGAGGCTGCTCTCCAGGGTCTCCCATTGTATGGGTTTGAAACCAGTATCTCTACGGAAAAAGCTAAGCTCTCCGTGTATGTTAGTGGGCCAATCAACTGCTATAAAAACCAACAATATAGAAGAAAAGCAATTAAAAGGGACCGAGAAAGGAGACAGCAGATATTTTAAATGTAGCATGTTGCTTGAGGATCTTGACAGGCAACATCATAGTTTGCACAGTATTAAGCTCTGAAACAGGAGAAAAAATTGACCATTTTTTAATAAATGTTTGCATTGTAAGTGTTTCAGCTACAGTTTAATAGGCTTTTATTTAAAGACGTGTGTGTGTGAGTGAATGTGTGTGCATTAGATTCATTTACGATTGCAAAGTAGACCTGTGTGTAAATGAAGGACTAGCGTCCTGTCCAGCGTGCCCTTCTGATTTGCACCCAGTGGTCCAAGGGTTGGCTTTGGCCCCCATGATTCACTGAAATAGATTAAGCAACATTCAGAATATTATTTGTTATGTGTTACTTTGCTGTCCCAGTTAGAACACAAATATTCTTTTGAAATCACCTATTTTCATCTAATTTTCATTGACAAAACTTTACTTTTTTTCATGTTTTTAAATGTAGGAAAATTTTGCAGCACCCTTGTTACAAATTTAAAGCCAAGGTGTTTCTGAAGATGATCATCATCCTTGGCTGTCCTCTGCCAACACCATGAACAAGTTTGCTGTATTCGCTGTCTTGGCAGTCTTCACTGCACTTGTCACAAGTCATGTAAGTTTTACTTAATTATTATTTTATTTATTATTTTTGTAGTGTTTAGGCAATAAGTACAATATAATTAGACAAAAAAAATATTTATTTGATAAAGAATGAATGTAATGTGATCTATTTAATAAGAAAAGATGGCAAAAGATCTGTAGGATCAAGTACAGCATAATAACTTAAGATGAAATGTGATATCTTTAATTAATTAGCTCCACAGTATTTCTGAAGAGATGAGCTGTTAATATAAATGTGTACATTAAAACTGTGGTTAAAAGTTATATACAGTGTGGATGAGTGGAAGGAACACAGGGTGAGTCCAGAGAAGTACTGGGATGCTAGCCGGGTTGCCCCTTTAATTGTAACAGCAGGAGCACGAGGGCACAAAACACAACAAGCATAAATAGCCTTCCGGGCTTCTTAAAGTAGTTGGCTCTTAAGAGTGGGCCGGGCTTGTGGAGTTCCGCCCTCTTATAAGTCCGGGTCCAAATGAGATGCCAGCATTAAAGGGCATCAGGTTTTTAGACTCCTCCAACTAGAAGGGGAAGGGTGAGTTGCCCTCAAGGTTTGCTTTCTCAGTGCTGTGGTGAAAAATAAAGGTGATAACGTTAGTGACAGCGCCACCTCTGACCCCATCGGGTTATTGCATACCTTAGATGAGCCCTGGAGGTGCTCCTCTGACACACATGCATAACCATAGGTATGGTTATTTGTTTAGTTTGAGCAGCTTACATGAATATTACTTAACTAGATTTTTCAGACAACATGAAGTCACATTTTAGATGATCCTAGCAAGTGCAATAGTTTACAGGGCAGCTAAGGGCTCCAAATCTGGAAACTAAGAGCTTTATTTTCTGCTGAAGCTGGCCCTCAAAATCCTTTCAATTACTTTTTAAATTTGCAAATATGCTTCTATATAGTATAGATGTATGTGTATTATAGGTACATGTAACAATAAACTCTTTTGTGTTTCAGTCTGATATTCCTGCCAAAGAGGAAATGGGTAATGCTTTTTTCACATCCTTATACATTCACTGCTTTTTGATAGCTGGTATTGTATAAGTTTTGTATAAAACACCCACCTTTCTCACTTTCATAATTATATTCATTGTAAGTTGTATTACTCATCAACCTTGTAGTATTGAAAGAACAGAGCTGTCAACTTTATTAAAGTCACAGTAGCGTCGCAGATGAATATAACTGGTCAAAATGTCAATAATGATGTCATAAATTACTTCTGTCATTTGAGTTTTCTGTGTGTAGTTCATTCTTTGAATGTAATTTATAGGAAATGGGCTTAATTGTGTGTTCAGAATTGTCTAATTGTCAGCCTTGAGTAACACCAGTACCACCCAAACATTTGTGAAGTTTTAAATTGTTTAAAAACATCCAAGAAATAAGTGATAATTGTTATTATTTCTCTTTTTCTTTGCAGCAGATGCAGCAGCTCTGGTACGAGGTTTTATCATATTATCATATGTTTAAGTATTTGAGGCATATTGTCCTCTATCTATCTATCTATCTATCTATCTATCTATCTATCTATCTATCTATCTATCTATCTATCTATCTATCTATCTGTCTGTCTGTCTGTCTGTCTGTCTGTCTGTCTGTCTGTCTGTCTGTCTGTCTGTCTCTGTCGTGTCGTGCTCGAATGGGTATAAAGAAGTGTTAGGATACCAACTGGATCATCCCATTTAATTAAAAGAAAATCCTAATAATGAAATAATGAAAACACAGACTACATGCTTCTTTTAACCTGTAACTGCTGCTTGGTTGAGTGGGTTTGGCTTTAAGGAGCTCAATCTTCTGGTCTGGCTTGTCCCAGAAGTGAGACGTCTCCTTCCGGGGAAGTCTGGCTTTATAGGACTCAACCTGGAAGAGCCAGAATGAGTTGCCCTAACTGGGTGTCTTCTTGGAGCTGAGGAGGAAGAAGGAGATGATTATGTTAGCAACAGTGCCCCCTCTTATCCTACATATCTACATGATGGTACTACATATCTCTATGACCTGGAACTGGTGATCCTCAGATATGTATGCGTGACACCATCTATCAGAATTAGAGTCAGAATCACAGAATCAGAATCACAGTTGGTTTCCTCTTTGTGAGTCCATAAAGTGAAATAAATCACATTATTTTTCATTTGAATGGGCAACTTGAGGGTGGCGCAGTGGTAGCGTTGTTGCCTCGCAGTTAGGAGACCCGGGTTCGCTTCCTGGGTCCTTCCTGCGCGGAGTTTGCATGTTCTCCCCGTGTCTGTGTGGGTTTCCTCTGGGCGCTCTGGTTTCCTCCCATAGTCCAAAGACATGCAGGTTAGGTGGACTGGCGATTCTAAATTGGCCCTAGTGTGTGGTGGGTGTGTTTGTGTGTGTCCTGCGGTGGGTTGGCACCCTGCCTGGGATTGGTTCCTGCCTTGTGCCCTGTGTTGGCTGGGATTGGCTCCAGCAGACCCCCGTGACCCTGTGTGCGGATTCAGCAGGTTGGAAAATGGATGGATGGATGAGCAACTTGCTGGGTGAAGCATGCACCATTTGGGATTCTGAGGGTATAATAAAAATGTAAAAGGTTTTACAGTTGTTAATACGATGAACTGTACTGAATGTTTCTTTATTCTGTTATTCTTACTGTGTGCTGTGTTTTCTTTTCTAACGCAAAGTTACTGTGAAGAAAACCAATTATTCAGTCCTTACCTCACAACGTGCAATATTTGAAGGTGTGTTATTGATTAAAGGAGATTACGCTACAGCATTACATCAAAAACTCTTGAGTGAGAAAAAAATTTAAACAGTAGCAGAAGTCAAAGTATACAGATACAATAGGGACCATAGTAATGACGTAATGCCAAGATATTGCACATAGGAAAGTGTATATTGGTCCATTACCTCCATTTTAATCAGATGCTACATACGTTCTACTTGCTAACTTACTGCTGCTTAGTATGCATTATTGATGTTGTATCTTATATCATGCTTCAGTGCATGTATTCATGTAGAACAAGCTCTGTACAAGTGAATGCATTATGTGCATGAAAAAATTTATTTGCAACTTCAGTCAAATTGCGCACAGCTCACAACAGTTAACGAGTAGTCAGTAGCAATCACGACACAACAATAAATGTTGGTAGAAATGTTAGTTTTTCCAAACTACACCTCTGCTACTTTGGGTCCATATCCCCTGCTCTGTGTGATTCTATGGAATGCAACATGTGACTCTAGACTCAGGGGGCTTGACTGGTATAATGTATGTGGCACATTGGGTAGCACTGCTGCTTCACAGACTCCGTATCTGGGGATCTTATTCATCTGCATGAAGTTTGCATGTGGGTTTTCCTTTGGGCATTAAAGGTTCCTTCTCATGTCCATAAAGATGTGCTGATAAATTGTTTGCTTTAAATTGGTGGGGGTATGGGCCCTGTGATGGACCTGGGCTGTGGCTGTTATCTGCCCACTGCTGCCATAATAGACCCCAGACCCCCACAGCTCTGAGTTGGATTTAGTGAATCAGCAGAGCATTAGGTAGATGTACAAATGTATTTATATTATCAGAAATTAATTTATGGAATATAAACCATATCCATATTTGTTATATGCTACTAGCCAATGTTTTTTAAATAAAATATTAAACTTCAGAGAAATGTAATAGTGAAATTCTAAAGAATAGTTTGTCATCAGCTAGAATATAAACAGATATATATGAAGCTATAAATGTGGATTAACAAACTGAAGTGAACTGGCATCCTGTCCACGAGTGGGCTTTGTGCACAATGCAGTTCAACGCAACCTTGTAATGCAAAAAAGAATGCTGAGAAAATGAACAGATGGACAGACTGATGAATTAACAAAAACATTACTTTTTATTTTAGCTTCAGGAATTACAATTACAGAATGGAATCATAAGAAGAATTTTAGGAAGAGCCATAGAGGTACCAATTAAAATTTTAAACCTGACGTTAACTTGTGTTTTGGTTTAAAGTACATTTTGTAGATTTATTATATTCAGAAGGCTAATTAGGTCTGGGTTATCTATTGTATGTTCATATTTCTATAGTATTATCCTTCCCTTTATTTATTTTAATATGAGGAAGTTAACATTACACCCAATTAAGTATGACTGGAAGCACTTAAAATGAACAAATATTAAATTGTCAACGTATTGGATTAGTTTATGACATTTATATTCTAGAAAATTTTAGAAGAACAATGATTGCTGATATAAAAACAAAATTATTAAGTACATTTTTAATAGTTTTTTGGAGAGAAGTGTGTATATTCAATTGAAAGCCTTTTTAGATGAAAGTGATGTGCTCGAAGTGTTTCAATCTGGTTTTAAGCCGCTTCACAGTACTGAAACCGCATTACTGAAGGTTTTTAATGACATCCTTTTGGCAACAGACTCAGGGGATTATGTGATTTTAGTTCTGCTCGATTTAACAGCTGCTTTTGATACTATAGATCATAGTATTTTATTATCTCGTCTGGAGCACTGTGTGGGCATTCGTGGTACTGCCTTGGCGTGGTTTAAATCATACTTGACTCAAAGAACTTTTCAGTGAGGCAAGATGAATTTAGATCTTCCTCTGCTTCACTATCATGTGGGGTTCCGCAAGGCTCCATAATTGGTCCTCTGCTATTTTCTTTGTATCTCCTGCCTCTTGGCTCTATTCTTAGAAAGCATAAAATTGCTTTCCATTGTTATGCAGACGATACTCAGGTTTATGTACCCCTCAAAACGCAAGGATGCTTATTCCATACAAACTTTGGTTATGTGCCTAGAAGAGGTGAAAGCTTGGATGGCAGTAAACTTCTTAAATTTTAATGAAAATAAGACAGAGGTTATAGTTTTTGGTCCTGGGGGCACCAGTGGGTCTATTTCTACTTCTGCTCCTGTGGATTTGGGTCCCCTTGCACAATATGGTACGCCTGTTATTACAAATTTGGGTTTTAGGATAGATGAGGATTTTAGACTGGACAGTCAGATCAGTGCGGTGGTGAAATCTGTTTTTTTTCAGCTAAGACGTTTGGCAAAGATAAAAAACTTTCTTTCCAAAGATCAATTTACAACAGTAATCCACACCTTTATTACAACCCAGTTGGACTATTGTAATTCATTGTATGTTGGTGTTAGCCAGTCCACCCTGTCTCGGCTGCAGCTGGTGCAAAATGCTGCTGCACGCCTTTTAACTGGCACGCGAAAGAATGAGCACATCACACCTGTATTATCCTCACTGCACTGGCTGCCTGTTCAGTTTAGAGTTCATTTTAAGATTCTTTTATTTGTTTTTAAGTCCTTAAATGGGCTTGCTCCGCCCTACCTCGCTGAGCTGCTGCATATGCACTCTCCTTCCCACTCACTCAGATCAGCTGGTCAGCTGCTTCTGGATGTGCCTAGGACTCAGCGAAAGCTCAGGGGGGATAGGGCTTTTTCCGTTGTGGCTCCAAGGCTCTGGAATTCACTGCCGATCCACATTAGACAGGCCTCCTCACTGCCCATTTTTAAGTCTGCTCTTAAGACTTACCTTTTTGGTTTGGCGTTTAATCCTGTGTGAGCAGTTGATTTTACTCTGTTTTAACTCTGTTTAGTTGTTTTTACTATGTTTTAATTAGTTTTATTTATTGTATTTTATTTACTTATTTATTATTTTGTTTTTGTTTAAAATTTATTTTAGTCTATGTTCAGCACTTTGGTCAGCGGCTGTTGTATGTAAAGTGCTTTATAAATAAAGTTGACTTGACTTGACTTGACTAGTTTATTTTTTAAGGTAATTAAGAGGGTCCATATGGTACTGTAGCATATTTATGCCTACTCCAATGTTTATTGACTTGACATTGTTACATTTATTGTGTATAAAGTGTTCACAGGTTACTACTTGAAGCTATCATTCTTTGCTTCTTGAGGCAGAGAAAACTTCTACTCACAGCAACCTATCATACAGGCTTGCTGTTTAGCATTTTGTTACAGACAGTTTTTTTACTGGCACTAAATACAGCTGCCAACTTCTCCCAGTACTTGGATGATGGAAGAGTTAAATGACTTCACAAGAAAGGGCTTGGACTAATTACTTTACTGCAGTTAACAGCTTACTGTGCTGTGTGAGGAGTTCATGCAGAACACTAGCAAACTGTGCCATACTTTCTCGTCTGGGGTAACTTAAGAAAGAGAATGAATACTTTCTGAAAGTTTAGAATAGAGCATAGTGCACACATTCAAGGGAGTAAATCATGAAGAAAAAAGAGTCAACACAAGGAAAAATCAATGGAGTCCACTGAGCCATACCTAACATGTTTATAACAGGAGAAAGCTAGCATAAGAGACAATGAAGTATGAGGGAATGAACATAAAAGGGGCACATTTTCGATTGTTAATGTATTGTTTTTGTATATGTCGTTTATTCATTTTTATTCTAAAAATATTTTTAAATATATTGAACAAAACACTGATTGTTGATATAAAAGAAAAGTAATTATTTATTTTGTTTAATATTTTGTCTTTCAGGCAATTAGGAAGCTTGTAATGGTAATGCATCATATTTACTCTTATTCTATTATTTACTGATTTTGAAGTTGTTACATTTGATGTGGAGTTTTCCAAAAGCAGAGAAAACCTTAATTCATTAAAGAATGCAAATGTTATCAAGGAACTCATAATCTGTATACAAGGCAAAGTTAACCAACACTCACTCATTAACAAAGGCATTACTTCCCATTTGCAAATTTGGCAGGATCTATTGGAGTAGATATATGTTAAGAAAAGACACATTGATATAAAAATATTTACCTTTTAAAACAACCCTTAAAACAGAAAAACTTATCCCAAAATCTAAAAGAGTGATTTGATTGACATTTGGTGCTTTTATAGAAAAAAAAGAAAATTAGAACATGCGATTTTTTATTTGTCGATAATAGTACTGTAGCGAGTAGGCCCAGTGCTGAGATGATCAGCTCCAGTATATGCAAATTAAGACAGCCAGAGGAAGGGATATAAGGGGAACAAGAACAGCGGCACTGATCAATAGGATTGACAGATGAGTGAAGGAAAGCGACACAGCATAAAAATGTTACGTGGGGAATGAACAGGATGAAAATTCAGCAAAGCTCAGGTAAGAGATGCTTAGCAAGAATGCAATAAATCTGAAGCCCGTGTGCCAGCCGCTGTGGCTATGAGCGTAAATGTTGCAAAGAGATCACTACAACACATTTACAAGGGTAAAACAACCCCAAAAGTAAAAAAAAGTTCAATTCATTGCATGTAAATCTTTAGTGCGTAAACATTATTCTGTTTGTAATCCGTTACAGTAAAATGTGAATCAGTGTTAGAACTTTACTCTCCAGCTGTTGTCAGATGAGAAATGGAGTGACCATGAGAAAGATATGAAACGAAAACAGATTAAAACTGAGAGATCAAAAGAAAAATGTGCATCAAGGCCAAAACAAAAGAGCAAGAAACAAAGCACAAAGTTTTTCAGTAAGAAATAGAATTAATTATATACAGTATAGTGTGGAACGAGCCCCGGACACAGACAGACAGACATGTTTAAAAGCACCACCACACGTTTATTTTACAGTCACTATTTACAATAATAAATGCATCACAAACCCACAGACTTCCCCAAAGTCCAGGCCAACACCACACTATGCCTCTTTCACTCTTCAGGCCGCCCCCTTGCCTCCTCCAAGACCTCATCTCTCGACCTCCCGACTCCAGCCCTGAATGAAGGGAGGCGGCCCCTTTTATAATCACCCAGATGTGCTCCAGGTGCTTCCCAGCAATCTTCCACTGACACTCCCCAGTGTGGCGGAAGTGCCAGCTGCATACCCAGAAGCACTCCGGGTGTCCCCGATCCTCTTCCCCCCAGCACTTCCGGGTGTGGCGGAAGTGCTGAGGTCTAGGGCTCCAAAGGCACTGGGGCGCCACCTGGCGGTGACTACGGTCCCCTATAGGGTTGAGCTTCACAGCTCTGTACCCGTGGTCCCCAAAGCAACCAGGGTGGTCGCCCCCTCGTGTTCTGGAGGAGGCGCAAACCCTCCTCCGGTCCTCCTGGGTGTCCCAGCTGGGTACCACCCCCAGCCGTGAGCCACAATATATATATATATACATATATACTAATAAAGAGATAGTGATAAAATGATATGAAAAGAAAAAAAATTAGAAACAACATGAGTCTCCATAAAACTGATTCAAGATGGCTTCCAGATATAAAAGTCCTGGGTCCAGGCCGGCAAAAAACTGGAAGTGACGTCAGATGTGTCATAGTTGTCAATCTTCCAGTCTGCAGAGAGAGAAAAAGAAAAGGCATTAGCTGACAGTGTCCTCTGGCAATTATCAAAGCCCTTAAACTGTCCTGAATTCACAAGCCTGTGACATCAAAAATCTTGGAAGGCTTGGAAGGAGACGATACGTGATTTTCTCAGAGACACTTTAACATCCTGTGAGACAAGGTAGTGAGACAAAAGGCCAACTGCTGTACAGGATTTTAAATGATCGACGCACAGTACGACAAGCAGAACATGCAGCGAGCCAGCAGCTGATCCGACCGCATCTCCTTAGCGTGCATTCAGTCCCCCCCACTTCACAACGCAAGCGGCAGAGATGAGAAGGGGGTGGGCGAGCAAAGTGAGCAGGGGGACAATGCCCCCTAGTATGTATATATATATATATATATATATATATATATATATATATATATATATATATATATATATAGTAGCATCTAGATGGATTCTCTGCTCTTTACATGGCTCTTTGAGGTGACTTGTTATCCTTAAAAGGACTGCCTCACTAGTTGGAAAAGCATGAGCCCGTGCCACTGGTGATGTAATGCCATACTTGGGTGACTCATCCCTGGCTGAAGCAACTTGTCAGCGCTATTACTATATATATATATATATATATATACAGTAATCCCTCCTCCATCACGGGGGTTGCGTTCCAGAGCCACCCGCGAAATAAGAAAATCCGCGAAGTAGAAACCATATGTTTATATGGTTATTTTTATATTGTCATGCTTGGGTCACAGATTTGCGCAGAAACACAGGAGGTTGTAGAGAGACAGGAACATTATTCAAATACTGCAAACAAACATTTGTCTCTTTTTCAAAAGTTTAAACTGTGCTCCATGACAAGACAGAGATGACAGTTCTGTCTCACAATTAAAAGAATGCAAACATATCTTCCTCTTCAAAGGAGTGTGCGTCAGGAGCAGAGACTGTCATAAAGACATAGAAAGCAAACAAATCAATAGGGCTGTTTGGCTTCCGCGGCACAAAGCTGTTGAAGGCGGCAGCTCACACCCCCTCCGTCAGGAGCAGGGAGAGAGATAGAGAGAGACAGAGAAAAACAAACATGCAAAAATCAATACGTGCCCTTCGAGCTTTTAAGTATGCGAAGCACCGTGCAGCATGTTGCTTCACTAAGCAGCTGCACAGAAGGTAGCAACGTGAAGATAATCTTTCAGCATTTTTAGACGAGCGTCCGTATCGTCTAGGTGTGTGAACAGCCCCCCTGCTCACACCCCCTACGTCAGGATCAGAGAAAGTGCAAGAGAGAGAAAGAGAAAAGTAAGTTGGGTAGCTTCTCAGCCATCTGCCAATAGCGTCCCTTGTATGAAATCAACTGGGCAAACCAACTGAGGAAGCATGTACCAGAAATTAAAAGACCCATTGTCCTCAGAAATTCGCGAACCAGCAAAAAATCTGCGATATATATTTAAATATGCTTACATATAAAATCCGCGATAGAGTGAAGCCGCGAAAGGCGAAGCGCGATATAGCAAGGGATCACTGTATATATGTATATATATATATATATATATATATATATATATATATATATATATATATATATTATTTTTATCCAACGCTCGGACATTGAAAAATCACTGCAACCGACAAGGACATGCCCATAATAACCATTGCATGTCCTAACATGTCGGTTAAAGCCATATTAATGGAAACTAAAAAACAAATTTCAAATTAAAAAAAAAATTTGAAGCTGAAACATACAACTCAAACATGTATGAGTCAATGACATAAACAGATCAAAATCATAAAAATCTAATAATAGTAATAATAATACTACAGTACTAAATTGCCCCTCACCCCAGGTGAATATATGACTGGCAATAAACTCAAAAACAAATTCTGGAGCGAATGAAGTAAAAATCCACATATGAAGCTGTGTTTATTTAAGCTGGTTTGCTACCAATTTATGTTACATATGTTAGCAGCTATTACAAGGTTAGATTTTTGGTTTGATGTACTTTTTATTTGATTTTTCCATGGTTTCCAGTTTTGTAAGTGTATTTTGGGTTTATTTTGGTACTTATCGGTTGCATTTTTAGCTCCCCACTTTCTCTGAGTAAACTGTAGTTCCCATATACTAGGCCTGTTTCAATTTGTATACTAGTTTTCATCTGAACTCACCAAAACCTTGTAATGATACCAGATGCAGATCAAAGTGTTAAATTCAATCCTGATTGAAGCTACCATTTTTACAGGATGTGCTAAAGAAGAAATTATATTTATATCCAAAATTCCCATTGTTCCCACTAATTATCTCTTTCAGTCCAAAATAATGCAGTTTCCTTTAAAATAAGTAAGGTGTTTTGCAGTTACCATGAACAGAACCCAAGATCACTCATCAGGAAAGACAAAAACTGATCTACAGCAGGAATGTTTCACTCGTGGGCAATTGTATGTAGCATATTCCAGAGTAAGGAGTGCCGACGAACTAATAAAATTAGTTTCTGGTAAAAAAAATACAGTAAAGTTCTCAGTTATCTCTTATATATATTTCTCTTCTGGTTCATCCTGCTTCCACTTCAAAACTGGGCCCGCCCACACAGCAACACGGCATTTCTCGATTCCTATTCGTCCTCTTCCAAACCCTTCCCCATGCTGCCTGCAGCCTCCCATACAACTTGCTATTTTTGTTATGCTGCAACGGTTGTTTCCTAAGCCTTTGTTATAAAATGAACGACAGTATCTTCTCTGTCGACGGGTTTTTGTACAACGTCATCTCTATTCCAGGATCCGACAACGGCCTGTTCCTATCAGTGGATTATTTCTTGACACAAACGGTTGACGAAGGCAATGCACTCTCACTACCGGTAATGTAGCTTTATCACCTTTGCGGGAGCCACCTGTGTCTTTACAACAGCTTCTTACACAGCAAACATCAGAAGCTAAAAATTATTGTGAACACATTCGAGAATAGAAATCTTCTCTAGCATTTGCTTCAATGGGTGCACAGATAACTCAACCTCCTGGCCACGGACCATACTGTTTTAAAATACACGGGCAAATTTATCACCAAATCTCTCCACTATACGTTAACACTTCTACCTCTCCAGGATATGGACAGTTGTATGTTTTTGACACAGCACAAGCTACTGAAGTACGCTTACAAAATAATGCAAACTCTGCATGCAGCGAAAATTTACTTCTCCAGCTAGATTCCATGCTCAGAACTATCAACCCCTTCGTTAAATCATACAAACACATGAATGAAATCGCTCAGTCCAATCCAACAGCATCTGTACGAATGGTTTTCAAGGAAAACCCTAGGCAGGATTTACGACGATACAATGCCCCGACATGTCACACCGATGTTGCAGCGGTTTTCGTCGGAGAAGATGGCGAACCGCTTGCCGAAAGGGACATTTGCCTTCTATCCCATAGGCAACTCCTGTAACAGATTTCCATGCTCAATATTAATTGCGATCCTATGGTTTACCCACTTTTATTCACTCACGGAGACATTGGCTGGCACAAAGATTTACAGCATGTTCCCGATAAAAGAACTGCGAAGCAAATAAGGCTTACTCAATGCCAATTTTATGCGTACAGATTAGCAATGAGAAATACATTTAGTATTTTGCACTCAAGCATCAAACTATTCCAACAGTACGTCGTAGATGCGTATGTTAAAACAGAGGGCGCGGATCTCAACTATCTCAGATTACATCAACAAGATCTGCGAGTGGAACAATACAAAGGACTATCAGATGCACTGAAAACAATGTACGTGTATACAAAATAGATCATATTACCGTCTAAATTTCCAGGAAGTCTAAGTTACATGCAACAAAACTATCAGGATGCCATGACCATTGTACGTAAATTCGGAAAGCCTGATTTACTTATCGCTTTCACATGTAATCCTGCTTGGCCGGAAATTCTACATGCACTGTCAGATACCCAAAGACCAGAGCACAGACCTGATACCAGTCTTCAGCTACGGTCAGTTGTACGTGGCTTTTTCTAGGGTTAGATCTTTTGACTCATTATCTGTCGTCTCCACCAAAATACCTATTCACAACTGCGTCTTTCAAGAAGTATTTATTTCTTCTTGATTTCTGAATTCCTTTCTCACCGTTTTCCATTCCTATTCTTACACTACCGTATGCCACGGCGGGCGTCAGCTAATTTAAATAATATTTCTGATACATCCAAATAACCAACAACATCATGAACAAGGTACATTGTCTTAGGAAATAATATGCAGCTCAACCACCTCAATAAAGGGATAAATATCTATGTGTCTTTCTGTGTGTCTGTCAGGTTGCTATGTCTCTGTCATTCCAACAGATGGCACATCACAAACATTTTAAGTAAGAAAATGCATTGTAGTTGTCATTCCAATAGATTGTGCCCCACATACTCATCTTGCAGTTAGCATCTTAACCCACTTTAATTAGCAGACGAGAACTGTACAGAATTTATATCCAAGCAAATTGATTGTTTTAGAGACAAATGCATCCTCTGAGGTTTCTGCAGGAATACTCTGGGAAACTCTGAAGGCCTTCTTAAGGGGACAGATTATCTCATATCTCTCCCACAGAAATAAATCTGAAACCAAGAAGGTATCGGAGCTAATCAGTGAAATTACCAAAACGGATCAAGATCATGCCAGGTGTCCAAAGAGGCACTTGATATGAAAAGATAGGCTCTGCATTCAGAAGTCAACCTCTTAAAAACAAAAGAAATGGAAGAACTCATTTTTAAATCAAGACATTAATACTATGAACACGGAGAGAAAGCGAATAAGATCTTAGCTCAACAAATCTACAAGCAGGAAGTTCGTAACGCAAACACATTTTAATGTGTTACAATTGACTGAATATTCAAACAATTATTTGCAAGAGGGATTAAGAGCTACGAAAAATGCTATGCGCTCTTTTTTTTCTTAACATTTCTCAAGATTACAACTTACACAATATGCTTATTATTTTTGCTAAAGGGAAGTACTTGGTCTTTATTACATTTTCAGAAAAACATGTATAATGAACAAATAGTTTAACATTACAAAAAAATTATTTTTGTTTCTTTTTTCAGGCAAAGTCATCCAGCGTGCCTTAAAGGTAAATGCACAGTTTTTACTTCATTATTTAAAGCTACAGTGGGTCAAATATTTATAGGCACAGTTTTCATTTTTTCATACAGAAAGCTGCCCCACAGTGGTCTCCACCAGCAGCCACAGATATTCACATATATTAAACGTTTGCACTCTTTTTTAAATTGACACTTGTGATTAGATTTACTTTAAAGGCATTTTTAACGTATGTTTCTTTGGATCTGTAGTAAATATGCATAAATATATTTTCTGTTGCAGTGTACAACAACAATGAGGGAAACATTTAATTTAGCTTTGGTAAGTATGAAAATAATTTTTAATATGATAGAAGTATTCAAATAAGGTATTGTACGTAATAATAAAATGAAGAATGAAAGAAGAATTTTTAAATATAACATACTGAAGTTCCACAACACTAAACTGGAAAAAGCACATCAGTAAACAAATGAAAGAGTGGAAGAACGTATTGGAATGACTGCATCTTAGGATACTTCTGTTATATTCTTGTTGTCTGTCCAGCATGACAGCACAGAGATCTCTGTCCATGTGACATCTAAACATTCTCCCTGTGTCTGCATGGATCTTCCCCGATCCTCTAAGACAAGAAGATTAGTTTAACTGGTGATTTCAGATTGTCTTGTATTTAAGTGAGCTCTGTAATGGTCTGGTGCCCCATTCAGGGTTATTTCCTGCATCATATCTAGTAAATAGGCTCCAGACTCTCATGCCCTGCGTGGGATTGGGCAGGTTAGGTTACGGATGCATAGCCTTTCTCAGTTTCTGAAAGAACCATACAGTAAATCCTGGTATTAAAACTGCACTAGGAAATTAGGGTCATGTGACCAGAAAGTAGGTGCATCTTAATAATCATCCATAATGCGTGAGAGGCCTGTGAAGTGTAACACTTGTCTTCCACCTTACAGTACTAAAAAGACCAGTGTGGTGTTTTTTGTGGTTTTGAGGATGTTTCTTTTCAATCAAAGTGAAGAAAATAAGGAAACAGAGATAACCAAAATAAGAATAAGCTGGCAATCAAAAGGTTGCCAGTTTGAATCCCGTAAATGCCAGAAGTGACTGTACTCCATTGTGCCTTTGAGCAAGGCCTTTAACCAGCAATTGCTTCATCCTGGGTGTGCCGTTTATATGCATCCAGCCCTGCAAGGAGGTCCTCCAATTTACAGAGAAACCTTGGGAGTTGGTAGCAGGATTGGCATTCCAGTGTGGTGCTGAAGTGTCACCTGCTGCACTTGGGTCCCACTCCGGGAGATTTGTCATGTGGTGGGTGCAGCAACGTGCTATCAGCACATACTCCCAACGTCTCTCTTTTAGAGGGAGGGAAATTTGGATTTGCCAATCAACTGTTATGATTTATGTGACTAAATTAAAGACATCTCTCTATTATAAAAAAAAAATCTTGGGACGAGACGAGACTTTTTTCCTGCAACGAGATGTGATCTTTTAAAGAGAGACGGAGACACACTTTCACATCCCGCGAGACGGTCAAGTCACATCATACTTACAATCTTTGGAAGCAAGTCCCGTGAGACGTTGACTTTTGCAAGTCATGTCCTACTTATAACCATTTTCAAACAAGACCATGGTCATCTAACCTCTCAGTTGTTGGAATGCTTTTGACAGACACACTTCCTGTGCTCTCTTTCTGCCAAGAGATTTAACCACGCCCGGGGCCAGTAAAAGACAAAGTAGAACGTCATAAAGAATTCAAAAACATTGGCGCGATACACATGCAGAGCAGGTTAGACATAATGGAAGTAGGAAAATTCTAAAGTCTCAAAAAAATGATCGCATTAGTGCAAACAAACGGAAAATATTACTCTGTGAAATAACGGAACAGCGAAAAGAGATCGAATAGTGTTTGAGGATGTCTGGGGGAGAAGAGAGACAAGGCAGTGAGACAAAACGACAGCTGCTGTATACGCTTTTAAACATTTAAAGCTCCAAACGAGATGCAGATCACAGCAGCAGCAGCAAGCCAGCAGCTAATTGAGCAAAGAGGAGGCAAAAAAAAAAACAACTGTATTTGTTTCCCATTGTATCACCATTTCAAAGGGGTTCCAGAGGAGCGACTGGGTCTCCTTGGAGTGCGTTCAGCCCCCCTCTTCACAATGGTGCATATTGCTGGTGGGGGGAGTGGGGGTTGGCAAGCAAAGTGAGCAGGGAGCGAATAAAAAAAACATGACAGTAATAAAAATTAACTTTGTCAATCAAATTCCAGACATGAAACAAATGTCAGATTTGAAATCATTATGTGTAAAAACCACAGAATAGACCACATTACATGTATAAAATGTGGCTAATACTACACAAAGTAAAATGTTAAATATTTCTCAAACTTTAACCTTGGTTAATTAGCAGAGAGCAAGAGAGAGTAGGGGCAAGGAAGGATACAAAGTTAAAGAGTAGGAATCCAAAGCCCACCAGTAAGACTGGGACCAAGCAAACTCCAAATAACAGTACACATTTATAAATAGGTGGCCCTGCCCCCATGGGCTCTACCTAAAGAAACACAAATGTTAAACAGTTAAGTGTTTTACCTAAAGGAGCATTGCCAATGAGATACGGTAAGGAGGCTAGCTAGAGTAAGTCAACGATTCTTTAATTAGAAACTGTAAGGCTCCTGAACTGAGGGTGATTTGTGATTTAAAGAAGTCAAGTTGAGTGATCAGAGGTTTATAGAGAAAGCAGGAGCAATCTGTAAAGTTAATAAATGGGAATACTACAGTACCAAAATATGATGGTATTCAGCAATGTCCAATCATTTAATCAGACCACCTTACATATGATAGATCAAAAAGGGCAGGAAATCTGTGTAGTCAGTAAAGTGAACAGAAAAAGAACACAAGGAGAGTAAGGTATCAGTCAAGACTGAGCTGGAACTCGCAGATACGTTAAAGTGTGTAAAACAAGATTTACATTGTAGAAAAGAGTAAGAGGAAAGGTGATCCCAAAAGCTGAGAGAAATGAACCAAGGGCATCCGCAAAAAAATTGGCAGATGTCTAACAGGTCACATTTTTATGAGATGGTACATTTGATGCATTAGCGTGCTGCAAAAAACAAAAACATCCACATGGAAAGTCATTCAAAACAAGAGGTCAGTGGGGCAGCAAAGATAAAAAAAATTAAAAAGAGGTAGAAACAAAAGACGTTGTTGTGATGAAAACTATACTAGACATTTTAAAACAGTTATTTGAACAAGTATTTTGAATAGGCTGTGGATAGTACAGACTAAGGAGAATGACCTTAACAGATCGTCCAGAGAGAGTTAGTATCACCAGTTCAAGCCGCTTTAGCATCAACCTGCACTCCAGTTCTGCAGAGTTGCCAACAAAACAATGAGGGTACTAAAGGAGATAAGATGCACCAATCAACACCAAACTTGAACAAAAGGTCCCCTTTTTTGTCCCAAAATGCTCGGTTACATATCACCTTTTTACCACAAAGTGTCACACTCCTTTCACACAGACACACACCCATCATTAAGATATCAATGTTTTCTGTAAAACATCAAGAATCTTTGAAAACCACAGATCAAAATTTTTGACCAATATAAAGCTTTCGTTCCTCCCCTATACATGATGGGTTATGGTGGTGGAGGGTGCAAAGCAAGAATGGACAAAGCAGATAAGAAACACAACTTTGGACCGTAGCCAGGGAAGAAACACTAGCTGAAACATGACATTAAGTAGTAAAAGCCCACAATACAAAGTAAAAGTTGAAAGTGCAATATAATTAATGATTGTGCCACAGTGATTCCAGTCCAAATCCATTAATGCAAAGCAATATTGAAATCAATTTAACCTACTGTACTGGTTTCCTCCTGTCATTCAAAGACATGCACATTACTTTGATTTGTGTCTTATTTATTGAACTGGCATGAGTCTTGCATGTGAGTGCCCACTGCAGCAGACTGGGGCCTACCAGACTTGGTCCTTGACAGGATAGGCTCCTGCTTCACATGTCCGTATACTGGAATAAGCAGGTTAGTACAGGAGTGAATGAATGGATAAATTATACGAAGTTGTCTTATAAGAATAAGAAATGTTTCATTGTTGATCTTAGGCCACTTGTATATAAAACCACAAATAAGAAACAATTATGTTTCAATAGTAATAAGCTGAAACAACATTATTGAAGGCCTCACATTTAGGGGTTATGCACATTCATTTTCAATTCCTATCCAGGCTTGTTGATGAACAGCGCTTGTCTCAGGGGCATTTAAGGTAACTCTCGGTGCCGTCCGTCATCGGAGCCATTAACACTCACACACACAGTGCTAATTTGGATTTACAAGTTAATCTAAACTATACATCTTTGGCAAAGAGAGGTAAATCCAGACTGTCCACACAGACACATGGAGAACGACCGGGAGTAGGATTCAAATCTAAGAAACTGAGCCTGTGAGACAGCAGTGCTAACCACCGCACCACCCTTCCACATCCTACCATCTCTGTATGTATAAAATCCAACGTCTGTCTGTCTGTCTGTGTGTCTGTCCGCTTTTCACAGGAGAACTACTAGATTTTGTGACTTCTATCATAGCACTAAGTATCATAGTTCACTTGCAGGAACAATTTAGGTGGAAGCGTGACGTCCCAGGCGGGGCCCCCCTCACTCACGTGCCAGCCTCCATCCAAGTCAGTCTACCTCACACCATGTTTTGGAGTGTGCGTTGCCTCTGCTTAGCTAGCGATACTTGTTTGTTTATTGATTTTTAAAGTTTGTCCTGTTTCACTACTGTACGGGTGGAGCTGTAGGAGAAAGCTAGTACACAATAAGAAGCACATATGTAGCCAGCTATGTCTAGTGACTGATCAAAAATGTTGAGTCTTTTTATTAAAAATCTTTTCTTCCTTGTTAACTTTCTAACATATGTCATTTGTTTTCAGGTACTTGGAAACAAGCTGAAGTTAAATTTTATCCAGCATGTTAAACACCTGTAATCATCTGCAATAAAATCATCATGTCAAAAACTTGTCATCTTTTTTTGTTTTTGTTTCTTAATTATTATAATATCGAACAAAGAGTGTGGGCGTTGGTATGAGGTCATTATTAAAAAGACTACAGTAGATTTTGTGATGCTCAACACAAGCCAATACAAAAGTAAAACATTAAAAATAAATACTCATCACTAACACCCTTCTACCTGTCCTGTGATCCTCAGACTGTCTGTTACCTCGAAAACTGTTCTGTGATGAAATTGACAGTACCAGACAGAACAAAGTTAACCCGCTGTGTATAAAGTCACTTGTCACTTATGATTTTTGGATATGATATAGTGATAAAGTTATTTGACACTTATTTCCAACAAATAGACCAGGGGCTCAAGTGAGTCAGTTTCTCTACTGACCACTCATTATTTACCGCTGGCATCTTATTTAACACAGGGGTGCTGATCTCCAGTCCTGGAGGGCTGCAGTGGCTGCAGATTTTCATTCTAAGCATCTTCTTAATCAGAGAGCCATTTTTGCTGCTGATTAAATTGTTTTGCCTTAGTTTTAATTGACGTGATTTAGACCCCTTAGTTGTTTCTTTTCCCCTTAATGAGCAGCCAAACAATACTGAGATGCAAAATGAGCCACTACATAACCAGTTAACCTGAAAGGTAAAGGTCGCAGTCATGTTGATTTACTCAGGACACCAAAACATCTTGACGGTTGTCTTAGAAAAAACAGAAAACCAACAGTTTTCTGTAGCAGAATGAGAGCAGCAACAAGTCATGGTATTCAATAGCGGCTTTAATTTACAGCAAGAATCATCTTCTCATTAAGAAGCTGGCTGGAGTGAAATTGGTTGGAGTTTGAAGCTCTGATTTAGTTCTTTTTGGCTCGTTTCACATCTCATTTCTGTTTGCCTGCCATTTAATGAAGAAACAAATCAATTCACAGCACTGAACCCTTAACAACAGGGCTATTAAAATGAAGCGAAAAGGAGTTCATTAGCAGTGAAACTGATCGCTGATTAGGAAAAGGATTAGAATGAAAAGCTGCAGCCACTGTGGCCCACCAGGACCAGAGTTGGACACCCCTGATTTAACAGAAATAGTCATGCACAAAAAATGATTTACACAGAAATCTCCAAATGAGCATGTAATCAAGACAAAGGGTGGTCAGATGTCACATTTTCTAAAGATCTGTGTAACAGAGATGTTGGCTCCTACTGCCTTTGTACTATTTAGTGTGAGAGTTTTGACTTTTCAGCCATCTTTAGATCCTAGTTGTGTTCCAATTTATCATTCAATTGATCATAGGGTAGTTATTGTCACATGCACAGAGTACACACAGTTACTTGCATTTCTGATCAACATATGAAACATCGCCACCCCACAGATGCCACAATTAGTCAGGAAAACTACTTTAATTCAACACATCCTACTTCCTTACCTTAAACCCCTACTGTACATTGATGATAATATTAATTTAGTACAATCGTTCTGTAAATTATAACAAAGGTGAGGTGACTATATGTCCCAAATGATATAGCGTTCCTGAGGGGTGAGATCCATGGAGGGTGCAGTACAAAACTGAATTTCTGTGATGGCACTGCAAATCTCCCAGGTCAGTTATGGCTGAAATTAGATTATGGTTATTTTTTGGGAATGATCAGCCAAGATCCTCATGAAAGAGCTACACAATCTTCAAATAACTGTTTTGTGCCTCGTAATGATGGAATGATTTTACGATAAACGTATTAATCTTAAGGACAGAAGACACTTGTTCATTTTTTACACTGTAAATTTATCATTTTGACTGCACCGTCCCCTCAAAGTCACAGAGAGGAACCCATTCTCTGGAGTGTGAGTGCTCATCTAGAGAAGTGTCATGGCAGGTGAAAGAGTGTTCCATGTTGTCTGCCCTGAGTGGAACGTGGCAGAGTGCAGCAGCATAAACGTTTACAGATGACTTACATGGCAGTGAGGATTTCAATCTGTGACAAAGATATGAAGAAAGTTCCCTATTAGGGCCTCCAGAACACGGCTTATGTTGTGGCCACCATCTTTTAGGGTCACTCATGTGTACAACCAGCAGACTTAGGCCTGGATTTTATAAATAGAAATAAAGAAGCCTGTCATGTGGATGGTAGACGTGAAAAGTGGGCTGGTGGGTGCTGAAGCAGGATAGCTGTCCTGCCATGATCCGGTGGACGGTGTAAAGTTCTGGATTGTAATGTGCAAGCAATGAAGACAGGCAGCTCTTCTATTGTGTTTTTCATTTGGTCATGATCCGAAAAAATAATAAATAAATAAATAAGAACACAAAGTCAGTGGATCTTATGCACTGAAGCACACTCACTTTATGTGATGTTTAATTAATCCATGACTACATATTTTGTTTTCTGATTACATATGTGATTAGGATAATGGAAGTATTGGGGGAGATATGTAGGTACAGAGGACTTTGTAATAGTAGATATCTCGCTTAAGAACATTTACTGATTTTGCAGGATTGTGTCAAATATCTATTCAAAAATACATTAAAGATTTATATTTACAGATGGAGGGTCCAAGCAAAGAAGACATAAAGCAAAGGTAAGCATTTGTGAAACATATATTATGAAAAAAGAACATATGGCAAGAAATTAAAGTGTCTCTTGTTAGCATTACTAAAAGTTAGCTTTGTTAAAAACAAATAAAGTGTTTAAAATTGGAGAGATCTTCAGGCACAGAAAAAGCAGCAGGTGTCACTCTGCATGTCTGCACACAGTCCAGCATGGGTCTTTTTATTTTGGTTTGTTTGTAATTTTTACTGCCACCTTGTGGACAAAAAATGCCATATACATGCTGTAAATGTTCAGCTAAAATTTCTGAAATAGATGAGAGGAATAATGAAAAGTCAGTACTTGATACTTTAACACAAAAATATGAAAGCCTAGTGAGAAATAACATAAAACATCAATTGGAGAAAACCACCATGTAATAGCTGGGTGTATATGAAAGACAAAATATGATCAACATTTTACTGATCTCAGAGGAAATTAGTAGAATATCATTTTCATTCTCATAATTTTACAAATCTAAAAAAATTAGGAATATGAAATGCACCCTTCTGCCAGCATATTACAAAATGGGGATATGGTATCATTTATTAGCGATTTGGTGACCATTTGTCATTCTGTTTTATGCACACAGAATACCGGGCAGAGACGTTTCACAACTACAGGTTCAACCCCAGACCCCACTCACACTTTCTTCTTCTTCATTCGTCTGCTCCCATTAGGGGTTGCCACAGCGGATCATCTTCTTCCATATCTTTCTGTCTTTTACATCTTGCTTTGTTACACCCATCACCTGCATGTCCTCTCTCACCACATCCATAAACCTTCTCATAGGCCTTTATCTTTTTCTCTTCCCTGGCAGCTCTATCTATAGCATCCTTCTCCCAATATACCCAGCATCTCTCCTCTGCACATGTCCTGCCACCTCCAGCTGTCTCCTGCTTTCTGGTCAGTGCCACCGTCTCCAATCCATCCATATAATATAGCTGGTCTCACTACCATCTTATAGACCTTCCCTTTCACTTTTGCTGATACCCGTCCATCACAAATTACTCCTGACACTCTTCTCCACCCATTCCAACCTGCCTGCACTCTCTTTTTCACCTCTCTTCCACAATCCCCATTACTCTGTACTGTTGATCCCAAGTATTTAAACTCATCCACCTTCGCCAACTCTACTCCCTGCATCCTCACCATTCCACTGACCTCCCTCTCATGCACACACATGTATTCTGTCTTGTTCCTACTGACCTTCATTGCTCTCCTCTCTAGAGCATATCTCCACCTCTCCAGAGTCTCCTCAACCTGCGCCCTACTATTGCTACAGATCACAATGTCATCAGCAAACATCACAGTCCACGGGGACTCCTGTCTAATCTCGTCTGTCAACATGTCCATCACCACTGCAAATAAGAAATGGCTCAGAGCCAGTCCCTGATGTAATCCCACCTCAAACTTGAATGCATCCGTCACTCCTACCGCAGACCTCACCACTGTCACACTTCCCTTGTACATATCCTGTACAACCGTTACGTACTTTTCTGCCACTCCCGTCTTCCTCATATAATACCACAGCTCCTCTTGAGGCACCCCGTCATATGCTTTCTCCAGGTCCACAAAGACACAATGCAACTCCTTCTGGCCTTCTCTAAAGTTCTCAGAGCAAACATCACATCTGTGGTACTCTTTCTTGGCATGAAACCATACTTCTGCTCAGTAATCATCACCTCACTTCCTAACCTAGCTTCCACTACTCTTTCCCATAACTTCATGCTGTGGCTCATCAATTTTATTCCCCTGTAGTTACTGCAGTCCTGCACATCCCCCTTATTCTTAAATATCAGCACTAGTACACTTCTTCTCCACTCCTCAGACATCCTCTCACTTTACAAGATTCCATTAAACAATCTGGTTAAAAACTCCACTGCCATCTCTCCTAAACACCTCCATGCTTCCACAGGTATGTCATCTGGACCAACAGCCTTTCCATTCTTCATCCTCTTCATAGCTGTCCTTACTTCCTCTTTGCTAATCCGTTGCACTTCCTGATTCACTATCTCCACATCATCCAATCTCTTCTCTCTCTCATTCTCTTCATTCATCAGCCTCTCAAAGTACTCTTTCCATCTGCTCAACACACTCTCCTCGCTTGTGAGTACATTTCCATCTTCATTCTTTATCACCCTAACCTGCTGCACATCTTTCCCAACTTAGTCCCTCTGTCTAGCAAATCAGTACAGGTCTTTTTCTCCCTCCTTAGTGTCCAACCTCTCATACAACTCATCATACGCCTTTGCTTTAGCCTTCGCCACCTCTCTCTTCACCTTGTGCCTTATCTCCTTGTACTCTTGTCTACTTTCTGCATCTCTCTGACTATCCCACTTCTTCTTTGCCATCCTCTTCCTCTGTATACTCTCCTGTATTTCCTCATATCACCACCAGGTTTCCTTTTCCTCCTTACTCTTTCCAGATGTAACAACAAGCACCCTTCTTGCTGTCACCCTTACTACATCTGCTGTACTTTCCCAGCTGTCTGGTAACTCTTCACTGCCACCCAGTGCCTGTCTCACCTTCTCCCTAAACTCAACCTTGCAGTCTTCCTTTTTCAACTTCCACCATTTGATCCTTGGCTCTGCCCTCACTCTCTTCCTCTTCTTGATCTCCAATGTCATCCTACAGACCACCATCCTATGACGCTTAACTACACTTTCCCCTGCCACTTTCCCTTGACTTTGCAGTCTTCAATCTCCTTCAGATCAGCTCTTCTGCATAGGATATACAGTGCATCCGGAAAGTATTCACAGCACATCACTTTTTCGACATTTTGTTATGTTACAGCCTTATTCCAAAATGGATTAAATTCACTATTTTCCTCAGAATTCTACACACAACACCCCATAATGACAACGTGAAAAAAGTTTAGTTGAGGTTTTTGCAAATTTATTAAAAATAAAAAAACTGAGAAATCCCATGTACATAAGTATTCACAGCCTTTGCTCAATACTTTGTCGATGCACCTTTGGCAGCAATTACAGCCTCAAGTCTTTTTGAATATGATGCCACAAGCTTGGCACACCTATCCTTGGCTAGTTTCGCCCATTCCTCTTTGCAGCACCTCTCAAGCTCCATCAGGTTGGATGGGAAGCGTCGGTGCACAGCCATTTTAAGATCTCTCCAGAGATGTTCAATAGGATTCAAGTCTGGTCTCTGGCTGGGCCACTCAAGGACATTCACAGAGTTGTCCTGAAGCCACTCCTTTGATATCTTGGTTGTGTGCTTAGGGTCGTTGTCCTGCTGAAAGATGAACCGTTGCCCCAGTCTGAGGTCAAGAGCGCTCTGGAGCAGGTTTTCATCCAGGATGTCTCTGTACATTGCTGCAGTCCTCTTTCCTTTTATCCTGACTAGTCTCCCAGTCCCTGCCGCTCTAAAACATCCCCACAGCATGATGCTGCCACCACCATGCTTCACTGTAGGGATGGTGCCAGGTTTTCCCCAAATGTGACGCCTGGCATTCACACCAAAGAGTTCAATCTTTGTCTCATCAGACCACAGAATTTTCTTTCTCATGGTCTGAGAGTCCTTCAGGCGCCTTTTGGCAAACTCCAGGTGCGCTGCCATGTGACTTTTATTAAGGAGTGGCTTCCGTCTGGCCACTCTACCATACAGGCCTGATTGGTGGATTGCTGCAGAGATGGTTGTCCTTCTGGAAGGTTCTCCTCTCTCCACAGAGGACCTCTGGAGCTCTGACAGAGTGACCATCGGGTTCTTGGTCACCTCCCTGACTAAGGCCCTTCTCTCCCGATCGCTCAGTTTAGATGGCCGGCCAGCTCTAGGAAGAGTCTTGGTGGTTTCAAACTTCTTCCACTTACGGATGATGGAGGCCACTGTGCTCATTGGGACCTTCAAAGCAGCAGAAATTTTTCTGTAACCTTCCCCAGATTTGTGCCTCGAGACAATCCTGTCTCGGAGGTCTACAAACAATTCCTTTGACTTCATGCTTGGTTTGTGCTCTAACATGAACTGTCAACTCTGGGACCTTATATAGACAGGTGTGTGCCTTTCCAAATCAAGTCCGATCAACTGAATTTACCACAGGTGGACTCCAATTAAGCTGCAGAAACATCTCAAGGATGATCAGGGAAAACAGGATGCACCTGAGCTCAATTTCGAGCTTCACAGCAAAGGCTGTGAATACTTATGTACATGTGCTTTCTCAATTTTTTTATTTTTAATAAATTTGCAAAAATCTCAAGTAAACTTTTTTCACGTTGTCATTATGGGGTGTTGTGTGTAGAATTCTGAGGAAAATAGTGAATTTAATCCATTTTGGAATAAGGCTGTAACATAACAAAATGTGGAAAAAGTGATGCGTTGTGAATACTTTCCGGATGCACTGTAATCTACCTGTGTGCATCTTCCTCCACACTTGTACGTAACCCTATGTTCCTTCCTCTTCTTAAAATACGTATTCACCACAGCCATGTCCATCCTTTTGGCAAAATCCACTATCCTGTAACCTTCTTCATTCTTCTCCTTGACACCTTACCTACCCATCACCTCCTCGTCTCCACTGTTCCCTTCACTAACATGTCCATTGAAATCCGCTCCAATCACCAGTTTCTGTCCCTTGGGTACACTGTTCATCACTTCATCCAACTCACTCCAAAAATCTTCTTTCTCACCCATTGCACACCCAACTTGCAATGTATATGTACTAACAACATTCATCATCACACCTCCAATTTCCAGCTTCATAACCATTACTCTGTCTGACACTCTTTTCACCTCCAAAATACTCTTGACATACTGTTCCTACAGAATAACTCCTACCCCATTTCTCCTCCCATCCACACCATGATAGAACAATTTGAATCCACCTGGCCTTACTCCCCTTCCATTTAGTCTCTTGCACACACAATATATCAACCTTCCTTCTCTTCATCATATCTGTTTAACTCTCTCCCCTTACCAGTCATCCAAAAATATTCAAGTAATAGAAACATAGAAATAGCGGTATGGAGGTCATCAGGTAAGCTGATTTGTGTTTTCTATTAACTGCAGTAAAGTTTTGTATATCAATACATTTTTATTCACTATGGTGTGAGAAAGTGGCAACATGCTGCAGGCTGATCAGACATGCAAGTATTTCTCTGTACTCTTTACACATCCCAATACTACTACTACCACCCTGGGGAAAAAAGCTAAGACTATATAATTTGATTTATGCAGGTCATTACTGGTGTGTGTTCAGACCATAGTATGTGTATATACAGTATGTTTATATATATATATACATATATATTTATACAGTATATATGTAAATATATAATATATATACAGTGATCCCTTGCTATATCACGCTTCGACTTTCGCGGCTTCACTCTGTTGCGGCTTCACTCTGTCGCGATTTTTTCTCATACACGCTTACGTCACTACGCATGCGCTTTCTGAGAACTTTTATCTAAGCCCCACGATGGCTCCTAAACGTGCTGCTTTTTCTAAGCCTTCTGACAATGAAACTAAGCACCGGAGGAAGATGCTTACCATCCAGGAGAAGGTGAAACTCTTGGATATAATCAAAGATGGCAATACCCTACAAAAGCCTCCTCACGCATATGAAAAGACAGCACCAGCAACTGCCTATCAAGATGTTCTTCAGCTGCGCACCCAGACACCCACTGCTTACTCCTAATACTCCTTCAGCGGAAGAAGACAAAGACGCACTTGCTGAAGATACTGCACCACCTTGTCACGCTTGGGTCGCAGATTTGCACAGAGACACAGGAGGTTGTAGAAAAAAAAAAGAACTTTATTCAAAGCACTGCAAACAAACGTTTGTCTCTTTTCAAAAGTTTAAACGTGCTCCATGACAAGTCAGAGATGACAGTTCCGCCAGGAGCAGAGAATGTCTGAGAGAGAGAGAGAAACAAAACAACCAATTCCAAAGCTGAGAGGCGCTGCACAATACTTTTAAGTAAGCAGAGTACCGCGTGAGAGGTTTATCACGCGTTATAGTGCAAGTAAGAAGGGTAAGGAGCAATGTGAAGGTAGACTGTCAGCTGTTTTAGGGGTTTTCCCAGGGGCATCTGTGTCCTCTGAGGGTGAGATCAGCGCTCCAGCTTACAACCTGAAGACTCTCCTACTGAGCTCGTGCCTTCATAGGTTAGTGGTTGTGTGTAAGAACTGTGTGTGTGTGTAATTAAATGTACAGTACAATAATAATAATCTGATATTTGTAACGTCTAATATGTCCTATTTTCTCTTATTTTGTCTAATATATTGGGTAATACGAGTGTAATGGTGACTAAAGGGTGTTATTTCATGTCTAGAGGGCTCTAATAATGTTAAAAAACGTATTTAGAAGGTCGTAAACAGGTTTTCTATACTCTCAACTGCGAAAATATTCGATTTATAAATAAAGAATCCTACTTCGCGAAAATTCATTTACCGCGGTAGAGTCTGGAACTGATTAATCATGATAAACAAGGGTTCACTGTACTGTCAAAGATGTGACAAGAGAGACCAAAAAAGGTTTGGGGCAGCCTCCCATATAATTGATCCTGGCTGCAAAATGATTGAATTTTGTGTACAGGTATGTAGAGGTTGGAGTCCAAAACAGAACTAATTGGTGAGGTTGAGATGATGGGTTTTTAAAGTGAGGCAGAGGAAGTGAGGTAATTATGAGCGGAGCTGGAAGTGACATCATCGTGCTTGTGACCGGAAGTGGCATCATCTGGACTGGAACTTGCATCAATAGGATCCTGACTGGAAGTGACGTCATGGAGGCTATGCGGAATTTCCCATAATGGGCCTGCAGTGGAAAAAGAGAAAGGATCAGTGCACCTCACCACCCCATGGTCTGGTGTGGAATTACCTTCCTTCGAGCACTTTATCTGCCTCTCATGCGCACGTGTGTTACAATACATATATACACATATATACATTGTTCATATATTATAAATATATATATATATATATTTGCTATGTATATATATATATATATATATATATATATATATATATATATATATGAAACTGTATATATATACTTATATACTAGCCATGTAAGCCTGGGCTGTTTCCTACAAACTATTGAAATCATCAGAAAATAAACTGAACTGTAGAGATGTCAGGTAATTGAAAAAAACTACTCTGGGCATCTCTCTCTTCGGAGGATTCGATTTGCCGACATGCTCGCCTCGCTTGTGTATTAGCAGTGGGAGAAAAGGTAAAAGGGATACCGTTTTGCCGATATTAGTTGCTAAGTGACTTTGTCCTTCTTCTGAGGTTTTATTTTGCTGATGTGCTGGCCTCGCTTGTGTTATTAGTGGCTAAGTGAGTTGTCTGTTTCCTTGAAGGCGAAGCTCTTACCCTGACTCCACCTCTCACTTACATATTGTGGAAGCCGGCCTGGACACAGACAGGCGGACACGTTGACGTCACCCACAACACATTTATTATACATATTTCTATTATTTACAAGTCAATAAGTGCACCACAACACCCCCAAATACTCTCCCAAAGTCCTGGCCAACACGAATGCCTTTCTCTCCTCTTCAGGCCGCCTCTTTCCCTCTCCACCCGAGCTCTGTCCTTGTCCTCACCCGACTCCAGCTCCCAAATGGAGGGAGGCGGCCCCTTTTATCATCACCTGGATGTGCTCCAGCTGCTCCCCAGCAATCTTCCACCGGCACTTCCAAGTGTGGCAGAAGTGCCGGCTGCGCACCCGGAAGCACTTCGGGTGTCCCTGCTTTTCTTTCTTCCAGCACTTCCGGGTGTGGCGGAAGTGCTGAGGTCCAGGGCTCCAAAGGCATTGGTGACCACGGGCCCCTACAGGGTCGAGCTTCAAAGCTCCGTACCCGTGGTTCCCATAGCAACCAGGGTGGTCGTCCCCACGTGGTTACAAGCCCTCCTCCGGTCCTCCTGGGCGTCCCGGCTGGGTAACACCCCCAGCCGCGTGCCACACTATTTATGTAATTATTTAAAGAGTTTCTGTTCCTGCTGCATTCAGTTCCCAATCCAGGTGGTTCATCATGTGGTGGGTGCAGCAATGCGCCATCAGCACATGCTCCCAACCTCCTCCTCCTCTGTAATAAGCCAAATTGCCCTCTAGGAAAAAGTTCTATCTATCTATCTATCTATCTATCTATCTATCTATCTATCTATCTATCTATCTATCTATCTATCTATCTATCTATCTATCTATCTATCTATCTATCGTGACAGACGGCCATGGCCCTTTCCTGGCTGGGAGGCTGTCATAAAGGAAGGACTCGGGGAGCAGATGTGCACAGGGTACTGTCTCCCCCGGAGTTCTAGAGGGCGGTCTCCCTCAGTTGCAGCAGTGTCTTGGATTCTCTCAAGGCTCCAAGGGCTTTGGAGATGGCATAGCCCTGTTGGGTTCCGTGGAGGCCACCATGGGGGGGGCTGCAGAGCTCTACTTTGGGCTTCCACCACACCAGGGAGTGCTTCCAGATAATGCTAATAAGCCACCTGAAATACTTCCAGGTGCAGCATAAAAGGGACCACTTCACTTCACTCGAGGAGTTGGAGTTGGGAGGGAGTAGACAAAACCTGCTGGAGGAGTACTGGAGGTGGAAGAGAGAGAGAGAGAAAGAGAGAGAGAGAGAGAGAGAGAGAGAGAGAGAGAGAGAGAGAGAGAGAGAGAGAGAGAGAGAGAGAAAGAAAGAAAGAAGAAAGAAAGAAAGAAGAAAGAAAGAAGAAAGAAAGAAAGAAAGGCATTTTTTTTTGCTGTTTATTGTGCTTTACTGCACTGTGCTGAGTAGGTGGGAATGATTGAATAGTGTTTCCTACTAAATAAAGCCTCTGTATTACAGGGACAACATTTTGGGTTCCCAAAGTAGTCTAGTGTCTATTCCTGACAAAGTGGGATATGTGTGCAAAATGTTACTGAGATTGGACCAAGAATGTGGAATTGTACAAAGAACAAACACCTACACCCACATTGAGATTTATATGTTAGATTGCTTTTTTTAACAAACTAAGCAACAAATCAGCAGTGATGTTGCTTTCCTCCAAATAGTCCCAAAAGGGGATGAATACCCTGAAGTGGGAAGGTGAAATGTGAACGCAGCAGCAGTCCTACACCCCTAGATGTTAACTCATCAGTCTATACTGGTCCTGTGTTGGGACTGCGTGAGTGGGCCCTGTGGCTGACTGATGCCTCATCCAAGTTTACAGATCCCAAAAAATTTGAACAGGATTATGTGAGTATGAGAATATTATTCACCTTTCTTCATCATGCACACCTCATACAGTAACTGAGAAAATGTGAGAGGCTGTCTCATTTTTAGTGCTGACAGCTGGGGAGCTTGGTGGTGCAGCGGTTACAGCTGTTATCTCACAGCTTGAGGAGATGAGGTTCAAATCCTGGTCTGGCCACAATCTGTATGGGTTTTGCATGGTATTCAAGGTTGCCTCCTACACAGAGTGCCTATAAAAGTATTCACCACTTGGACTTGTTCACATTTAATTATTATTGTACGACATTAAATCAAAGTGGATTTAATTTGGCTTTTTTGACAATAATAATGACTCTTCAATTCAAAGTGAAAACAGTGGTCTAAAACACAAAATAATTGAAGTATTAATTATTACACACCTAGATCCTCACAGATGCAGCCAATACGTTTTCTCAGAGTGACATAATTAGCTAAATGGACATCACCTGTTTGGGGTTTCAGTTTACTGCAGTATAAATGCCTCTGATCTGGAAAGTCCAACCTGTGGTGAGTCAGTATGGTGGGCTAACCTACACAATGAAAAAGAACAGTCCAAGCAACTCTGTGAAATGGTGACAGAAGTCAGGGGATGGAGACAAGAAAATATCCAAATCACTGCATAAATCACTCATTAAGAAATTGTAAATCTGCCTAGAAAACTGAGTGATTCTGCAAGAAGACAACTAGTGAGGGAGGCCACCAAGAGACCAATGAGAACTCTGCTACAGCAGTGGGATTGGAGAGACTGTGAAGACAAACAACAACAGCTGCCCAGGTGCTTCATCAGTCATAGCCTTATGGGAGAGTGGCAAAGAGAAAATCACTGTTACAAAAACACACACACAGAAGGTACATGGGGGACTCTCAAGTCAGCGGAAAGTATATTCAACCAGTACAGTACATGCCACGTTTGAACGGTGCACATTGTCAAAATCTAACCATCTCCACTGCAAAGAATGGTGATGGAAGCATCATGCTGTTGGTCTGTTTCTCTGCTGCAGGCCGTGGAAAGCTTGTGAGGGTAGTGGGTAACATGATAGCAGCAAAATACTGGGAAATTCCGGAGGAAAACTTGATTTCTTTTCCATCAAAACAACAACTACCTCAAGCATACAGTCAAAGCTACCCAGGAGTGGCTTAAAAACAACAATGTTAATGTCCTGGAGTGGCAGGGTTAGAGTCCAACTGAGAATGGGAGGCCAGACTTGAAAAAGGCTGTTCATTCACAATCCCCATGCACTGTGTCACACATGTGGGTCACTCTCCAGGCTCATCTGAGATCGGCACTACCACCCCAGGTCGAGAGGGGGCGCTGATGCTAACCTTCTCCTCTTTTGTTCCCTCTGTGGCACAGAGAAGATGCCCACTGAGGGAAACTGACTCCAGCCCTTCTGGTCCTCCGCCTATAAATCTGCCAGAAGGAGGCAGTCACAGGCAGGAACTTGCAGTTCTTTAATCAATCACACAATAGACAGAGCCGAAGCTGTTTTGCTATGGAATGGGGAAAAATGGCCAGATGTGCAAAACTGATAGAGAGACTTTGTGCTACACAAGACTGGTTCCTACATTGCACCCGATGCTCCTCAGTCTCTGTCAGTGCGTTCAAGTTTAACAATCTGAGCAAGCAGATTATCCACAGGCCTCACAATCCACTAACTAAATTCCATTTTCCACCAGTAGGTTATCAATAGCCTGACCTTGTCCTGACAATGGTGGGAGATGAGCAGGAAGTAACTTGGCACAAGAACCTGTGGTAAAGTGAGGTCCGTGGCTCATTGATGTTTTAAATAAACAATTGCTGCATTTCGTGTGGGAGGGTCGTGGTAGCGTGGCGATGCAGGAGCAGATGGCCCTGCACTTAGTGCACAGGTGCAGGATCACCCACACCCCTAACTGATGCCGGGAAATATTGATTGCTGTAGCTGTGCCATGTGACTGCATTTAAAAAGGTGAGTGCGAAAGGAGAAAAAGGAATGAATTAAAGAAAAGGTTTAAGGAAGAAAAAGAAGAAGAAAGGCAGAAGTAAGAGAGAGAGCTGGTGCGAAGAAAGGAAGCAGACAGACAGGTATGGAGCCCCAGGGAGGAGTGTGTGCGGCCAATGCTCAAGAGGGGGCTGAACATTGGGCTCAGGAATGTGCTCTCACCGGGAGGAGCGGACAGATTGGCAGCAGTGGCAGGACAGGGCGCTAGTGCTGAGAGGAGCCAATGGATTGGCAGCGGTATGAGCGGAACATGGCACAGTGTCGCCCCCATGGAACACTGAGGAAGTGGTGACAGGGACACGAGCCAGGACAAAAGGTTGTCTGTGTCTGCTGGTTGACTTCTCCTTGGTCTACAAGATCTGGGAAGTGGTTAGACAAGGAGGAGTCGGTTTTAAAGGGGCACCGAGGCTCATGTTTTTAGAGAAATTTCCTGCCTGTGTTTTAACCTCTGATTTTAATGGATTTACTTTATTTGAATTTTAACCTCCACCTCACCTTTGTTTTTATGGATTATTTATTTATGGAACATTTAGAGCACTGCACTTTTTGAACACTGTTGCTTCTTGTGTGTCTGTCCTTATCTGCCACGTTCATCTTGGTTATGGTACTGATGGTGTTGGGTTCAAGAGGCTCCCCCATTATAGGAGAGGGAGCAAAGAGCTGACCCACACCATCACAACCCCCGTCCAAGGATACAGTAAGTAACTTGCAAACTCGATTAGCTGTGGTCAGTTTAGGATTGACCCCTTTATCTCACACTTGTTATTAAACAATGCCAAATAATAGGATAACATAATCAAAGAATGTAAAATACTGTAAGAGATGTTCTGTGTGACAGGCAACTGTGGAAGGTGTTAAGGAATGGCAGGTGTGTTAACGAAATGTACACTTGCTTGGTGCTATTGTTCATGTGGATGTCGATTTAAAGCTAAAGTCCAATAGTCTATAATACTATGTCATATTTTTTAAAATTTGTAACATTCTTCTTCATCTTTTCCTACTTCTGTGTGAGGCTGATGTGCTTGATCAACCTTCTCCAAACACCTCCTCCCCAGTCAGATCCATCTTCTTTTACTTTACCCATCCACCTCCGCTTTGGCCTCCCTCACGTTCTCTTCCCCTGTTCTTCCATTCCCATCACTCTTTTGCTCATATACTCATTGTCTCTCCTCATCACATGTCCATACCACCTCGCCCTACTTTCCTGTACTTTTTTATTTATTTCTTATTCTGTCCTTTTTTGTAACTCCACACATCCATCACAACATTCTCATTTCTGCCACATTAAACTTCTGCTCCTGTGCTCCATTTTCTGCTCATGTCTCAGCTCCATACATCACTGCTGGTCTTACCACTGTCTTGAAAACTTTGCCTTAATTCTTCAATCACACAATACTCCTGATACCTTCTTCAAATTATTCCACCCACTCTGTATATACAATTTTCCATCTTGGGTTGCCACTGATCGTAGCTATTCAAATGTATCTACTCTTTTCAGTAGTTCTGCCTGCAGGTTAACTTCTGAATCCTGGTCATCATGAAACCCCAAATAGGAGGAAAACAGAATATATATCTTCAACCCTCTATCTTCCAAAGCCCTTCTCCTTTCTTCCAATTTCCTCTTTTCTGGTACTACATAATACAATGTCATCAGCAAAAAGCATGCACCAGGATGATTGGTCTTTTTCCCCATGACTCAATACATTCATAACCAGATCAAAGAGGAAAGAACTTAAAGTAGATCTCTGGTGCAGACCTACTCTACCTGGGGTCTGGTCTGTAATGCCAGCACTGCTTTTAAACCCGAGTCCTCACTCCCTCTAACATATCCTGGACAATCCTCATATACTTCTCTGGTACTCCTTTAATTCTCATACATCTCCAGACCTCTTAACGTGGCACTCTATCATAAGCCTTTTCCAAATCAATAAACACTACATGTAAGCCATTCTGTTTTTCTTGATGCTTGTCTAAGTACTGTCTCAATGTAAAGACTGCATCAGTCGTTCATCTCCCTGGCATAAAACCAAACTGTTCCCCCCTATGCTGGTCTCTTCCATAAACCTCTTCTCTATAACCCTTTCCCAAATTTTCATTTTAAAAACTTTTAACATTGCATGGGTTATACTACCAAAAATGTGTTTCCTACCACTGATTATTTTCTTTTCCGTCTCTTTTTCTCAGCTTACATAGAGCACCTTAAATATGTTTCCTGGCTGTACAAGCTGTGTATTTTTATGTCAGGTGCTCATAAGTGTGTACTCTTACATTGTTATAACTGATAAGTTCCCCCATGGCGGGTGTCACAGTCAAATTCAATCAAGCCCATGTGCTTCACAAAGGTGACATTCAGACAGTCCATTGTCTCCCAGAATGCTCAGATCTGTGCTTACTTTGAAGCTTCTGTTCATATGAGAGAGCATGATGGTGTGTTATTTAACTTTTCGTTTTCAAAACGTTTCATTGACTGCTAATTTACAGGTATATACACTCTGGTGACACAAAAAGGGTAAAAAGTTTAGGGAAAAGTACATTGAGAAAAGCAAAAAAATAAATATCAAAATCCACATTTTTGTTATAACAACAGATGTACTGTAACTATCCTTAAAAAAATTCCACCGACTACCTAAAACGTATCAAAAAAGAAAATCAAACACATCAGAATCCTTGTACAAGATAACAAACAAGCAGTGTTTTATTATTCTTTTTATATTACAGCCTAAAAAGCAACAGTATTTTAACAGGATTCAGCAGAAACAGCCTTCTGATTAGAGTGGCGGTCAAAGTCGGATCGCTTTTAATGCCCTGCGTGGTACAGAATACTATACATGTTAGCTCTTAGTGTTTAGGTTTTTTACAATAAGGCAATATCTTTGCAACACAATATAATAAATACATATACAGGTACTTGTCGACTTACGACCGCGATTGGTTCCGACTGACTGGTTGTAAGTCGATCTGGACGTAAGTCGGCCTATGTTAATTTAAGGTAAGAATATTAGACTGGGTAATAATATTGTAATCATCTTAAAGTAATATTTTATCAACATTTTCTTACTTTCTAAGACAAACACAGCATACTACAGTACAATTTGTTTAATATGTGGAAAACGTACAAAACAAGAAATACTGTACTGTACATTTAATTCCTGGCACCACTGGTGCTTGGCTGCGGGTTGTCGATATCGCCTTCATCAGATCAGGCGAGGCTGCGGACGGGGTGATGGGAGGAGTTGCTCTTTTCATAAACATAGTGAGCTTCGTCTGAATTGTTTGTTTTTTTTTTCTCTTCATAAATTTCGCAATAAGGACGAAATGTGTTGCGTGCCATCCGTTCAATCCTCGCAAATCTTTCAATATTTGGGTCCATTTTTTCAAAATGAGCGAGGAGTTTATTCAGTAGATAAATCTTCTGACAATCCCTTTGTGGTGAACATTCTTTGTGGCACCTCCTCCTCTTCGTCTTACTCCAATTCTCTTGTTTCTTCTTCCGCCACTCTTTCTTCTTCCAATTCTATCAGCTCTTCATTCATAAGTTCACCTGATTCCCGGTCTAGCAACTCCTCGACATCTTCCATTTCACATTCCAATGAAAGGTCTTTTGACAGTTTCACTATTTCTTCACGAATCTCATCAAGTTCTTGTTCACTGTTAAATCCAGCAAAAGTATTTACATAACGCTTAACACACTTCTTCCATACGCCATTCATACACTGTGAGTCGACATTTCTTGCGGGGAGGGCTTGTTTTCTCTGATCTGAGTTCACCTCTGTTATAGCGCGTCTTTATTTGAAAAGAGCAGTGTCAGATCGGGGCGAGCGTGAACGCTAACTTTGACAAGCACTATAAATTTACAATGGTTGTTACAGACGTAAATCAAATGTATGTTTTTATTGTATAATATTAACAATAACAGCAGCTCTCTACTCAAAGCGGTAAACTCGAGAAGCTGCTAGCATCGAACCCAGAAGCTCTTGATTGGGAGTCAGCAGTTGTGTGTGGGAACTGTTAACATTTGAATGTGATGATTGTATATAAAACTTGTGCACGAACGAGACTGGGATAACTGTGGATGTGGATGTGAGTGGTGTGTGTGACTGAGAATGACTGGTGTGAAGCCTGAAGTCGAAATATCAAATAAACACTTTCACAAGTACAAGTATAACAGAACAAGTGCGCTTTTATTCAAGAAGAAAAAAGAAAGCAGGTTGCGGTAAGCAGTTGATGCGACTGCTTGCGTAGTGCAATCCTAAGAACTGCCCAATCAAGAGCTTCTGGGTTTGATGCTGGCAGCTTCTCAAGTTTGCCGTTTTGAGTAGAAAGCTGCTATTAGTGTTAATATTATAGGGTTATATGTTAGGGTTATATTATTATCGAAAATTGCCAAAACAACAAGACACAAACACATGTGGGGCAACACTGCTGCGTATATTTTTACTGCTGCATAGCGAGACTTGAGAGTGCGGGAAACTGGCGCTGCCAACAGCTGGCGGGGGAAACAGTCAAACGCGTCGTAAAGTCGAACAGTCGTAACTTGCATAGGTCGTATGTCGACGAGTACCTGTATATATATATATATATATATATATATATATATATATATATATATATATACTTTATGTACGTGTCTATATTCTGTATATACACATACATTTCAATTTATACTTATATTTAGTATATAGTTACTTGCAGGTTCAACCAAATATACAGCTGTAAAAGATACAGAACATTTTGAAAACAAAACAAAGCTATAAATCAACACTCAAAAACATAATAAAAAACAAATGACACTGGTGTTTAATACAATTGGCAACAAAGCAGAAATAATTAGTACATTTAAGATGTCAAGATTAAGGGTGATGACATCAGTGGGGTAGCAAAGTAAATATTCATCCTTCCCTGTAACATTCACTCCAGTTTCAAAAGTTCCACATCAAAGATGAGGGTAGCGTTAGGTGGGATGACCCCTGGGTGTCCTGTGCTTCCATAAGCAACATCTGGTGAGCAGGTTAGCTTGGCACGTTGTCCCAAACTCATCTGGAAATAAGAAGATGAAAATAATTAAAGTTATACTTGAAATCTTAAACCTATAAATCTGTGCCAAACTTTTGATCGAAAGTATCTTTCCAGCTAATAACATATTTTGTATTCCTGTGAGATGTGAATCCCAGTTTGGATGCTGTCTTTGTGGAGTTGGCACATTCTCCTTGTGTTTTTCTTTCCACATCCCACAGAGCAGATACTGTAAGTGACTTTACATTGGACGGGTAGGAGTGAGCGTGGGTTTCAGAGTAAGTGTGCCCAATGGCAGACTCAGCGCTAATTCAAGGTAGGCCTCTGCCTTGTACCGGTGTTAGTGGGATAGGCTTCAGCTCTCTGTAAACTTATATTAGAATTAGCAAGTTCAGACATGGATGAATTCATTATTACTTTTCCTTTTCCTTTTTCATTCTTTTAGTGACTACAGGTGAGGTTGGCTATGTAGGACGACCATTATATTGAAAGATTCACCTGATAACTTTGCTCCCGCTTTTACCACCACAGTCCAATCCTAACAATTTGGCTGCCTCTGAATTGGTAAAATGCTTAAGTCTTGCAGTATTCTCCACCGTCACTCTTGAATAAACACCACAATTTTAGATACCTTATCTAAAGGGAACAAGTCACACCTTTTGATAAAGGACTGATAAATTGATGGACACTTTGGAAAGTTTTCATAATTTGGCACTGGATTATGATTACATTTTTTTGTCCCATCATGATGATGGAGATGTGGCCACAGGAGGAATTATATGGACTTAATTGTATAGACTGAAATCCTGAACTGACATTAGTGGAATTGATTAACTTGGATAAAAAAATGCACTTTGCTTTAGCATTACTTTTTTGATGTGGTTAATGGTTAACAATTACATGCTTTTTTAATTAGAAAATGGTCTGATGTGAAATCCTTTCACATATAGGATTTGAATATTAATTATTGACTGAGCATTTATAATAAGAATAAGAAAAAGGCATGACTCGGCACAGTTGTTTTCACATGACCACAAGGAAAAACAAACACCCCGACTCCTCAAAATCTATTCCAAGATATGAGCTTCAGTCATAAGTTGAAGTCTCCATTTGGACTTTCCAATGGAGGCTGAGGTGTTTGATGCCTCTATAAATGAAACACATCCCCTTGGCCTCCTTTTTAAAAGACTGGGAATGCCACTGCATTTGGCCAGTCCTGAGGCACTGTTCCTTTATCCCCGCAAGTTAACTTGAACACCCCTAAACTATCCAGTTACTTATTTGCTAAATTCAGTAGGATTTTGTCAGATTGTCAAAGGTCCAACTCATAATCATTACCACACATTAGATTTAATTATAACTTAAAAAGTTGAAATTCAAAATTTAAATATTACTCCATTAAATTAAGTTATTTCTGATCACTACTTAATTACATTTGATTTAGTCCTGCCCTTGCCAACACACTCACAGATTAGAAAAAGACATCTAGATTGTAATTCTGCTTCAAAATTTATAGATACTTTGAGTAAGTCGAGGGTAATTGTGGAAAACCATTTATATCAGTTAACATCACCTTGAGAGATGCTCTGGATGCAGTGGCTCCCCTTAAAACAAAAGTGATCAAAGCACATAGAAACTCTCCCCGGTTTAATGAAAACACTTGAGCTCTTAAATTAGAGTGTTGAAAACTGGAATACAGATGGAGAACAACAAAGCTACATGTCTTTCAAATTGCATGGACAAAGAGTGTTAAAAATATAAAAAAGCTCTCTATAAAACTCGCTCAGATTACTATTCTACAATAATAGATAGCAACAATAAAAATCCTCAAGTACTGTTTAGAACAGTGGCTAAATTAACAAATGGGAATTCAGATCTACAGTGCAAAATACCAACAGATATTAGCAGTACAGACTTTATGAACTTCTTCAATGAGAAAATTAAAAACAAAAGATCCCAGATTTCAGCATCACAGTAAAAACCGCAAACTAGCTTAGCAGACCTTGTCTCACATTGCATTCAGCACTTTAATAATTTTAATCCTGTAACTGAGCAGGAAGTCTTAACTTTAATTTCTAAAATGAAGCCCACTACTTGTTCCCTAGATCCAGTGCCAACAAAACTAGTAAAAAGTGCAATGGATGTTCTTGCAGCGCCTATTCTAAACATTATCAATAGTTCATTATTGCATGGCACAGTACCTGATGCACTAAAAGTGTCAATCATTAAACCATTACTTAAAAAGTCAGACCTAGACCCACACATACTTAATAATTATAGACCTATTTCAAATTTATCCTTTCTCTCTAAAATACTAGAAAAAGTAGTCGCCAATCAGCTTCAGTCACACCTTACGCATTACAATTTATCTGAGAAATTCCAGTCTGGTTTTTGCACTGGTCATAGTACAGTAACGGCACTAACGCGGGTTGTAAACACCATTCTGATATACTCTGATGAAGGAAACTCCACTGTAATTATGTTGTTAGACTTAAGCGCAGCATTTGACACCATTGACTATTCTATTTTACTGCACAGGCTTGAAAATGATGTTGGCCTTACAGGCACTGTGCTTGCATGGTTTAGTTCTTATTTATCAAATCGATTCCAATATGTACAGAAATGTGCTGACAGTACTCCATCATTATACACAAAAGTTCAATATGGTGTCCCGCAGGGCTCAGTACTGGGACCTTTACTGTTTTCAGTATACATGCTTCCGCTTGGATCTATCATTAGGAAACATAATGTTAATTTTCACTCGCATCCAGATGACACCCAGTTATACCTTTCATTTAGATCAAATGAAGTTTCTCCGATGTTGTCTTTAATTAGTTGTGTTAGTGAATTAAAGGAATGATGGATGAGAACTACTTGTCTTTAAACACAGATAAAACAGAGATGTTAATTGTTAGAGGGAATGACGCTGATCACAACAATATTTTGTCATCATTTAACTCAGTTAGAATCACCATTAATTTTACTGAATCAGCCCGCAATCTAGGAGTTATCTTTGACTCTAGCATGTCATTTAAAGTGCACATTACAAAGTTGTCCAAATCATGTTTCTTCCATCTTAAAAATGTTGGGAAATTAAGGCATTTTCTAAATAAACAGGATTCTGAGAAATTAATTCATGCATTTATTTCTAGTAGGATTGACTACTGCAGTGCTGTGTTCAGTGGATGTTCAAACTGTTCTTTATACAGCCTCCAGTTAATCCAAAATGCTACTGCAAGAATTATTACAAGAACAAGAAAATACAAACACATTACTCCAGTTCTTAAATCCTTACACTGGCTCCCGGTTAAGTTTAGGGCAGATTTCAAAATCCTCCTTTAAACATATAAAGCATTAAATGGCCAAGGTCCGGCTTACTTGTCCGAACTCTTCATGACTTACAAACCAGAATGTACATTATGATCTCAAGATGCCGCTCTGCTATTGATTCCAAGGATTAATAAAATAACAGTGGGAGGTCGAGCTTTTAGTTATAGGGCCCCTAAACTGTGGAATGGTCTGCCTGCCACTGTAAGAGATGTCCCTTCGGTCTCAGCTTTTAAATCCCGGCTGAAGACTCACTACTTCAGTTTAGCATATCCTGACTAGAGCTGCTGAGTAACTGTACAGACTGCATTTCTGTTGTTAGTCATTAGCACTAAAACATAAGCAACATGATAGTTATAATTTTTTACTAACCATCACCTATTCTGTTTCTCTTCTCGGCATTCAAATGTGGCACTTGGTGCCATGGCCCACCTGCCAACTTGTTTTGCCTGCCTAGGGTAAAGTCATCCCTGATGGAGGATCGCAGGAATCGTGGGGTCCTTTCATCGGATTGGCTGGCCCAGCGCTGTTTCAGCTGTGGAATGGCCAAATGGGGGAGGCAGCTTGATGGCCGAGGTCTTCAGGACTCTAAACAAATCCAAATCATATTATGTGATATCATCTACTGTTAAATTCTGCTCCATACTTGTAAATTTTTTACTTTTTATACTGTATTGAGGATTTGTTTTGTTCTGTGTATTGTATTGTACTGACCCCCTTCTTTTTGACACCCACTGCATGCCCAACCTACCTGGAAAAGGGTCTCTTTTTGAACTGCCTTTCCCAAGGTTTCTTCCATTTTTTCCCTACAAGGGTTTTTTGGGAGTTTTTCCATGTCTTCTTAGAGAGTAAAGACTGGGAGGCTGTCAAGAGGCAGGGCCTGTTAAAGCCCATTGCGGCACTTCTTGTGTGATTTTGGGCTATACAAAAATAAATTGTATTGTATTGTAAATTGTATAGTGTTTTGTAGCCTACTTAGCATTATGTTTACCCCCAAGAAAAACAAGTCTAAAGTCTAAGTCTAAAGGCCACCACTTATTGTGTTACTGTAGGCTACCACCATGCAAAACTTAATGACTTCCACATTGCCCCGACACGAACATTGACAGTGGCAGCATTATGAACAGTACTTAGTGGGCTTTCTTGTCCTTCTACTCAGTCACAATCATTTTGTCTTTTTGTCACACATCTACCATGGTGAACCTTCAGGGGACTGAGTTCACTAGACATGTCACAGTGGCTCGGTCATAGTGTACCGTATGCATCAGCTTCACAGTCCATTTCAATATCTGATGATCAATTCACATTACCATCACTATCACTTGATTCAACTAATGGTTCAGAGTTTTAGTTTGTTCTAAAACTGTCTTTACAGCTTTTTACACCCCATTGTGTTTTGAATGCTCAGCCCCACTCATGAATATTGATGAGATACCTTAGAGTGGAAAAAAACAGAAATATTCGTGATTTTTTTTAAATTACTTTATCAATTGTTAATCTATGATTGTAAATGCATTAGTTATTACTTTTTCACTGGTAGCCATCAACTTTTGTTACCTGTCCTACTACACTTGCTGAACAAACAGTCCCTAGCCTAATGTTACTCGATTATGTTTACCTCTCTTGTAAGTCGCTTTGGATAAAACAGTGTAGCGGACCGGTGCCGCTAAGATTCACGCCGTCAAGATGACGGTGATTTATTTATTTTTTATAGTGGATCCCTGGGACGTTTCCAGCCTTGGCTCGACCTGCACACACTCACAACAGAGACAAAAATACAGCATACTGGGGAATAACTAACAATTAAAGAATGTAATGCAATTAAATCATATAAATGAAACCAATAATACCACCCCAGAACCCCTACAGTGATTTTACATCAAACATATAAACACAAACAACTCTACACAGCAAAGTCAATGGAAACAACACCAGATGAAATGAAAGATGATGATAGTGAGTCCAGAGATCTGCACGCTGCAAGGGAATGAAAAACAGTCCTACCGGTAGCCACTGTAAGGGTGAAGATGGATGGATGGTTCAGGAGCGCTCCTTTTCTTGTGGGGAAGCCAATGAATCCATAATCAATCCTCAGGACACAGGTAGACAGAAGACAATCCAGACCCCAACAACGAATACAATCCAGGACACAAAACTAATTACGGCTTAAACAACAGAAGGCAGTCTCATAGGTAAACGGAACACAAAATACAACAACAAAACACTTTTTTCTCCTTTGGCCACCTGCCCTCCTTTTAAACTCCTTTGACCAACTTTGACCCCAACAGCCCCTGCAGGGACTGCTGGGAGATGCAGTTTTCACTAATAGTAGCACTGCTACAATCATCTGCCAAGCAAATAAATGAAATTGTAAAAAAGAAGGAAGCAAAATGCCATATGTTTGTTTATGGTCATACTGTCTCATTTAACAAGAAAAGAGTGATTCCATTGCGTTGTCAGAAAGAAGCATGCTGGTGTTATTCGGAGATGTGTGCACTACAATTTAAACTTGTCCTATTGGCACACCATACTGAAGAGGATAAGCGAACAATATTGATCATGTACACAAACGACTGCAGAAAAATTTCATGACAGTTATTTGCTCACGTTTTTATCCTCAAGAAGTTAATACAGTAATCCCTCCTCCATCGCGGGGGTTGCGTTCCAGAGCCACCCGCGAAATAGGAAAATCCGCGAAGTAGAAAGCATATGTTTATATGGTTATTTTTAGAATGTCATGCTTGGGTCACAGATTTGCGCAGAAACACAGGAGGTTGTAGAGAGACAGGAACGTTATTCAAACACTGCAAACAAACATTTGTCTCTTTTTCAAAAGTTTAAACTGTGCTCCATGACAAGACAGAGATGACAGTTCTGTCTCACAATTAAAAGAATGCAAACATATCTTCCTTTTCAAAGGAGTGCAAAGCAAGCAGTCAAAAAAAAAATCAATAGGGCTTTTTGGCTTTTAAGTATGCGAAGCACTGCCGGTACAAAGCTGTTGAAGGCGGCAGCTCACACCCCCTCTGTCAGGAGCAGGAAGAGACAGAGAGAGAGCCACAGAAAAACAAAGTCAAAAATCAATACGTGCCCTTTGAGCTTTTAAGTATGCGAAGCACTGTGCAGCATGTCCTTCAGGAAGCAGCTGCACACAGTCCCCCTGCTCACACCCCCCTACGTCAGCGCAAGAGAGAGAGAGAGAGAGAAAGTAAGTTGGGTAGCTTCTCAGCCATCTGCCAATAGCGTCCCTTGTATGAAATCAACTGGGCAAACCAACTGAGGAAGCATGTGCCAGAAATTAAAAGACCCATTGTCCGCAGAAACCCGCGAAGCAGCGAAAAATCCGCGATATATATTTAAATATGCTTACATATAAAATCCGCGATGGAGTGAAGCCGTGAAAGGCGAAGCGCGATATAGCGAGGGATCACTGTATAATCATTTCCTGTCAGGCACAACAGCAAAAAGAAAGCAAAATATATGGGGCCAAGACACAAAGAAAATGTTAATGCAAATTTGTATATAAAATGATCGTACATTAATTTCCATGAACATTTTAGTATTGATCTGCATAAATGTGATAATTAAATACAGCTAATCCCACATGACAAATATATTGTTCTAACCCATTTATTGACATGATGAAGGCATAATTCTTGGCTCCAGCAGTACCCTTAACAAGTACAAAAAGTCAGTTACAGTAGACATTTTTTGGAAGCCATTTTCTCTTATTTTGTTATGACAAAATTAAAAATATAGAAAATAAGGTTCATATAGCTAAAAACAGCTTTGGCTAGACATCATAAAACTTGATAAAACTAGGATAATTCACCAAAATGAAATAAGTAACATTTCTGTTTAATCTTTTTCAGGGTGGCAGGGTGCCACATCTTATTCGACAGCATATTACACAAGGCAAGACTTATACTAATCTCTTGTGTAACCACTGTACCATAATTACTTTAGTGGATAATAATTTTTACCCCTTATTTATTTATGTTTGGTATTTATTTGTTATAGGATGTGTGCTTTTTATATTTGTTTGTCGTTTGTCACACTTGCACCATTTACAGGTGTAGCTTTTACAATTTCATTATACTGGTACAATGACAACAAAGACTTTCTAATTCTAATAGAAATGTTTATTTTGACAAATACCTTACAAAAATGGCTTCTTTAATAAACACAATCACATACAATTCTCCTCCTTTTCTTTTCCTCTCTCCTTCCACTCCTCTAGGCAAGCTTTGTCCTTCTTCCACCCAACCCCAACTCGCCTGGATGAAGTCAAGTAGGTTCTTTTATGATGGACCCAGACGTACTTTCGCAGGTCAAGTCCCATAGAGATAATGAACCCCTGCAGCACCACCAGGAACCCGACAAGGCTGCCCTATGGGACTACAGTTCCCAACGTGCATTGTGGGTAGTGTGGCCCAGTGAGGCTACCACCTAGCGTGTTGGTGGAGCATGTAATCCTGTAAAGTTGTCTCCTCCTGACTTTCCACTGCATTGGCCTACTGGCTGGGTATTGTCCGTTGGTCCAACCCTGCCAAAATTCCAGTGTACCAGCTGCCGCCCTGGCATCTTCTGCTTGACTTCTGGCTGAGGCAGTACAATATTTGCTCTGTTTTTTGAGCCAATGAAGGGCTGGTCTCCCAAGTAGGAACATTGTTGCTTGCCCATGCGCACTATTCATCACACTAGACAGGGCAGCAGTCTGCCACAATGCTAAACTCACATATGTGCCAATTTGGACTCCTCAGTTTGGGATATGGGATGAACACAGTCAAAATTATGTACAAATGAAAACAAAGAACTTGTATAAATAGTTTTAAACCGTATTTTTCTAATTAATTTTATGCATGAAACCTGAGAATTCCAACAACAGAATTTGCATGAAATTCTTAAAATCCCTCAGCCATTGCTAAAGTCTGATATTTGTATTGTCTTTTACATTGAGTAAAAAAATTTCTTTTAAAAGTATTAGTAAGCTTAGTAAAGATTTAATGGAGAAACACACAGGTAAGTGTCATTTAAGTCTGTTTTTCTATAAATGACTCAACCATTTTTTTGTTTATATTGTACTTTATTAACTTTATTTTTTCCTTTGCCTTCTAGCATTATTTGTGGGAAACAAATCCAGAAATGTTCTAGTGTCTGTGTTTTTATGTTAATGAAAGCGCAAGCACACACTTTGCCTACACTCAAATTTGAATTTGACTGCATAACAACAAATCACTTGTGTATATTAGTTGCATAAATATAACTCAAAACTTGTCTTTAACCTTTGCTTAGATGTATGCTTATATCCACATTTATTTTTTTACATTAGGCTTATAATTCTACCAACATAACAACAGTGCATGTGCTGCTCTCTACCTGTGCGACTCCTTCCTCCCAGCCTTTAATCACTTCTTGTCTGCCAATCTTGAACTTGAAGGGCTTGTTTCTGTCTCTGGAGGAATCAAACTTCTTCCCATTCTGCAGCATACCTGCCAAGCCAAAAAATGAAAATCATTTAGGTAATAAAGTTAAATCTGCATTACAAACTATTTTTCAAATTAGCTTTTATTTTGATACTTTTTTCAACCATTTTTCAAAAACATGTTCAGAATGTTTCTATTCTGATAAATAATACATTACAACTGGCTCAGTTAGACCATACTGCTTGCTGGGATTGGCTCCAGCTTCCCTGTGACGCTGCTCTGGATAAGCGGGATTGGAAAATGGATGGATGGATGTCTATTCAATATTCACCATCCCCAGTGAATCTTCTGCCCTTCCCTGCCCAGAGAAATCAAAGGAAGCCTTAGGATGTAAAAGAATAGAAAGAAAATTCTACGTCTTCTCTTAAAGTAGACAATAAAGTTTGTTATCCACAAAATTGTGTAAAATGCTACCTTAATTTTCATCATTTTTCTTTTTCTTATCTTCAGATACTACAAAAAGTACAGTGGAATAAGATTCTCAAATCTGAGTAAAATTAGGCTTTCTTTAAAAGAATGTATAAAAGTATTGGATATATGATGGATATTGTGTTCTCCCAAAACTGAGCAAACGTGTAGATGGTGTACAGTAATCCCTCCTCCATCGCGGGGGTTGCGTTCCAGAGCCACCCGCGAAATAAGAAAATCCGCAAAGTAGAAACCATATGTTTATATGGTTATTTTTATATTGTCATGCTTGGGTCACAGATTTGTGCAGAAACACAGGAGGTTGTAGAGAGACAGGAACGTTATTCAAACACTGCAAACAAACATTTGTCTCTTTTCCAAAAGTTTAAACTGTGCTCCATGACAAGACAGAGATGACAGTTCCGTCTCACAATTAAAAGAATGCAAACATATTTTCCTCTTCAAAGGAGTGCGCGTCAGGAGCACAGAATGTCAGAAAGAGAGAGGAAAGCAAACAAATCAATAGGGCTGTTTGCTTTTAAGTATGCGAAGCACCGCGGCACAAAGCTGTTGAAGGTGGCAGCTCACACCCCCTCCATCAGGAGCAGGAAGAGAGAGAGAGAGAGAGAGACAGAGTTTGTTTTTCAATCAAAAATCAATACGTGCCCTTCGAGCTTTTAAGTATGCGAAGCACCGTGCAGCATGTTGTTTCAGGAAGCAGCTGCACAAAAGATAGCAACGTGAAGATAATCTTTCAGCATTTTTAGACGAGCGTCCTTATCGTCTAGGTGTGCGAACAGCCCCCCTGCTCAATCCCCCTACGTCAGGATCAGAGAAAGTCAGCGCAAAAGAGAGAGAAAGTAAGTTGGGTAGCTTCTCAGCCATCTTCCAATAGCGTCCCTTGTATGAAATCAACTGGGCAAACCAACTGAGGAAGCATGTACCAGAAATTAAAAGACCCATTGTCCGCAGAAATCCGCGAACCAGCAAAAAATCCGCGATATATATTTAAATATGCTTACATATAAAATCCACGATGGAGTGAAGCCGTGAAAGGCGAAGCGCGATATAGCGAGGGATTACTGTATACACAAAACCACCACTTTTTTAGTAAAAAGAAGGCTTTGCTTTGCCAACAAATCTTAAAAAGTTTTTTTTATGACTAAAATGAAATAAGAGGTTTTAGGGAAACATAGCCTTTAACTACTAATATGCAATTTTATGTAGGCATACATTGACTGGTATTCCAATCTTTGCATAAAGCTACATTGTTCTGAAGGTTGGGGTTACAGCCAGCTGTTGATATACAATAAGACATGGCCAAAGGGTTGAGCTAAAAAACAAGGGCGTATTCTGAAAAATGGACACAAAAACAAGTAAACTAATACACCCTGGGAAGCTTCACTCATGGCAATCATTTAAAATGGTGGACTTTCTAGAAATCGATACACATTTGCATATAAATGAACTAATTGGGCTATTGATTAACACATTGACATACTTTATTACCTATTGAATTTCCTGAAAACAAGTCAATTTAACATAACTCAGCATATTTTACAGAGTAAGGGCAGATGCACATGTCTCAAAGACCTCGCTGCAGCTACATAGAGAGAAGTGGTTTTGACAAGATAACAGCCATCAGCCTCCCAGAGCCATGCAAGCCAAGATTCAAAGCGTAAGAGAGTGAGAAAGTGGCCAATGCCACCTCCTGCAATTGGATGTCTGTCTCACCCTTGGCTTCTGCAAATCCTTTTGGGAAGTATCCTTAAGTATGTAACTGCTCTTCTTGATTAGGTGTCGCTCTTTGACGGAATTTGTGAGAACTGTATGTAATGCCTAATTCTGTTGATCAAATTTAAAAAGACAACGGTTTAATTAGAGGATTTCAGCTCTGCTCTGTTGACCTGGGTACTGTGAAAGGTGTGCTCATTATAAATATACTGTCATTTGGCTTAAAAGGAGTCTAAGACCTGAGACTGTGTGTGTGCTGAAAGGATTAAGGTAACGTCACCCTGGTGTCCGGAGGAGGGATTCTTAAATAAGGTGCTAAGTTGGCAGACAGCCCTTAGGAAAGACAGACAAAAAAACTCACATTTAGCCCAAAATATAAAAGGCACAAATTTCAAATCACTTTACTACTGAAAATCCACACAGTAGTATAAGTCAAGTTCAGAAATTGTCATGAACAGAAACGAGACCATCACTGGTAGAGTTGCGTACATACAGTAAAACAACAAAAGTACTTTTCTAAGTGATGCTTCATTTCAATGAAATGACAACTAAAACAAAAATAAAAATAAACATGCCAAGCCAAAGTCATTGTCTACTTTAACGGCCTTCTAAAAGAAACGACTTTGCATTTGCAGTTCTAAATTTAAGTGATTTCAGGAATTAGTATCGAAGTAACTGGAGATGAATATAACTAGGAAGAGTAAAATAATTTACGGTTGCAATCTATCTGTCCATTTGGCCTACATATTTTTTGCATCAAAAGAACTCAAAATAAGAGAAAAAGACTTCCAAAAAATTGTTGCTTTCTTTGTTATTTCCAAAATTATTCACTGGCGCTAACTTTTTTGTTATCTGAAATACAAACATATGATACTATCTAATAAAACAAGGTACAGTAAAAAGAGGTGTTCTGAAGACAGCATCACATACCCCAACTCAGACCAAAACTAGCAGTGCCACTACAGTCTGAGCTACAGGGGAATGTGCAATGATTTGTGGGTAAATAAAAGTTTTCTTAACTTTCCATGTGACATTCAGCATTCACTCCTACACTCTCATATGAACAACAGATTTTAAAAAATGCTTTCATGTAGCAACTACAGAACAGAATTCAAAGACAAGCTAGCAGTAATTTGTAACAATAACTCAAGATTTTTGTCAACCTATCCATTCATTTACTGAACTTGCCTTTTCTAGTATAGATTTGTGGAGAACCTGTCCTGGGCCCAGAGGAAACAAGGGAAAGAACAGTGCTCACCAACACTTAAACCTGCTGTGTCCATGACCTGCAAATAACTTGAATTTGCATTTCTGCTCAAATCACCCCCTGTATAATAATCTATAAGAAGGGATGCACACAGAATCAATGCTTCAAGTTGAATGTGAATGGAGAAAATAAAATATCATGGCCACAGTGGGTTTGTGGGCTATTGCTTTATTTGCATCTAGGGTTGTATAAATGCCTCATGGCATCTTTGCTTATTCTGCAGCTGGCAGTGACTAAGCAGTAGATGGAGACAGACAGCCAGCCAACTGTCTTGCTTGCTCTCTCAGGGAGATTTTCACTGATTATGATACCAAACCATGTGCTGTTTGTTAGGAGACCAAAGAGCATTACAATTGCAAATCATTGGGAAAAAAACAGAAGTTTGTCTTTTACACTGTGGTATAATGCAAAAAATTGGAAGCTAAAGTGATCATATTGTGAATATTGTAATGTAAGCCCATGAGAATCTGGCTGCTACTTAAGAATTCAAAATATTTTTTTCCCAGTAAACGTTAAGTTTAGAAGAAATGAGGCTGGCTGAGTACAACAGTTCCTTCATACGTTATCACAATAAAGTGTAACCTTTAGATTGTTTAATGTTGGAATTACATTTTATCTGATTAAACACTGTTTAGTATCATGTACAGTATGTGCAACATATACTTTTCTTAAACATAATGATTTTTCCAGTTTAATATATTGGTACTAGATAAAGTGAGGTACCTTGTGTGCTAGAAATTTAATATCTTATTAAAGAAAGAAACATCCCCTAACAGGGCAAACCAGTAATGAGGCAGGAGAAAAGAAGTTCATTGTATCTTTTAATTACTCCTCGGGAAAATGAATTGGAGGGAACATTCTTCAAAACTAGTCTGTTACAGCATGGTCAGAATGATCTGAGAAACGAAAAATATAGGTTCATTTTATAAACTACTGAATTTACATAGTGTAAATCAACGCATATATTTTACTCTGGTTGGTTCATTGGTTCAACTGTTTGTGGACTACCTTCATTTTCCACAGGTATCTATTTATTTTAGCAAACAAGGCATGTGTTTTGCGCATTGTGAGCATGTGACTGGATGATGTGACATGTGGATTATGCAACAAAAGTAATGTGAGATTTTTTATGAATGTTTTTGATATAGTTTGGTGTTGTCCAGCGTTGGTCACCATAGGCTCCCATTCTTTCAGAAATACTAAGTTCATTCTCCATGTAAACATAACATTAAAAGTAACATAAAAATATCATTTTTTGGGGTGGAGAATTCCTTTAAAATCACTCATCAAGCAAAGCTATACATCTTTAGGATACATGTAAGGACCAGGATAGAAAATCCATTTTTAGGGGCAACTATTCACCCCACTGACTGAAATCCTGGGGGCATTTTACAAGCAAATAGGGGTATTTTGTAAAATATGTTATCAGGATAGTTAAATGTATTTAAAGACTTATTAACAGCAGAAACAATTAAGCAATATATTCACTTCCCTTTCTTTCTTTTTAAAATGTAGGATTATATAAGCAATATATTTTATTAAATCAAAAGAAAATAATTTTCATTTAAGTTCGTAGTTCTAAAGTGTTATAAATTGAAAACCAGTTTACTTAAATGAAAAATGCAATGGGCTATCTATGCCTTACAGTCATTTGTTGGCATAATTCCACTTTACAATTACCTCATTTATTTTACTAAAGATGTTTACTTGAGAAATGCTAAAATTCAATCTTCAATCTTTGCATTTCAAAGCCCTGGATTTCGGCCAATCATACATAACAACCCTCGGCCAATAAGATAATATGACAATGGGAAGCCTGAAAGGACTGATAAAGCTGAAGATGAAATCATAAAATTATGGAAATTGGAACATAAGAAATTTGACAAATGAGAAAAGACCATTCAATCAATCAAGTTTGTTTGTTACCCTACTACCTAAGATGTCTCTTATGCAGATACTTCTTCAAGTTTGTTAATGCTTGTTTCAACTACATGGCCCAGTAGTTTGTTTCAGATTCTCACAACTCTTTGTTGTGTAAAAATGTACTTCCTGCTTTCAGAGTTACATGCACTTCCCCATAATGTTCACTGGTGTCTCTGAGTACACAATTCACCATTTAATCAAAAGAATTCAGCACTTTAATGCCACTGAAATTTTAAAGACTTGGAACAGGTTCCCAAATAGCCTCCAATGCTTGAGCCTAAGCAAGTTTAATTCTCAGAGCCTGACAAAGTAGGACATGCCCTTTAGTTCAGGAATGTACTTGGTTGCTCTCCTTCACACAGATTTAAGTGCTGCTATGTCTTTTTGTTACACCATAATGACCAGAACTACATACAATACTCCAGATGTGGTCTCACTAGTGCATTATATATTCTCATCATAACATCCATCGATTTAATTTCAACAGTGTTTACAAGGTTTCTTTTCATTTTTAATTTCTTCTGAACATCACTTAGATTATGAGAATGTCACTCCAAATGAAGCATTCACCTCTAGCTCTTTGACTCCTGCCTCTTAAACAACTTGGGATCCAGTTTAATACCTCTGTTAACAATATCTTCTAGATACAAAATTAATCTTTGGTGTGGAACTGTATGAAAGGCTTTATGCAAGTCTAATTAAATTATATTGCATGCTTTGCTTTTCTCAACATTTCCAGTAGCCTGCTCAACAGAATCTAATAGTTTGTTTTTTATTTAGTATACTAAAAGAACAGAAATGACAAATCTTGGGCTCTCCATGTTAACATTAAGGCTACATCCATACTACTACATAAACTCTGTGCCCATGTACCTAGTTTTCACTTCTCCGCAATTCCAGATCCTAACATGTATATCCATTGGTTTGTGTGGAGTGATTAATGGTCTCATCAATATGAAGGGCGTACCCAGCTTGTAGAGACACTTCTCTGACAAGCAATGATTTACAATAAGAAGAAATATGGAATTTAGTAAAATGTGCACATTTTGTTTCACTACATGAAAATTTAGCTGTTGGTAAACATTGTTTTAAACAATAGCGCACCCCAATTACTTTCAGCACCCACAAATCTTCAGCAGACAGTACATCATCAGTGTTATACATTGATTTCTTTGTTTGCCTGGTTGGTTCACTGCATAATGGAATTGTACTAACCTTAGCTGTGCTAGCTGAAGAGGAGCTGAACAAGGTGCAAATTCCAATAGTTTTTCTTGCTGTCTTCTCATTGTTAATGTTTTTTACCTTTCAAGTAACACAACCTCACCCATATTCTTCATGTCAAACATTTTCCAGCATAATTTACATTTCACACGTCCTTCATCTTTTTGGAGCCATAGCTTGTGCCTTTTGTTTGTTAACCAGAGATTACCAAACACACGTTTACCAGGCATTTTGGAACATGCATTACGGTTCACTACAAAATTGGTGTGAGATCTCATAACATTCTCAAAATTTTGCTAATTTACAAACTTACATGACATTAGCCTTTATTTTCTGTATATTAAAAAAAATCCATAACTTTTCCAAAACTTAATAGTCATTTGATAATTCTTCAAAACTTTTCTACATCTGGAAAAATACGTTTAATTTTCCATAACTTTTCCAGGATTTCCATGACTGTGGGGACCCTGATTATGTACATATAATGCAACTAAAACAGGAAAATTGAAAAATTATATTAAATAAAACATATTTCTCAATTTACTCTTTATACTGCAGTCCAGCCTGGATTTCTTTCAACCACTCCTTTGCAAAAGGGTTACTCCTTTCACATGATTTGAGCACCGTTGCACAGCTGATGATGGGTTGTCCTGTGGAAGCTCTGGGCCCTCGGTTGAGATGGGATTAGGTCTTAAAAGCATAATGTGAAACTACTGCAGACATCCCATTTTATGTGCTTCTAGGCACTGAAGGCTCTTTCATAGTTAGCAGAGCTGACCGGTTGGACAAGATGGACAATGTTTTGCATTTCATCTCTATAGGGTGCTTTCAGCAGTAGTATAGTATCTGGTATAGGTCCAAGCACGATAATCATTAGACCCCTGGCTATTCACATGTCTGTGCTCCCTAGGTATTTCTTCAACTTGGCAAATGGCTTGAGTTATCTTCTCTCTGAACCATTCAGTGAGGACATTTAGCTCCCTGTTGCCATTCAGCAGGTCAAGTTATCTCCTGTTTGTAGGCCACCTATCATGGTTGAATATTGCAAATGATGATGATGACATTACATCTTGTGCACTTGTGTACTTTTATTAACTACATCTGGTTGTCAAACTTGGTATGAGGAGGTTTCTCACAAGCTGTATGTGAACTCTTCATGTGTGATCTCTGGTGTCTCAGCCTCCTATTAAGTCAATGTGCTGAAAAACTGTGGCACAAACACTAAGGGTTTGTTTTGCTAGACCCTTTGTGACAAAAGTATCCAGCATACCATCAGAGAGAGGGTCAGTTTCCATGTGTTCATGACTGGTCAAACAACTGCAATTGCAGCAACAGTAATAGGCAAGACAAGGTCTGCTTTCTGCAGTGTCTGACTTAGCATTGCTATCTCCTGTAGCCCATCAGGCAAAACATGACAAAATCCAACAAACTGTGGATTCTTGATAGTTTTAGAGATCTTATTCCTTTTGCCAGGAATGTTAGCCTTGTGACTGCTTTCACCCACGTTCTCCATATGAATGACAACAGCTTGGCTCACAAGATCCACCCTCTCATCTCAGGAAGACCTACAATGCCCTGTCTAAATGTGAGACCCAGTGAGTTCCTTTCCTTGGCTTTGGTTTGCAGAATAGAGCTTCAAGTTTTTAATAAACTATCTTCATTTCTCTGGGGTTCTTTGGGCTGAAGTGGTAGGTCTTCTAAATTGAGCAGGGTGCCAGTCATAAAACTCACAATACTGATCTCTTCTAAGGCCACAAGAACTGACAGTTTTAGCCTGTGAACCATACTGTAAATTTCAATCAGTCTGCATTGTCCACTTTCAGTTGTGCAACAACAAAAGCTGCTTGTGCCAAGCTCACATTAGCACCATCAGCACAGAAATCCACCAGCTTCTAATTCCATCCAACAATCCAAAGTTTACCATTGAGGAATGAACACAGTAACACTATCAGAATGAGCATACAATGTCTCCATGACAGAGACAAGGTTTCTTACTGGCAACGCATCATGCCATTTATCTGACATAGATGGCTTCATTTTCCATCACAGAAGAGTCTGTTGCACCATCAGTCATGACTGATACTGTATGTACTTGCACTCTTCACTTTATTAGCTTCTTTTTCTTTTAAGTCTGCAGCAATGATTGAAATTACTTCAGCACAATGAACATTGTTTTCATATGCTGGGGAATGTTCAGAAACTTTGCCTTCTGCAGCAAAGAAAGTGGTTTCATTCATGTTGTGAAGGCAAAGGGGCACCACAGAACCCCAAACCCCAACACAAACACACTAAGACAGTCCTGGCTTTACACAAAGGTATTGCACAAATACCTCCAAAAAAGTACCAAAGCATAAGTTATCGCTCTTCCAATCACCTCGCTTCTCTCCACTGCACTGTTCTCCTCCAAGGGAGTGTTGTTTGTCATCCTCCCAGCTCTGACTCACTCTTTTATTGAGGATCTGGGAGTACTTCTGGTGCCAGAGCTTCACCCACTGGAAGCACTTCGGGGTTATATAGAAGCCCAAATAATGCAGAGTGTATCTTCCTGCAGCGCCCTCTTGCGGCACCCTGAAACCCCAGTAGGGCTGCGTTACCGGACTACAATTCCAGGCATTCCCCACTGGTGTCCAAACAGGCACCGATATCCAGAGCTGCTGTTATAAAATGACCCCCAGAGACAGTCCTTTCTTGTCCTTTCCTTCCATCCCAGCCAGGAAAAGTACCATAGGTATAACTGGTTGGGATGCCTGTCCATCCACATGGGGCCTCCCGTCTGGGTAAGGAACCTATTTCTCTCTTGGCCAGGATGCCTGTCCATCCAATTGGGCTTCCTGTCCAGGTAAGAGGTCTTAACCTCTCTTAACTGGGATGCCCGTCTGTCCTGTATGGTAGTTACTCACTTCTTCCTTTGCTATGTAACATTCTTTGAATGAAAGATAATATGTTTTGGCATAGTCATTTTTTTCATGCCTGAAAACCTTTTACCACCACAGATTGTTCAGTATATTTGCTTTCACCCACCAACAGTGTCATGGCACACTGCATGTCGTTTGAAACTACATGATCCTACCACAAAATTTATTTTATCAGCTAAACTAAGTCTGCTGCAGCAGTATTTGAACATCATGTCTTACTTCTCATTGTACAAAAGCCAGCTGAAGTCTGATAGCCAGCTACTCTAGGACTTGCTTTTCTACCCCGTTCCAACCTTTTGACTCTGAATGTAAGATAAACCTCTTAGCTGCTTTGTTCTATCTGTATAGTGCGGGAATCTTTGATTTTTCTTTGGATACAAGACTGAAAAAAAATATATCAACAGTTGTTTTGCTCAGACAGGGACTTTCGTTTCTTCACAAACAATTTTTTTGTAAATACACATGCTAACGTGAAAGATGTTTGTGAACATGTAATACAGCACCATAATTTAGCAGAGTGATCATGTTAAAAACAAACGGCAAATATGGCAAGTGAAAATCTCAATATTTACTAGCTAGTTTGTGAAATTATGTAGCATATGTAAGTGTTTTATTGGCAATGTTGAGGATTGCTTTTAGAAGCAACTGTGTATACATGTATACAATATTGAGGTGAGGAGTTGCACTGTTTGGCTTCCTCCAGTTCCAATTGTTACATCTTTGGGCATTCCTTAGTTAAACTTTGTAATGCAAGACTGTTATTATCAAAAACTCGTGATAAGCTGCTGGAGACATATTTTTCATTTTCATATCCAGGAATTTGTTTCAAAATTATGCATTCACACAGTACTGTGCAAGTGAAATCAAACTGCTTAAATAAGACTTACCTAGATTGGAATTGGCTTCAGGAAGCTGTCCCCAACCAAACAAAATGAAAAGGTTTTCTTACTTTGCACTGACAGGAAGCAACTTCCAAACAGCAGGTGCATAAGGCACGGCTACACAAAGTTAATTCACATCAATACAATTTACATGTTTGCAAATTACTTCAACAATAATTTGCAAATATAAACATAAAAATAATTTTGTCTTTCTTCATCTTGTAAAGCACTTTGAGCTACATCATTTGTATGAAAAAAGTGCTTTATAAAAAAATACTGTTATTGTTGTTTACCACACAGTAACATAGTAAAGTCATTCCTTCCACAAAAAAAGGAAAATTAAAAAATTCTGAATAAATGCTGCTAAACATTCCAGCCCACTACACACACTGATTCACAAAAAATAAATTAAAAAATAAAATCAGACCAGCATATAGTCACAAGTGTTCAGTGTGAACTTTAATCACATGTGATCGTTTTGATTGCTTTACAGCTTTTGTTTTCTTTGATTTTCTTATTCATTTCATAGCAAACAAAAGACTCACTCGTGTCATATTCGGTGCCCATGGAGGCAAGGAAATGTCCTGTGCTCTGTTTTTATCATATGCAGAAATGACACCTTCTTTTTTATTTGTAGATTTACTGGCACTAGAACTTTGAACAAATAGAAGAAAGCAGCACTGCGGAATTGTTTAATTTGTTTATAGTGGCAGTAGTACCTAGTGAGCTACATGTGCATGCATCTTGAATTTTCCCCACAAATTACAAAAGTGGCTAGTGAGCGGCAAGTAATATGTGTGTTTTGAGTAAGAACTGCCTGGTTCCAATTTGTTGATGTTAAATGGGTGTATCATTTAATCATTGTCGATATTAAATACTTTAGATTGCCAGTTCCATATTATACTTTGTATTGAGAGGTTTCTAAAAAATAAGTACTTGTCCACTGTGATAAAAAGTGCAAGTGAAAGTGTAAAACATTATGACTTTCTATAAAGTTCATAAACTCAAAGTCAGAACATACTAAGTGATCTGCATTAATTGCAGTAAAATGTAATATTAAATGCATAAAGAGTAAGATTAATTTAAATAATTCATCATGATCAAAAAATGCATCACAAGTACCAGTTCTTGATCACTTTTGCTAGCCAAGCTCGTAATGCAGTAGTTTGTGCGTGAAATACTGAGGGCGGAGCTCACACCGCACCTTTATGTTGGTTGACACCGTACTGTACATCTACCTCCAATAACAAAGTTTCTTTTAAGAACTGAAGTTCTAGAATGTATCTACTTCTTAAAGGAGAAATTACCAATACCTATGAAATTGTTACTGCTTTCACAAATTATTAATTGATGGGGCATGTTTGGTCTTCACCCTAAATTATTTCTGAAGCATGTAATAACACACAAGAACTACAGCCGAAGATCAGGCACTAACAGGGCTGGTATTCAAGCCAAGGTCTCCTTGCAGCTGCAAGGCAGCAGCAGCAGCATTAAACACTGCACCACTGAAACACCTTTTAACTTGGACCATCTAATTAAACCAAGTCTTTGTGACACTCAAAACTTTTTTCATTAAATGGAAGCAGACTTAACAGCTTTGTCAAGATGCCAGTTTAAGTAGTCCCAGAGCCCATGTACAGCGACTGCAATCGTAATAAGAAAAACATTAACCTATACACTGATATAAAGTGTGAACTGCTTCCTTTGATCCCAAAGTAGCTTCTTCAATGGCTGCAAAGTTCACTTTACAACTATTTTATTAGTTACAGTACTATGAACTGCACTGGGGTCATGCAGCAATGACTGCAAATCACGTTTACTGGGGGCTTAGGTGAAATCTGACTCTCTTCATACAGTATCTGTCTGCAGTCTGCCTAAATATAAATTAGTTTTCAACATTCACTAAACACCACGTACTGTATGCTATATAATACCACTGGTGAATGTGCCAACAGATAAAATTAGGCAAAGTACTCCACTATAATTAGCAGCAGAACATGACATCTGCAATAGAAACATTAGATGCTCTAGGTATGCCAGTTCTACAGAGGCATTACAGAATTATCTGGAAAGCAGCTTGCTTGACTACGAAGGGCCCAATTACAATTTGGCTGAAGCCTGTGCCTAAATATGGAGCAAAACTTAATGAGAAGACATGCAAACTGCTTACAATGTGGTGCCAGATTTCCTGGACAGAACATGAAATTTTAGGAAGACATCTCGATTAAATAAAACATCAATAAAATACATTCTGACTTCTGCTGAGGACTGCTTTATTTAACATTATTAATAAACCATTAATTGTTTTCATTGATTGGATGAACAATTCATGTTACAGTAACTAACATGGGGAAGAGTGGATGAGCACTTTGCATGACCTTTCTCTTGTCTTATTATAACACATACCAGCTACAACTCTGATTTTCTGCTAAATGAAATCTAGCAAGTTGAATATTTCATGCTGATTGCATATTCTAGTATTTGTAACATTCTTCTTTTCTATATGCTGATATAATAGGACCTAATGGTGATAATGTTAAACCAGAATAATGTCAATGAAGTCAAACACGCAAAAAACAATCATTTTAAGATATAAAAAACTCACAAGGGATGGTTACATAAAAGAGATTACACAAAGTACAAAGCAAAATACACCTAAAATAAAAATCTGTCCAATAGGAGTAGAGGTTAGTGTCCCTGTCACACTGATCTAGCATCCTCGATTCAAGCCCATTTTCAGTCACTATCTGGGTGGAGCTTATGCATTGTCCCCCTTGTCAGTGTGGATTTTTTGGCAGTGCAGTTATTGAATTAGGCACTGAACTTTACAATAACTGGTTCAGTTCTCACAGAAAACAGGACCTAGAGTATACAGTAAGATAATAATAGCAATAAATACTAGGCCTACCTATGTGGATTTTAAACACCCATCTACCAGTTATAATGGCTTGTCCATCTCCAAAGCACCAGTAGGCACCCCTTTTATCATCTTCTGACATATCCTTTCTATTAACCATGGCTCCTCCCTCCAAATAATATACCTTTACCTCCAGATTCTCCCTTTGACTCCAAGCTCATGGTGAGGTCTACTTTTAAGTCCCTCCAACACTTTTACCCAATTCCACAAATTATTTCTGGGTTCAGGGTGCCTACTTTTGTTGTAGGGATACCATATTAGACCTCCCTTTAGTGTTAGCGGATGTCCCTGCAGTCCTGATCCTTTAGTAGCCACTATTAATGAGTTATGTCTCTCAGCCAATCTCCATGCTAATCATTTTCAATAAGAAGCAACCCAGTCTCTTTCTGGTAAATTGTGCTGCACGGTCTCATAAGGGATGAGGAGAAAGTACTAGCCTTCTGACAGTTCTCACAGATATTACACTTGAAAATGCAGCTATTGGCCATATTCTACCCTACCACCTATCAGTCAGGGGTTATTGTGGCTTATTTCCTAGAGGGAGGGTCAAAAACACTTGCCTTCTAGCATTCTGTGAGCAACATAATCTGTTACTACCAAGGCTAAAACACATTCCCGCCTAATGGTCTTCAGGGTGCCGGAAGGAGAAAGGCCTCCTTTAAATTCCCATACTATTATGTCTAGCTGCTCTCTTCCTGCTGAGGTGGCTCTCATTGTCTGTTCTCCTGCAATATTATGGTATAATACCCTCCATTGCATCAACTTAGTGGTAATCCTTGTCGATGTAACATCTCCACCATTCACAGTAATAACATCAGCTTATTAAATTAGTATGTGAACCTTGAAAAAATGTTAAATTATTTTGGAAAACAGACAATTGAGCAAAATTTATTTTCTGCTATGAATGGAGCTTAGATATAGAACATGAGCACCTGAAAAATCAATCAATATTTAGAAGTCTGATATATATAATGCAGTGTTGGTTAAATGTGACAGAAATATTCTTGAGACTTTTTTCTCTCCCGCTACACTTGTTGTCCTACTACACTTTTAAAAACAAAAAAAATCACATTCATCTGTCTGTCGTGTCACACACGTGCGCATTTGAGACAGTCTAAGGGCTAAACAGAGGTTAAGATGCAGAGTCAGGGGTTGATGAACTGTACTAATGCCTTTTCTCCCTCTTCCACAGACCACCAGAAGGAAAGCCCAGCTAGAGTTCCACCCATTTCTGTTGCCAAACTACGCCATCCTGCAAATCTTACTTCCACTTAGTCACCCACCCCTTCCTGTTCTGCACCTATAAGTCCAGAACAACCCTCTCTCCAAACCAATCATTGATTTTGGCTCAGTCTTTTGTGACTACTCATGTGCTTTTTTACTTTTCTTTACTGGCTAAATTGAGATGACAATTTCAAATTACAATCACCACCATTAAATGTTGTTCTAGAGGTATGGGATCTGTATTTAGACAGACTACTAACAACTATATGGCATGCAGTTCCTCTTGTCTTCAAATTTGTTTTTTCATGTTTCCAGATGATTTGCAGCTTTGCTGTGAACGTGGGACTAGGTCCCTAACCTTGTGTTTTTGACAATTGTGGATTCCGAAATTTTTGGTATGATTTTGATCATGTTTCTTCATGATATTGTTTCATTGTTTCAATTAATCAGCTTTGACATCTCATCTACAACTTGATTGCTGACCATGTTTAATAAGGCTGCCAACACAGAAAATCATGTCAGGCTACTATCTAGTTAAAATATAGTTACACCATGTGTCAATGTCTTTTTAAGTCTTCCTCCTAATATACTGTATATTGTGCATTTTATATCTCTCTATTATAAAAAAAATCCTGCAGAGAAACACTAGGGTGTCGAGACGTGATCTTCATGTTAAGATCACGGAAGACACTTAAAAGACCCGCAAGACTAAAGAGATTGGCCACGGAGCATCTTGCGGGAAGCTTAAACATGAGACTTTGTGCCAAGTGATTGACCCAGGACCATCTCGCGATGACGTAGAACATGAGATTCTTGCAAGAAACGCCCTACTTACAACCAAATAAGAGCACGGGCAGCAACACACTCAGTCGTGTTTTGGCTTTGAGCACACGCAGATCCAGGGCTCTCAGCGCATATAAAGCATATAAGGACTATACGTTATAGATGAAACGTAGATGACTAAGCGAAGAAGAAGGCAGCGTGGAGAAAAGAGACTCAAAAGCATTGGAGAGACAAAATACAAAAAGAATAATCTAGGTGCAAATTCAGAAAATAAGGAAAGTAATAATCAGCCTTGAACAAATGGAATTGAAACAAAAGCACGTCCAATATGGACGTTGGCACTATACACATGCAGAGCAGGTTAGAGATTATGAAAGCAATGGAATTTGAAAGGCTCAAAAAAAAAAATGTTGGCACGATACAAATGTGGAGAAAGTTAAAGAATATGAAAGTAGGAAAATAAGAAAGTATAAAAAAAAGAAAGTAAAGATCGCAGTAGCGCAAACAAATGGAAATTATTACTTGAAAAAAGGAAAATAATCACCACGGACCAGGTGTCATTGAAACAAAAGCAGGATAAAGCGAGGTCAGAAATAAAAGACAGAGTAGAAAACAAAGTAAAACTTCATAAAGAGGTTAAAAAACAAGGGGGCCAAATACATGCAGAGCAGGTTAAAGATAATGAAAACTGAAATTCAAAAGTCTCAAAAAAAATGTAGGCGCGAAACACATGCAGAGCAAGATACAGAATATGAAAGCAGAAAAAAACGCATTTATTGGTTACTTTGCAAAAAAAATTATTAACTGCTGATGATGTGGATCGTTTTGTCTGTGCTCAAATTCCAAACAGAGAAACCTATTCAGAATTATGGTACAAAGTCATTAAACACATGTCTCACTGACCTCATTAAAGAGATTCAGCACGCTGGGACTCAAAAGATTCCAAATATTGGAATGCCAATGAAATAGCAATAATTCAAATAAAAAAAAATCTTAAAAGTGTGTATCTGGAAAAACAAAAATAGTGGTTGGTGAGCGAAGCGAGCAGGGTGCAAAGTCCCCTAGTTAAATATATATATATATATATATATATATATATATATATATATATATATATATATATATATATATATATATATATATATATATATATAGTGGGGCAAAAAAGTATTTAGTCAGCCACCAATTGTGCAAGTTCTCCCACTTAAAAAGATGAGAGAGGCTTGTAATTGTCATCATAGGTATACCTCAACTATGAGAGACAAAATGAGAAAAAAAATCCAGAAAATCACATTGTCTGATTTTGAAGAATTTATTTGCAAATTATGGTGGAAAAAAAGTATTTGGTCACCTACAAACAAGCAAGATTTCTGGCTCTCACAGACCTGTAACTTCTTCTGTAAGAGGCTCCTCTGTCCTCCACTCATTACCTGTATTAATGGCACCTGTTTGAACTCATTATCAATATAAAAGACACCTGTCCACAACCTCAAACAGTCACAATCCAAACGCCACTATGGCCAAGACCAAAGAGCTGTCAAAGGACACCAGAAACAAAATTGTAGACCTGCACCAGGCTGGGAAGACTGAATCTGCAATAGGTAAGCAGCTTGGTGTGAAGAAATCAACTGTGGGAGCAATTATTAGAAAATGGAAGACATACAAGACCACTGATAATCTCCCTCGATCTGGGGCTCCACACAAGATCTCACCCCGTGGGGTCAAAATGATCACAAGAACGGTGAGCAAAAATCCCAGAACCACACGGGGGGACCTAGTGAATGACCTGCAGAGAGCTGGGACCAAAGTAACAAAGGCTACCATCAGTAACACACTACGCCGCCAGGGACTCAAATCCTGCAGTGCCAGACATGTCCCCCTGCTTAAGCCAGTACATGTTCAGGCCCATCTGAAGTTTGCTAGAGAGCATTTGGATGATCCAGAAGAGGATTAGGAGAATGTCATATGGTCAGATGAAACCAAAATAGAACTTTTTGGTAAAAACTCTACTCGTCGTGTTTGGAGGAGAAAGAATGCTGAGTTGCATCCAAAGAACACCATACCTACTGTAAAACATGGGGGTGGAAACATCATGCTTTGGGGCTGTTTTTCTGCTAAGGGACCAGAACGACTGATCCGTGTAAAGGAAATAATGAATGGGGCCATGTATCATCAAATTTTGAGTGAAAACCTCCTTCCATCAGCAAGGGCATTGAAGATGACACGTGGCTGGGTCTTTCAGCATGACAATGATCCCAAACACACCGCCCGGGTAACGAAGGAGTGGCTTTGTAAGAAGCATTTCAAGGTCCTGGAGTGGCCTAGCCAGTCTCCAGATCTCAACTGCATAGAAAATCTTTGGAGGGAGTTGAAAGTCCGTGTTGCCCAGCGACAGCCCCAAAACATCACTGCTCTAGAGGAGATCTGCATGGAGGAATGGGCCAAAATACCAGCAACAGTGTGTGAAAACCTTGTGAAGACTTACAGAAAACGTTTGACCTCTGTCATTGCCTACAAAGGGTATATAACAAAGTATTGAGATGAACTTTTGTTATTGACCAAATACTTTTTTTCCACCATAATTTGCAAATAAATTCTTCAAAAATCAGACAATGTGATTTTCTGGATTTTTTTTTCTCATTTTGTCTCTCATAGTTGAGGTATACCTATGATGAAAATTATAGGCCTCTCTCATCTTTTTAAGTGGGAGAACTTGCACAACTGGTGGCTGACTAAATACTTTTTTGCCCCACTGTACATTATATATATATATTATATATAAAATTTAACATCTGTATGTATGTCTCTCCGTTTTTCACGAGAGAACTAATTAATGGATTTAGATCAAGTTTTTTTCTATAATTTGCTTGAACATTCCAGTTGATTTTGTGACTTCTCGCATCATGCCAAGTATCATAGTTCTCTTGCAGGAGCAATTTATTCACGTTAATCTGAGACAGAGGCTGCAGGCCGAGGGGAGAGGGAAGCATGATGCCAGAAGTGGGGAGCCGAGTGGGGTCCTCCTCACTCACGCATCAGCCCTCATTCAAATCGGTCTATCTCTAGCCACGTTTTGGAATGTACCTTGCCTCCGTTTAGCTAGCGAAGCCTGTTTGTTTATTAATTTTAAGTTTGTCCTGTTTAACTACTACACGTGCAGAGCTGCAGGGGACAGCTAGTATTTATATATTACTAAGGAGCCTAATTTGCATAAAAAATTAATTCCCCTTTAGTTTTTATGCCAGCTAAGTTTTTTTTTAACCCCCTCTGACAAACAAAGTGTGAAAGACCAGTTTGGTGCTAAAGCCATACTTATAAGCACGTGTTTAATATGCAGGTGATGATGCCTATACACTTCTGTATTATTCTACTAAATAAAAATATATTTACTATGATATTCATAGGAGGCACAGTGTCTTTTAATGTTCTAGAAATCATCTTAATGAAAAACACATACCGAAACAATTGACAGCTTGTTTACTGAGTAAAAACAAAATGTCCAAGTCAAAAAGACAATAAACATGAAAAAATATCATTCTTTAAATATTGAACACATTCAGCATTAAGCATACTATAAATGATCACTAGATGAAACTAAATGAGTCACTAGGCACACTGCTAATCGCACACAAAAATAAAATATGGAAGATGAGGCAAACATTTTTATTCTACTGCAGCTGTCCCTAGAGACATGGAGGAAATGCTGATGAAACAGAAATTCCAAAAATTCTTGCTTTCTTTGAATTGGCACAGTTAAGTAATGCCTAAACAGGGGTTCATTAACAGTTTGAAAACAACTGCTCTTCAGTAATTTTCTGAAAATCAGGTGACAAAATCTTGATTGTATCTAGAATTCAACTGCATTAATTAGAAAGCCATTATCAAAATGGTTACATATCTTCTGTTTCCCCAGGCAGACTTTGCATTCTGCAAGGTGCGCACACTCCCAGAGAAAAGCTTATTTTGTTTGTAAACTTTAATATCATATTCTTTCACCCACCCCAAACGGCAACGTAATGCATAATAAGCACTGAAAAGAAAAGAAAAAATGATTAGCTTTCTATATTGTAATGCTGGATGTTTTCTTTTAAAAGCATCTGAAGAAAAAGTTTTTACATCATGGAAAGCAGTAAGAAATGATTTTCTTTTCTGTGCTCATTTCCACACTGTCTCAAAGCATGGCTATTCTGACAGCGTCCAGTGGCTGTATTGGCTGAGCAGTAAGAGGTATGGTGGCAATTAATAAAAATCAGGTGTAGTGCTAATAGCTTTGTTTTCCTTTTTGTTTTAAGAGGATTCATCCATTTGTAGTTCACCTACTAAACTCTCATTGATTGATTACAAACTGATAAATAATGTCTCAATGAAGTTCACATATTCTTCACTATTCCTTCTGCTTCAGTTAGAGCTTTCTTGATAAAGAACAGAATTTTATTGTTGCCACTGGTCATATCTCTACTCTACTTTCCTGCTCCATATAGCTACGACTGTTAAGGTCATGTTCAGTATTGCATCTGAGTTCAAGTACAAGCTTTTTTTTTTGTAACAAACTGATGGCTTTTATTGTGAAAATTACTTGCCTGACATAATGACAGATGGGGCCAAAAAAGAATAAGTCTCTGCTCCAGCAGCATTGCCTGAATTTTAAAAAAGGAGATTGCTTTATTAGATGGTGAACCTCTCCAAATTGCAATCTGGGTAAACAGCTGCTAGGAGCAGTAGGCCATTATACCTGAGGAGCGCATTGGAATTAAATTCTCTGTGGGCACTAAATTAAGATAAACGTCATGGGAGAATGGACTGAAGACAGCATGAGTTCCCTTGAGCCATAATGACCCAAAAGAGGGCTTCACCACGAAACATGTGTTGCCCTTCTGCATAACAGGTAGGGCAAGAAGTACTAGTGCTATCACAGGTGCCTCTCAAGTAACTGCAATGTAGCTCAGGAATGCTGGCAAACCAGGATCTACAGTACAAGAGAAACCTCTGGGGGGACTGCCCAAGCAGCTTCAAGGTACATTCCTGATCCCACTAGTGATTCAGGTGTTAGCTTTAAAAGCAACCCCAAGGTGGCTTCCTGCTAGGGGCACATTGCTTTTGGAGTTGGAAAATACTCATTTGACTGGGCGATAGAGCGGACAGAGCAGAAAGGGAGAAGCCAAGAATATGGGAGATGAACAGAGAAAGAGTTGTTCAATGCTTATGGGAATTTAACCTAAGTAGTGAAACCCAGTGAGTGTGTCATCTTTTGTTTATTCATTACTTTTACATTCTCCCTTTAATAGCTCCTACCTTGTGTCTCAAATACAATAAAATTGTTACTTTAGATAATGTTTTGGAGTTTTTACAAGCTATGGTGGCACAGAGCTGTGCATCATCACAGTGTTTGTATGAATGTGTGTATGTATCTATATATACATACATATACAGGTACATCTCAATAAATTAGAATATAATTGAAAAGTTGATTTATTTCAGTAATTCAATTCAAAAAGTGAAACTCATATATAGATTCATTATACACAGAGTGATATATTTCAAGCGTTTACTTCTTTTCATTTTGCTGATTATGGCTTATAGCTAATGAAAACCTAAAATTCAGTATCTCTGAAAATTAGCTGAAGCTGTGTTAGTTGTTGAGCTGTTTGGTTTTGGAGCCGAGACAGTTTTGCTTCCGCGGTTTCAGACGCTTGTCCGTACCATCTCGGGTTTGATTTATGAACCTTTGTGGACTCCGTAGTGTGTCCTGCTTCACTCTGGGGCGGGGCGTTGACTCCTCTTGTTTTACTATGTCTCCTCCTGCGCTTTCACCATGCATTACTGCCACTCACAATATGGCGGCGACGCCTGCGCCTTCTGTATTATGTCGGTTTGTACCATGCTGTGTAGGCGCCGTTGCCTTTTGTACTTTACCGCGCTCTGTGGTGTGGACGTTTAACTGTCGTTGTTTCTGCCTTTATATTCTGTATCTCGGTGTGCATGTGTTTTGTGCCTAGGTTTTTTTGAAGCTGTTGCATTCCAGTTTACATCATCTGTAACCCGCTCTCCATGTGTTCGTCCCCGTTCTTTAATCCCTTTATAAAGTTTTACTTTGTTTCCTACTCTTTGTTTTATTTCTGACCTCGCTTTATCCTGCTTGCGGCATGTCAGACGGTTCGTAGTCTTTCTCGTTTTACTCTGGGCAGGGGGGCTTTGTTCTGTAACCTGCTCTCCATGTGTTTGTCCCTGTTCTTTAACCTCTTTATGACGTTTTACTTTGTTTCCTACTCTGACGGTTCGTAGTCTCTCCCGTTTTGCTCTGGTGTGGGGGGGGGGGGGGGCTTTGTGTGGCACCTGCGCACGTGCGTAGTCTCTCCCGTTTCACTATGGGGGGGGGCTTTGTGTGGCACTTGTCTTTTGCGTCCACGGGCAGGTCCCTGCGTCCATATCCGGTTTACCATTCTCGTTTAGTAATACGGATATATATATATATATATATATATATATATATATATATATATATATATATAGCGCCACGTATGGTATGCCTAAAATAAGTAGTACCATCCAGGGACAAGGGGGGTGCTGTCATTAAGTCTCTTGTCTCCTTTTTTCTTCACAGCCTCGAGAAACTGCCCCTTGAGGGCCCTGAACGAAAGAAGCTCCGCCTCTTAAAATGTATTATTCACATACAGCTGAAAAGTCCTATTTTCAGCAGCTATTCCTTCAGTATCTTAATGGTCAACCCCTTAGCTTCTCCTTAGTCATGTCATGCAATTTTCTAACCTGCTTTAATCCAGACCAGGGCTGTGAGAGGCCGGGGGGTGCTAGAGCCTATCCCAGCTAGCATAAGGCACAAGGCAGGAACAAACCAGGGAAAATACACACATAAAAAGCCAAGCACAAACTAGGGCCAATTTATTGTCACTAATTCACCTAAACTGCATGTCTTTTGAATTCTGGAAAAGACTGGAGCATGGGGAGCACATGCAAACTCCACGCAGGGATGACCTGGGAAGCCTGGCCTCCATACTGCAAGGCAGCAATGCTATAACTATGCCACTATGCTACCCTTAATTAGTCATTTTAAATTTCAATTGGTTATTAGAGAAACCTTTATAACTACATTAGAACCGCTGAAATCTGTTATTGTGTTCACATGGGTTGCCAACATAATGGCATTCGTATTTAGTTCAGTTCTGACCATGATAAGCTTTTGATAATAGATGCCTTGATAAAATAACATGGCAATTTCTATCAAAAACTTGAAAATTTCCCTCTGTGTATATATACATAAATAGATATACTGTATATATTATAGATAAATATAGATCTGAGTGACTTAAAAGTAAAAATACATATATAAACAGAGCAAACTTTACCTATGCAAAGCTATTTAAAAGCCCAAATCACACAGACATATTGATTATTAATTATTCTTCACAACTTGTTACATGCTGTATGAAGGATTCAGATTGATAACAGGAGGTGGACGGTGTGTAAAAAAAGGCATTTTTGAAACTTTCAGATTTGCTTCCCTTTAAACTCTGATCAGGAACAACAGCACTCATAAATGACCTATTGCTTTAATTTTTTTTTTGCATTTTACCAAACACACATCCATTATTTAGCAACCAGTTTGCAAATTTTTAGATCTATTTGGACTATGAAAAAAACACAGACATATTGAAAGTAAACAGGATACAAAACTGGCTGATGTCCTAGAAATGTTTCTAATCTGTGCTCTTTTCCAGTGTTATAAAACTAAACACACTAAGAGGACCCCACCCGACCTACTCCCAACCGTAGGGAATGAATTCCTGACTCGGCCCATGTCTGACAAAATCTGTACTGTTATCAGAGGGGGATGTGGAGTGATCCTCAAGACTCATATTTAAAAAAGAAGGTGACATGGGGTCTCTGAATTTGAGGCAGTGATGGAGTTCACATAATGTGATAGGTTCACATTTACATGGCAAACACCATTGTATTTTCTTTTCCTGCTTTCAGACAAGGTATTCTAGAAATGAAAATATACTGACTTCAAGTACATAGTTATATCTATATCTACAGTATAACAACCTAGGCACTATAAGAAATGTGTATAACTTTATACACAATGCATCTCTAATACAAGCTACTGGCTATAGACACTGCTGGTGGCAAACATTACACAACCATTACTATCTTACTGTCAAGGAAAAAAGTATTTTCTGTTACATAAGCTGTTGTTACTGAATTTCTCAGAATGTACTTTAAAAGAACTGTTTTGAAATTCAAACGAGTGCTACGATAATTAAAAATGTACTGTAGGAACACCATGTGTATACCAGTGTGGTACAGACCTCCATATGAAAGCATATTGTGAAGGGGGAGTCTACAGTACCAGAAAGGAGCAAAGATCATGGCTCAGATTTTTCTCCAAACCTATAAGCTCATTATTAAATATGAAACATAAGCCTTTACATAGTGGAGTTGGATAAAAGGTTTCTGAATTTCTTGAGGCCCAGACTGAATTCTGACTTTATTTATATTGTAATGGTGGAAGGAAGATTGGAATGAACTTGTGAAAAATAACAAATGCCTGAACCTATGTCCAAATTTCTGAGCAAAACATGAAAGCTGTACTGCTAGACTACCTCTCCGTGAATAACTTCCTAAACAACAAAATTGTTTTGAAATATCCTTCCAAAGTCTTCTAAATATTCACGGCATAAAACTGGATATTATTCATTACATTTTAACATGTGTTTAACATGGTACCCAAACATTTGGAGATTTTCCATTTCACGTACCTATGATCTGGATATAGCTTAAAACTTCAAAGAACGGTTCAAACAGACTTTTTAATGTGGTATTTTCAAAGGTATTCCGAATCTCGTTGTGTTATGTAAATTCCTGAATTACATTTTAATCTAGCAGAGCATATGCCCAATACAGCTACTGGAACAGCCTTTGAAGGTGTTTTACCCCACAGTAAAATAATACTCCTTATATGTATGTACTGCTGATGGACTGACATCACAACTTTGAATCTTATGTGTTATATTCCCAGGCAGTATATTGCATAAAGCTATGCAACATGCAGAAATGAATGCAGTGAATATGTAGATAGTAATTTAGCACTCAGGGTCTGAACCTGAGGGCGACATGTTCCTCTGATGTCTGAGAACTGTCAGAAGCGTTGATACCTAAAGAGGCTGGCCAACTACTGAGAATGTGGACAGGGAGGTGGTAAGATGCAAACAAAGCAATTACAAAAGCACTTTGGACACATCCCCCTGCTAATAAAGTCCATGGCTGCTGTTGAGCCTTCAAGTGTAAACCCTAGTCTTGGATTGGTTCATATAGCCAGGTAGAAATGTGGTAGATAGGTTGCCTCTGACCCCTGGTGAGCAAAGTGAGGTGAGGCTGGCAGGATGTATATTGAGGCAAAGCAGCTGGGAGCATGTGGAGCTATAGAAGACCTGTGCAGGGCAGGGGACTGGCTGATGAAGAAGTTAGTCAGTGGCCACTGAAAAAATTAGCAATCCTTCTAAGGGCCCACTATCACCAGTTTTTAACTAGGTGCCAAGTCCACTGCTCCTTCTTTCATACCCTCGGGTTGTTGTAGTGATAAACACACACCAGAAATAAAGATTTTAAGCCTAATGCAGATGTGTGTGTTTATAACCATAGTATTGCATTCAATTTTACACTTCACTTTGGCATGGAATCACTTTCACTTGGCAAACTTTAGATATTTTTGGTATTTATCTATTACCAGGAGTTTTTACACATGGCCAAAAACATCCTTGAGAAAAAAAGTTCTTGATACAGAAAAGCAAGAAACACTAAGTCTCAATTAAGACAAATTGATTACACAAAATATCTCTCTATCATAATAAAAAAATATTGGGAGACAAGACTTTTTATCTTGCGACGAGACGTGATATTTTGAAGAGAGACACTTTCACGTCCCGCGAGACGATACTTTGTGCCAAGAGATTTAACCAGGCCCAGGGCCAGTAATAAAAGACAAAGAGTACATGACAAAGTAGAACGTCGTAAAGAATTTAAAACCATTGGTGCGATACACATACAGAGCAGGTTAGAGATAATGGAAGTACAAAAATTCGAGAGTCTCTATAAAATGATAGTAAAGATCGCATTAGCACAAAGAAACTGAAATTATTACTCAGTGAAATAACAGAACAGCAAAAAGAGATCGAAAATATTGTTCAGATTTAAACTTTAAGTCGGACACTTGTAGATCCTCTTGTTTGTATTGCCATTAGGGAAAAGTAGTGTTTCTTCCCAATGAAGAGGTGTACCTGTGAGAATTAAAAGATTTGTTGTTTGGTGAAAGTGAAATCCATATACGCTGTCACGTTTGGGTCACAGAGTTGCACAGCTACACAGGAGATTTTAAGGAGAAAGAAACGTTATTCAAACACTTCAAACAAACATAAGTCTCTTTCAGGAGTGAATGGAGAGGACAGTTCCATATCTCAATTAAAAGAACAGAAAATCTTCCCCTTCATAGGGGCACGCCTTGGGAGCGGGACCCCCAACAGGAGCAGAGGATGTCTGCGGGAGAAGAGAGACAAGGCAGTGAGACAAAAGCACAACTGCTGTAGAGACTTTTAAATGTTCGAAGCACAGCGCGAGATGCAGATCACGAAGCAAAGTGCAAGGGCAGCACTTCCGTCACACTTGGGACTGCTGCCGGAAGTTCGTCATCATGCACCTGGAGCACATCTGGGGCAGGATTAAAGGGGCCACCTCACTCCATTCAAGGAGCCTGAGTCGGCTGGAAGTGGACAGAGCTTGCGAGACAGGAATGGAGGTGGCCAAAGGACCAAGGACTGAGTACTCTGTAAATATCGTATATAGTAGGTTGTAAAAAAACATGTGTGTGGTGGACCTTGTGGTGTGGTGTCTGTCTGTGGCCAGGATATCTATTATAAAACATACAAGTATATATTGTATTCAACAAGCATTTATGCATACAAGTTACACATATACCTACAGGCATGTAAGCATAGAAGTTATTCATCCATTTTCTCATCCTACTTTTGCACTTATATACATATGCAGCTGTGCACCCTCCCGAAGTTATAGCCTTCTTTCTACTAATGTCAGAACTTGCTTTTAACAGCTAGTCTGAATAAATGGCTTGTGTTAAATCTTTTCCTTTCTCAAATTCTTCTCAGTATCTCACTGGCATTCTTTTGTTTACTGTCACCTTAACCAATTTTGTTCCCCTGTCTAATGGACTTCAAATTTAAAAAGGTGAGCTATACTGATATCTATGGTAACAAATGAACTCACCATTTTGGAGTGAGTGCTGAAGGGATAGGCTCTGGCCTCTATGACCCTTGACTGGTTTAAAGTGAGTTTGAGAATGTTATTATATTTAGTATACTGAGATTTGATTTGGCCTGGATCACACAGATTTTGACTTTACAAATTCCAAATGAATGAGGTACACCAAAGTTTGCTTTGTCTGATAATTTTTTCATCCTGAATTGATTTTCTCATCCCTTTTCCCAACTTGTCGTCTCTTAAGTATCCCAAATATTTCAAAACATATTTTAAAAGCATGTAGTAAGGCCTAGTTGCTAAGACATTGGACATTCAATGGCAGTCCTTGTCTCCATTGAGTTGACTCCAAGGAAAGTGTAAAAAAGAAAATGGAAACAGTTGTACTAGGGATGTGAACTTGTGAAGCTTCTCGAATGGTGTTCTCTACAGAATGGTGCTGTGAAAAATTAATGATTTGTGTATTATGCTAGTTTATGATTTTTTTGTTTCTCTTTGTGAAACAATTTACACAAAATATGAAACAAATGTACAATAATTGATATTATAAATGTGTATAGCTGTTTTGCTTATTTTTTATTTGTTCAAACTTTCATGTTCTTTTTTTGCTTAATAATTTGCTTATTCCCAATTATTGAAGCATTTCTTTTATAGGGGGAACACATTCTGAGTTGCATTTAAAATATATAAAGTGTGCCATTTACAGTAATTCATTTTTTTAAAGCACTAACATATCAGATTGAACCAGATCTATACAAAGAGAAACATGCGACCTGGAGAGCTACTGTTTAGACTAGCCAGAGGAAATGCTCCTTTGATAACTGGGCTGTACTCTAAACATACTTCATACATTTTTTTGGTATACAGTGTAATTTTTTTTTTACTTCCTTTGGGTTTTACTGTATAAAATTCATCATCATGGGGCTAGGTTTTCTGCCTGTTTGAATATGAAGTTATTTTAGACTATCCATCTCCAAGATCTGAAAATGCTCTTTATCACAATTTCTAATGCCCGTTGGGTATTTTGTTTCTGATCTATAAAGATTAATACAACTGTGCAGCTGTTGACAAGACTGGCACCAGAAATTTTCACTAAAGAGTATCTAAGACTCTATGCAGTCCTCACCCTTTAATATTACCCCCTACTCTCATTGGATGAGTCAAAAAGATGGCCTTGTAAAGGTCTGATATTGAAATAGAAAACCCGATCAAAGTAAGCAGGAATTTAAAAAAGATCTTATGTTGCTGATATCTTTGCTTTTCCCAACTTAAAAGAAATTTAAAAAATCTCACGGGGAATGGCCAGGAAGTAATTAAGTGTTGTGCAAGAAAAAACAAACTATTTTCATAACATAAATCTATTTCATAGGATAACTCCTTCTCATTAAAGCCAAATCCACTAGCATAAAGCTTTGAGTCCCCGGCAGGGCATTCAACCTCAGTGTCTTGGAATTGCATATATTGTATACTTGTATAATTATTCTGATTTCATGCTGTGCTCAAGAATAATGCTAAAATCAACTTTACATATGCTTGCTGGACAACTAAGTTTTCAAAGAATTAAATAACAAACATTATTTTTTGTTAATTTAATATAAAGCTCAGCTATACAGTAGTGTGATTACGCAAATTAAAATTTTCAAGATATTTATCAAAATTAAAATATTTTCAATTTACAAGAACTGTCTAATACAACAAACCACAGGATAACCTGCAGTTAATTACAGTACCACTAAGGTGAAAGCAAAGGGGCATGAATCTTAGAGAACCAAAATTATAAATAAAAAATAAAAATTCCCACTGTCTGCCTTTTGAATTTTTCAACTTTGTTTGATGTTATTTATCCATTTCAACCCTCAGACTGAATTGTTCTGTTTTGTTGTTCGAGAATCACACAAAATCCACTGAACCCATCATCAAAAAATTTTGCATGTGAATGCAAATATATTGTGAGCAGGGGGGCTGTTCACACCCCTAGAGGATACGGACGCTCCTCAAAAAATGCTGAAAGACTACCTTCACATTGCTCCCTTCCTTTCTGGGCTTACTTGTGGCTGCTTTGTTGCGCGATATGCTTCCTGCACGGTGCTTTACATACTTAAAAGCTCAAACAGCACCTATTGATTTTTGATTGTTTGCTTTTCTCTCTCTCTTTCTTGCTCTGACATTCTCTGCTCCTGACAGAGGGGGTTTGAGCAGGGGGGCTGTTCACACCCCTAGAGGATACGGACGCTCGTCTAAAAAATGCTGAAAGACTACCTTCACATTGCTCCCTTCCTTGCTGGGCTTACTTGCGGCTGTGATCTTGGTTTTTGATTGTTTGCTTTTTTCTCTCTCTCTCTGACATTCATACTTAAAAGCCCAAACAGCGCCTATTGATTTTTGATTGCTTTCTCTCTCTCTCTCTCTCTCTCTCTCTCTGACATTCTCTGCTCCTGACGCGCACTCCTTTGAAGAGGAAGATATGTTTGCATTCTTTTAATTGTGAGACGGAACTGTCATCTCTCTCTTGTCATGGAGCACGTTTAAACTTTTGAAAAAGAGACAAATGTTTTTTTGCAGTGTTTGAATAAAGTTCCTGTCTCTCAGTCTACAACCTCCTGTGTTTCTGTGCAAATCTGTGACCCAAGAATGACAATATAAAAATAACCATATAAACGTATTCATTTATATTTATTTATTTATTTATTTATATTTATTTTTTACTTTGCGGATTTTCACCTTTCGCGGGGGTTCTGGAACGCAACCCCCGTAATGGAGGAGGGATCATTGTAATTCGAAAGGCTCAAAAAAAAAAAAAAATGCGCGATACAAATGTGGAGAAATGCAGACACGCTTTCATCATGACCATGCAACTTTACGTAAAGCCAAAACAAGATCCAAACACGGTGTGACAGCATGAATGTCAAAATGATTTTACTTATTTTGTGGTTGTTTTGGAGTCGTGTAGAGCAGGATAACACTCTATTCACTGTATTCAGAAAAACAGAAGGAAACTATATACAAGTGATAGTAGGAGTGGCCTAAACTGTACATCACTGTATATCTAAAAATTGATGGTTTTACTAGATACTGATATAAATGTATTTATATATACTTTTCAGGCTGAAGCATATGTCATTTAAAACAACAGTACTGATTAATGTAATTAATCCAAACCCTTCTTTATCAATTGAAATTGTTGGTAATGCTCTGCTACTAAAATACAACATAGATTTGACTGAAAGTGTTAACCTCTCTTGAACCAACAAAAGTACAGCTTTGTGCTCATTCACTCACTTAATTGCTTATTGCCAACCTAACATAGAAGGGGTCCAGCTGTAGACTCACCAATCAGGTTAATCCACATCTCTTAAAAGGGTAGGCTCACATATTACACATATATATGTGTGTGTATGTATGTATGTATGGACACATACAAGTCCATACATAAAGACAATAATATCCCTACAATAAATTTCACTTTGCATTTCCTTTGAACAAACATTTTTTTTGTTTTATATTTAAATATATTCATAATTTTTAGTAAAACTGTATTCTACATCTATGTAAATATGTAAATACTGTATATTGGATTAACCAATATTTCACCACTACTAACAGATAGCCACTATTATACATAAAATCTTTCAGTGATTCACAAATTATGTAGGTCCAAAACTCAAGAGAAATACATGCAGTCAATCAGACAAGACACATATCTTTAGGAATGATCACCAACAATGAACGCCAGAACACTTTTATAAAGGTTACAGTTTTATGAACACAAACAGTAATTTATATTTTTGCAAAAACGTTTCCTATTACCAAGGAAAAACAAGGACAAAATGATTGGATGGATGGTAAAAGTAAGTTGAAAAAATCAAAGTACTGTAATGATTTTGGGCTTGTTACCTACCTAGTTATCTCACTGAAACAAAAGATAACCAACAAGCTGAAATATGGAATTAACTATCCTCTATATACTCCAGTGTAATGGTGGATAACAAATGTCATTTAAGGAAATTTAATAAACACAATTATGATAATCGAGACTAATATATTTTTACAGCATGATTCCTATGTTCCAATCTCTCTTTGAGCAGAGCTCCTAAGTACAAGACTTACTTACATACAGTGGAACCTCGGTTCATGACCATAAATCGTTCCAAAACTCGTAAACTGAGTTGGTCGTGAACCGAAGCAATTTGCCCCATAGGATTGTATGTAAATACAATTAATCCATTCCAGACCATACAAACTGTATGTATATATATATATATTTGAGTTTTTAAACACAAATATAGTTAATTACACCACAGAATGCACAGCGTAATAGTAAACTAAATGTAAAAACATTGAATAACACTGAGAAAACCCTGAACAACAGAGAAAACTAACACTGCAATAGTTTGCGCTATAGTGCTAGGAACAGCTTGCTAAAAACACTTTTTTTAATGAGTTTTAAGCACAGGGGAAAAAATGAACATTTGAAAAATCCATAATTTAATAAACCACCAAGAAAATTAACATTGCAACAATGCAGGCTACGAACCGATCACTGTAAACAGAACTGAAAACAAAAACAAGCCTTCTCTACCTTATGCGTCCCTCTCTCTCTCGCGAGCCTGTGTGTGTGTGTGTGCGTCTCTCTTTTGCAAGCCAGGAGCACCTGTGTGTGTGTGTCTCTCTAGCACGCTGCTGTGTGTGTGCGTGTCTGTCTCTCATGTTGCCGCTCTCTCGTGCTGCCTCTGTGTGTGTGCGTGTGTGTCTCGCTCTCTCTCTTGCTCGCTGCACAGGAAATGCACAGGGAGAGACTGAACATGTACAAACCGAAAGGGAACCTGGCTTGTACGTGTACCGAGACGTTCGTGAACCGAGGTTCCACTGTACCTATACACCTATGTTTTTTTACAATTTTATCATAGGAAAGTGAAGTGATTTGCCCAGGGTGAGAAACTAATCGGTGTTGAACCAACAACATTGTGGTTTAATGCCCAGGGCTCTAGCCAATCTAACTTACCTTGGCTGAAGCAGGATGCAGAGAAATGAATGGTACCCTTGGCTATTAAAAATTTCAAATCAAATTCTATAGTATTTTGTTTAAAGGTATATATTCGACCCATATGTCAAAAATAGGTGATTGAGTGGAAAATAAAGGGAAAATTGTTGAAAAATTAAAGTATAAAAATTTTATTTTAATAAAGAAAAACTTTCTTGAATAAAAAAGTCAGAAGCTCAGATGATTATATTTCTTTTTCTAATTGATAACTCGAAAACAATTACAAAAACAATACAGCATACTCATGCACAGTTTATTGATGCTTTTACTGCACTGCTTTTATTTTTACTATATCTGTATTTCTTCTTAAATTGCTCTATTTTATGATTCCTTAAGATTGGAAATGTATCAACTAAGGATACACCAAGTAGATTTATTGATTTACCATGTAACATTTAGCTGACATTTCATCTAATGTGGTGTATTCACACACAAGAGTGAATGTAATTGGTTGTGGCACTAGCTGAAAGGTTAGGATTGGACAAAGCTTTTTTAGAAACTTTGACAGACTTTTCTCTGCAATGCTCAGGTAGTTTAATCCACAGTGCATTTATTTTGCATTGTAAGAAAGGTTACTATTTTATTTTGAGTTTTGCTATCTTTCTCATGTTTCTTTTCAATCTTTAAATGAACCACTGTTTCAGCCTCAGGAGGACATGACAATGTTTTAAAAATAACTAGGGGGCTCTGCCCCCTGCTCGCTTCGCTCGCCAACCCCGGGGTGGGCGCTACACGCTAGCCAATTCGCAGCTCTGCCGCTCGCGTATGGGGAAGCAGACAAACAATTTAAACAGATTGTTATTTTCATGGGAATTGTTACATATGCAATAATAAAACTAACTATTTTACATTACAGCAAGTAATTAACAATAGTAAAACGTAATACATTGAAAGAAAATTATGTTTCATGTTGCGTTAGAGGAATTCGTTGTGTTATACGATTTTGTTCTGTTTGGCTTTGAAATTATCATGTAAATACTTTTTAAATTTACACTTTTACTTTAAAACGTCAGTAAAAACTATTTTCTGAATTAACATTTCGTTAATATCGCATTGAATTTTGATTCAGTGTTTGGACTTACATCGTGACAACGTAACGTATAAATGCCCGTGAGTGAATATCGTTTCTTTCTCACTAACAAATAAACCGACTTTTTCGAATGTTTGTCCCTGTGACTTGTTAATTTTAATAGCAAAAGCTATTCTAACAGGAAACTGTAAATGTTTTAATACAAATGGCATATCAAGATCTCCTTTGGTGCCTAATGCTATACGAGGAAGATGTACTACATTACCTTTCTTGTTGCCTGTTAAAATTTTACATGTCAGAATTGTTTGACCAATTTTGAATACAACTAATCTTGTCCTATTGCATAGCCCATCAATCAGACATAAATTACACAATAACATTACGATACATCGTTCTTTCAACAGTAATTCGGCTGGTGGAAGACCGGATGGTGTTAACAGTTGTAGATATTCTACGGGATATTGTAAGTTGATGTTTTCATCATCTGCGCCATCACCACCAACTGTTTCAACATAGTCTATTGATACACATTTAACCAATATGCCGTGTAACCGATCAACAATTTTCATGTTAATTCATTTGACTTCATCGTTTCTTGGTGCTAGGATTGCCCATGTACTCATTTCTTCTGTTGATAACCCCTCATATGAAATTCTTCAATAAGACTTGGACATAATAATTGTTCTTTTATTGGGAACTTAAAGTGAGGAAAACATAAAAATTTATAAGAGCTGAGAGTGCAGGAACTGTGTCTGACAAAAGCATTCACACGAATGAGAGGTGAGAAGACTGTGAGCGTGGTTGAAAATGGTTGAGAGGAGGGCAGAACTTGAAAAAATCTCTTAGCAATAGTCTCGTCTCGTGGGACTTGAAAAAATCTCTTGGCAATAGCCTCGTCTCAAGATTTTCTTTTATAATAGAGATAAATAAAATAAATACAGTAAATATATAGTACCAGTGTTAAAAGTGTTAATTGCCCTCTCATTTAAATACATTTTATTTGTGAATTTTCATACACAGTACTCTTCACTCTAACAATACTGACTGTTGTCACAGGTGGCTGGGTGCAGTCAGCAATCAGCCGCCTATTTAAGGAGACGCCTTCCTGCAATCAAGGCTGGAGTCGGGTGAGGAGGAAGACGAGGTCGGTGCAGAGGAGGCGAGGAGAGGCCCAAGTGTGATTTGTGTGAGAAGAAGAAATTGGCTATTGAGAGCCTGGACTTTGAGAGACTGTGGGGCTTGGTGGCGGTGCACGTAAGACTTTGTAAATAGTAGTGTTATGAATAAACGTGTGGTGATGGCTGAATCGGTGTCCGCCTGTGTGTGTCCGGGCCGCTATATTTCACACTGTGTAATGACCATCACTTTGACATAATTTAATAAAAACATTAACCCCTTTTACAAGATAGACATGCACTCAAATAGGAGATCAGAGATTAATCTTGAGGCAGCATTACACTTTCTCTAAATGCGTTTTGAAAGCATCTGAACACAGAGGTACTCATCTTACGAGACATTTATATTGCATTACCAATCACTCACTTGTCTCGCAGTCATACACTTTTATTATGTTCATAAGACTAACAGCATATTTATCAAAATAACTCTTAAATGTCTAATTCATGGGCAATTATGTAATACATTCCACTTGTCAGCTTGTGTATTAAATACTGTAACTGTGCTTCCTTCTCTCATGAGATGATTTTAAAACCTATATTGTTTTTTTTTTTGTTTCTGTTGAAAAACCTTACATGGGGACAGATTTTAGTAGAATATCATTGCCTACAATTGTTAAATATTTTTGCCATACAAGCCACCAAATGAAATGAAATTAAAACTTTCTTCCTCTTACAAAATCTATACTGTATAAGAGCTGTTAATCATGAACAACATAGCTGATGCTTGAAACCTAAAAACAATTCAGTCATAAAGCACTTTATACGAGGAGGTTGAAGTGATTTATGGTCCAAGATAATGTACTTAGAGTGAAAAGATTAATGCTGCTTTAGTGTGTCTATGTCTTGTTAATTTTTGCCTCACACCACAAACACTGACATAATCAGTTAATCAGCAGGCAAAATAACAGTAATGACTCAATGCTTCAAATAAGCATAAAAGAAACCCAGTTAGCGTTTACATTTTAGGGAACAGGGGACACTGCATACATGGAAAAGGGTTATATAGGAGCCTGTAGGGAATTCCTGTTAGTTTATACTGAGTTACACATACCCCTGGAGGGTCACTGTGTAGCCCTGAGACCATACAGTGCATCCGGAAGGTATTCACAGCGCATCACTTTTTCCACATTTTGTTATGTTACATACAGCCTTATTCCAAAATCAGGGTTCCCACTCTTTTTAAGGAATCATTTTCCAGGACATTTCCAGGACATTTCCAGGAGCTTTTTCCGGAAATTCATGACAGGATCTGGTCATACAGTCATACACTTTAGTCGCAGGCTTAACGCCATTTTAATTTCTCTTTGATTATGCAGGGACTTAGTGTCACTGATATGCTAAATTACATAAAGGCAACACCAATTAATGCACTGATGTATAATGGAGTTGTTTGACCTCTTTTTGTTACACACTGTTTTAAACTGCAAAACTCTTTTAAAGAAATAAATGCCTCTTGGATTGTGGAAAACTATCCAAACACTGACATATACTGAGCAATTCCATAATGTTCAGTATAGAGCTGTTGATCACACCATGAAATAGGCTACCATAGTGACCTAATTTCAGTAAAAGTTACTTGCATATTACATATTATGTCATTGTTTGTATCAAATAAATTTATGTACAATGTTTATATTAAACAAAACTGCATAAAGCCAATTTATTGCCTATATTATGTGTATGATGCCTATAACACTAATATATGCAACAATTGGCACGCGACAAAACAAAGTCAGAGTTAACTTTCAACTGGTAGCTTTACTGGGAATACAGCAGCTGTAGAATTTGCATAAGTCAACGACAAAGATTATAATAAAGAACTTATCTTTGTGGGAAAAGAAGCAAAATACATCCATTTTAAATCATGATAGCCTTGCCATCAATTCCTGAGTTGAAAACTTGGTTAAACTAGAAAGAATACTAGGAACAAAGGATAAGAGCCTGAACTCCAGTATATTGGAAAAAAAACAATCTATAAGTCACTGTACAGTAATCCCTCGCTATATCGCGCTTCGACTTTCGCGGCTTCACTCTATCGCGGATTTTATATGTAAGCATATTTAAATATATATCGCGGATTTTTTTGCTGGTTCGCGGATTTCTGCGGACAATGGGTCTTTTAATTTCTGGTACATGCTTCCTCAGTTGGTTTGCCCAGTTGATTTCATACAAGGGATGCTATTGGCAGATGGCTGAGAAGCTACCCAATCAGAGCATGTATTACGTATTAAATAAAACTCCTCAAATATATTGTGAGCACAGGGGCTGTTAGCACCCCTAGAAGATACGGCCACTCCTCAAAAAACACTGAAAGATTACCTTCACATTGCTCTCTTCCTTGCTGGGCTTAAATGTGGCTGTTTTGTCAAGCGATATGCTTCCTGCATGGAGCTTCGCATACTTAAAAGCTCGAAGGGCACGTATTGATTTTTAATTGTTTGCTTTTCTCTGTCTCTCTCTCTGACATTCTGTGCTCCTGACGGAGGGGGTGTGAGCAGGGGGATCTGTTCGCACCACTAGACGATACGGACGCTCCTCTAAAAAAATGCTGAAAGGCTACCTTAACATTGCTCCCTTCCTAGCAGCTGCGTTGTCTGGCGGTGCGTTGCATACTTAAAAGCCAAACAGCCCTATTGATTTCTGATTGTTTGCTTTTTTCTGTCTATCTCTCTGACATTATCTGCTCCTGACGCGCACTCCTTTGAAGAGGAAGATATGTTTGCATTCTTTTAATTGTGAGACGGAACTGTCATCTCTGTCTTGTTATGGAGCACAGTTTAAACTTTTGAAAAAGAGACAAATGTTTGTTTGCAGTGTTTGAATAAAGTTCCTGTCTCTCTACAACCTCCTGTGTTTCTGTGCAAATCTGTGACCCAAGCATAACAATATTAAAATAACCATATAAACATATGGTTTCTACTTCGCGGATTTTCACCTTTCGCGGGGGGGTCTGGAACGCAACCCCCGTGATAGAGGAGGGATTGCTGTAGTGTAACCTATGAAAAAGGCATCTGGTGTAGGCCTAGGTTTAGAAACAATGCTGGTGTTGCTCCTTGAGGTCTGATAAAACTGCATCCAGACCGATGACCTCTTTCTTTTTTTCAGCAATACTTTTACAATAGGCATTAGATTTTGTGAGCAGTGTAAAGTCCTGTTTTCTCTAAGCCTTCTCTGCCATTGCATCTGCTTCTTCTTGCATTGCCTCAATGCTAGTGATTATTTTCTGTCTCTTTGCTGCCACTTTTATGATTTCAGAGCGGAGCTCTTCTCTTTGCTTGTCATTTTCAGTTTCCTTTTTCTTCTTTTTTTCATCATAAAGGTATTGGACATATTGCATCCTGGCATTTCTGCAATGCTACAAGAGGGGCTTTGGCAATACTCCATCAAATAAGCCACCAGTCAAAGAATCTATATAAATGTAATGAATTATTATTATTATTATTATTAATCTTGGATTAGGCGAAGAGACATCAGAGTCCTTCCTTTCAGATTTGAGTACCCTCTTTTGACTGCTGCTTGCCCATGTGACAATGTGAACAGGTCTTTCATTGATTTCCACAGAATTGCGTACTCTGCTTTGTCACCAGCAAATCTTCCCATGAATGTGTCCAGCCGACAGGAGCTACTTCTATACCCTTGAAATTCCTCCTTATGGTGCTGCACCATTTCAGTGAGGAACATCTTGTACTCACTCAGGATTTGGTCACAGTCCTCTGCTGTATGCCATTTGGCGTTAAGAAGCAGCTGTAAGAGCTTCTCAAACATGAAGATGGCACGCCTTTCATCGCTGATCATAGTTACTGGATCTAGGCATGCCATGTGCCTTACTGCTGCATAATTCAAAGGGCATTTGTCCAGCAGTTTCTTTGCTGTTGCGGACAGGAAGGCTACACATTCTCTCCGGAATTGTTGACCCGGCAGCGGTTTTTTCAAGCAGCTTCTCTGAGGCTTTCTCAAGAGCTTGTTTGGTGGCAAAGCCAAGATCCACCTCTTTCAGTGGCAAATGGAGTGTTTTGTCCAGTACATCAATTTTAAGCATTTGGACAGGTGTTTTGATGTTATCCAGTACCACCCTCTTCATAAAGCATGAAATCAAACTCTTCAGAAGGGCCTGAAGGTCTTTTGCCAAAAATGGCATCATGGGGGCATCAGTCTGGAAAGTCTCAAGAAAGGGTTTCAGCTGCCTTGCCACATAGGCAAAAAACTGTAATTTTGCCTCAAAAATGAGGTCACCAACAGCCTCTCTGACCACAGTGTATGATGTTGACGTTGGCATTTTACTCTTTGGCAGTTTCTTGTAATTGTCGACAAATATTTCGACATGTGGCCACATCTTAAGTGCTCTCTCTGCCACTGGCAAGTCCTCCACCCACCTGTGAGCACAGAATTTTAGAGGGAATGTTGATGTTTTGGTAATTTCAATAAAGTCATCCCGTCTGGCTGGTGTGTCATGAAAAAGCTGCCAAAGGGCTCTTAGTTTGTCACCTATCTTCCATCCACTTTCCTTCTTGCCTTGTTGGAAGCTTCCATGAACTGTATGAAGACCACAGATTCCTAGGTTTATCAAGCTTCTAATATCTGGGGCCTCCTTAGACCTGTCTTCTTCAAATAATCTCAAAAATTTTTTGTTGACACTTGGTCCATCCATCGAGATTTGCAGGAGCTTGTTTGGATCAAGTGGAGAGAGGGAAACTTCAATGCTCTCAACAAGCTTTTCTGATTGTGTGTGCCCTACAAACTGGGAGTCCAGATAATGCACAACTACCTTTTCTTCATTATCACTCCAGCACCGCACAAGCACATCCATCTGCTCGGTCTGTGTTATTTTGTTGAGGCATTCATCAAATGAAATGGTATAGCAGTTGGACTGTCTAATGTCTTTCACTAGCTTGTCTCTGAAATATGGTGCAAGGCCAAAACACATCAGATACGCTGCTTTTGTTGCACCACATGAGAATTTTTGGGCAATTTCACTATCTGGAAACATCAGGTGAAACAATGAACCCATATCTGAACAGGAATTGAAAGAATATTTGGAAAGGGCCACTTTAATCACCCAGCGGATCTCTGCTTCTAAAACAGCTTCACTTGAAAAATGAGCTCCGATTGTGGGTGTAGCTTGAGGTGGAGTTACAGAAATTGATGGCTGGACCTCGCTGCTTCCTTGACTCTCTGATTCTGCTGCCAGTCTGCTAGCTTCAGAATTTTGGGGGGTGGGAGATTGATTGATGAAATCAGTCATGCGTGGTCCTGTGCCTTGACTTGACCCTCTTGTGTCCCTGTCCTTTGGCATGGCTTTTAACAGCAGAAATGCCCATGTTGCCTACATCAAAAGCTTTCTTGCAGTATGCCCGATGTACATTATCTGTCACATGTCCTATCCAGTCCCTGAACTCAGGATTTATCTTCCATTCCTCCTTAAACGTACACCTCCTTGATTCTGCTTTCCCTCACTTCTGTAATTAGAAATACATTCTCTAAATTAACCATTATAGGCTACTATTTTTCCTGCAACACTGCCTATTAGTGTCAAAAACATTAAATACAGTAATGTACAAAAATGTAGGCTAAATAGAAATACTGATCCAGTACAGATTTTCTGTAGGCTAACTGTGGTAAACTTAATGTGAAAGCATACCCATATAATTCCTCTAGAGGAAGCTAACATTCTGTGGAATAATGGAAGCAAGCTAGAATAAGAAGTTGAGCCAGGAGCTGTTAAGCGTGTTCAGTTGTGCAAATAAACGGCACAAGCCAAGTAATATTTATTGTGTGGCGATTGCTCGGCTGCAAGGATATCACACGAACCTACACAAACACACAAGAACAGGCATTTAGATGTAGGCTTCAAGTAAAATGAAAGCAGTAGCTCTTAGTCTAATTCTTTTTAAGACTGTTATCGTGTTCGTGCTGTTTTAGGTTTGGTTCACTGAATTTATTTGCTTAACAGTGGGACCACATAGGCCTACAAAATGATTTTAGATTGATTAAGCAATTTCCTCCGGGATCAATAAAGTATTCCGATTCTGATTACCGTCATTAGACAATTAGCACTATGCTAACACCTAATGGGAATTGCCATTAACAGGCTAACAGAAATTAGCATCGCCAATTTACTTGACATGTTTAATATGCGACCTGGGTCCACATCAGACGGTATGAAGTAACAAAACTGTCAGTTGCACCATATGCACTGTGGTCATACTTACAGTCATGCACTCAGTAGAAATTTCAAGTGATGAACTGATGTTCTGTTGTTCTCCTGTCAGCTACTGACAAGCTAGAACAACAAGGGTCAAAACTCAAATATAATTGCCTATACATGTCTCAGTAGGTGGAGACATTGCGCAGCAGAGGCCACGACCTAGCTCAGCTGTCATCATATCTAGACTTACGAACAGCAAGCTGTTTCAAACAGAAAAATTAAAAAGCGAAAACAGAAATAAAATTCCAGGACAAGAAAGATTATTTCCAGGACATTTGGCCATTTCGATCAGTTTCCAGGTCATTTCAATGACTGGAAAATACCCTAAGTTCTTGTCTATAAGCCGGACTCATGTATTAGCCGGAGACCAAAAATCATACGAATTTTTAAAATAAAATCGTATCATAGATAAGCCGGACTCATGGATAAGCCGAACGTACTATAACCTATAACGAATAGAAGGGAGGGAGGTCAGTGGTCTCACTCGCGCCCATTTAATTTCTTTAAGGGGGGAGAGAGTGTGAGATATTGCCGTCTCTCTCACTCCCCGCATGGCGCGGTTGGAGCGGCCGGAGCGCGTTCTTTCTGCTCTGGGCGTCGCCGAGTCAACACGAGCGCGTAGCGGTCATTTAAATTGTGATTTTATATGTAAGCATATTTAAATATATATCGCGGATTTCTGCGGACAATGGGTCTTTTAATTTCTGGTACATGCTTCCTCAGTTGGTTTGCCCAGTTGATTTCATACAAGGGACGCTATTGGCAGATGGCTGAGAAGCTATCCAGCTTACTTTCTCTCTCTCTCTCTTGCGCTGACGTAGGGGGGGTGTGAGCAGGGGGGCTGTGTGCAGCTGCTTCCTGAAAGAAATGCTGCACGGAGCTTCGCATACTTAAAAGCTCAAAGGGCACGTATTGATTTTTTTTATCTGTCTCTCTCTATCTCTCTCTATCTCTCTCTCTCTCTCTCTTCCTCTCTCTTCCTGCTCCTGACAGAGGGGGTGTGAGCTGCCGCCTTCAACAGCTTTGTACCGGCGGTGCTTCGCATACTTAAAAGCCAAAAAACCCTATTGATTTTTTTTTTGACTGCTTGCTTTGCACTCCTTTGAAAAGGAAGATATGTTTGCATTCTTTTAATTGTGAGACAGAACTGTCATCTCTGTCTTGTCATGAAGCACAGTTTAAACTTTTGAAAAAGAGACAAATGTTTGTTTGCAGTGTTTGAATAACGTTCCTGTCTCTCTACAACCTCCTGTGTTTCTGCGCAAATCTGTGACCCAAGCATGACAATATAAAAATAACCATATAAACATATGGTTTCTACTTTGCGGATATTCTTATTTCGCGGGTGGCTCTGGAACGCAACCCCCGCGATGGATGTATAAGCCGGACTTATGTATAAGCCGATATTCTATTTTTTCATTTTCACAACTTTTTTCCTTAGATAAGCCGCGGCTTATTGACAAGAACTTAGGGTAACCCTCAAAATTTTCAGGTTTTCCAGGACGCATGGGAACCCTGAAATTGGATTAAATTCATTTTTCTCCTCAGAATTCTACACACAACACCCCATAATGACAACATGAAAAAAGTTTACTTGAGGTTTTTCAAATTTATTAAAAATAAAAAAACTGAGAAATCACATGTACATAAGTATTCACAGCCTTTGCTCAATACTTTGTCGATGCACCTTTGGCAGCAATTACTGCCTCAAGTCTTTTTGAATATGATGCCGCAAGCTTGGCACACCTATCCTTGGCCAGTTTCGCCCATTCCTCTTTGCAGCACCTCTCAAGCTCCATCAGGTTGGATGGGAAGCGTCGGTGCACAGCCATTTTAAGATCTCTCCAGAGATGTTCAATCGGATTCAAGTCTGGGCTCTGGCTGGGTCACTCAAGGACATTCACAGAGTTGTCCTGAAGCCACTCCTTTGATATCTTGGCTGTGTGCTTAGGGTCGTTGTCCTGCTGAAAGATGAACCGTCCCCCCAGTCTGAGGTCAGAAGCGCTCTGGAGCAGGTTTTCATCCAGGATGTCTCTGTACATTGCTGCAGTCATCTTTCCCTTTTTCCAGATTAGTCTCCCAGTTTCTGCCGCTGAAAACATCCCCACAGCATGATGCTGCCACCACCATGCTTCACTGTAGGGATGGTGCCACGTTTCCTCCAAACGTGACGCCTGGCATTCACACCAAAGAGTTCAATCTTTGTCTCATCAGACCAGAGAATTTTCTTTCTCATGGTCTGAGAGTCCTTCAGGTGCCTTTTGGCAAACTCCAGGCAGGCTGCCATGTGCCTTTTACTAAGGAGTGGCTTCCATCTGGCCACCCTACCATACAGGCCTGATTGGTGGATTGCTGCAGAGATGGTTGTCCTTCTGGAAGGTTCTCCTCTCTCCACAGAGGACCTCTGGAGCTCTGACAGAGTGACCATCGGGTTCTTGGTCACCTCCCTGACTAAGGCCCTTCTCCCCCGATCGCTCAGTTTAGATGGCCGGCCAGCTCTAGGAAGAGTTCTGGTGGTTTCGAACTTCTTCCACTTATGGATGATGGAGGCCACTGTGCTCATTGGGACCTTCAAAGCAGCAGAAATTTTTCTGTAACCTTCCCCAGATTTGTGCCGAGACAATCCTGTCTAAAGGGTCTACAGACAATTCCTTTGACTTCATGCTTGGTTTGTGCTCTGACATGAACTGTCAACTGTGGGGCCTTATATAGACAGGTGTGTGCCTTTCCAAATCATGTCCAACCAACTGAATTTACCACAGGTGGACTCCAATTAAGCTGCAGAAACATCTCAAGGATGATCAGGGGAAACAGGATGCACCTGAGCTCAGTTTTGAGCTTCATGGCAAAGGCTGTGAATACTTATGTACATGTGGTGTCTCAATTTTTTTATTTTTAATAAATTTGCAAAAATCTCAAGTAAACTTTTTTCACGTTGTCATTATGGGGTGTTGTGTGTAGAATTCTGAGGAAAAAATTTGAATTTAATCCATTTTGGAATAAGACTGTAACATAACAAAATGTGGAAAAAGTGATGCGCTGTGAATACTTTCCGGATGCACTGTATATTGTAGCTCTTAGGGAATGCAATAACACTGCATTGGAAACATATACCAAATCACTTTTAAGTAACTCAATGTGCTAAGAAGCCACTGTTTTGAGATCTCTGTGTCATGACTTCCTGCTAGGATCATTAACAGACTCACCTCACTCCAATCGAATGACATTAAGCCAACCAGGCTACCTATCCAGCACAACAATCTTCCTATCCAGGACAACATTCCAGAGTACGTGAATAAAGGTAAACATGACACTGCTCAGAAGATGTGACACCGTCAGCTAATTCTGAACAGCTTATGCAAACTTGCCAACAAGGCAATGAAAGAGTAACATTTACTGTAAGTTCAACATCAGAGCTGAAAACTGAGGAAGGAGATTTAAAAATTGGAGACTCAAATAAAGACAAAATATTATTGAATGTCTCTAAATTTTCGTTATTTTTCCATTATCAGAGGTATGGCTGTCTATCAAGTTGATGACATTTACAGAAATGTATATGGGAGAGGATATTAATTATGACACCAGACAACAAATACATTAAAACATTCTCAAATTTATCAGACTCCAATTGTGATTTCATGTGTTTAAGGCTCTACAAAGTTATTAGGAAGGCATGGAGCCAGAAGAATGTTACAGATTTGGCAAAACAAAGGTAGCAAACAATGGCATAATAGCAACAAATAGCACTAGTTGCTTTAGTGCAGACGGTAGACACAAGATTGATTTAAGCTGCCAAGCATGGTTAAGCAGACTATTCAAATCTGCTATTCTGAAGTCATGACTGGCCACTAATGATCACATGATTGAAGTGTTTAAAATTATGAAGAGAATTAGTACAGTGGATTGAGACTGTTATTTTAAAATGAGTTCATCAAAAACACGGGGACACAGTTGGAAAAGTGTTAAAGGTAAACTTTGCACAAACATTTGGAAGTTATTCATCACACAGAGAGCCTCATGTGCCTTGGTTTGAGTATGTAGACAGCTTATTAGCACCTATAATTTATAGAAGATTCCACAAAATGATGAAATAAAAACATTAAAAAATACACAACAGTTCAGAAAAAAACTCAATACTCAGGCTGGCTGATTAAACCGTGTTCAGTTTCATAGTTCTTAGAGCTTAATCTCTATAGATCTACCTATTAGCATATAGATAAAACTTAACTTTGCCCTCTGATAATCAAACCTCAAAAATGAGTTGTACTTATACACATTTGGCACTGAAAAGGCGTACCTATATGGAAAAGAGGGATAGAACTACAAGCACTTTTACCATTAAAAAATGCACAATATTGACAAAACCTCCTGCAAATAAAACACCGCATCACAAATTGACCAACATGTTGTGAAACTTTGCAATCTGATTTGTGCACTTCTATTTATAAAAGCATGACAATTCCTCAAATGTCAAAAAATAATTGTAAAGAAATATCATTTAGCCTACTACTGTTTCTCAGCCGGCTACACTGTATCTGTTGGTGACTGTTAGAGGGTGGTAATGTCTTGCACTTTGTTCAGTGCTGAATTCACATGCCATATGAGATTTTGGAGATGGACATTACATCTTCCTATTTACTGATAACCTGATTTTTTAATGTTATATAATTATATGAGGTGAGAGGTTAGAATGAGCAATCATCCTAAACTTGTCCCAATGGAGGCTATGACTTGTTGGAATTCATGTGAAAATTCCTACTTGGAACCTCAGATTTCTCAAAGCACATGAATAAAACACAGGCAAAGGCAAAGCCACATACTACTTCTGGCATACCAACATTGGGTGCACCCAGTCTACTACATTCAGTTGTTCACTTGTGTGTATTAACTTAATGAACACAAATTAAATTAAACTTTGGAATCAAACATTACAGACAGAAGTTAGAATATTGCTTAATTATACTACTAACATGTTAAAACAAACATGATGAAGTTAAGACAAATATTTACAAAAGTAAAAAAAAAAATCAAAACTACATAGGTATCATGCACCACATTCTTCACCATACTGAGAAATGTAATGCAAGGTATGCAATTACAGTATTGACATTTCCACAAGCAATCTAAATTTTCCATTTCAGCTGTCTGTCACCTTCATGGGATTTTGGCTGCCATGGCTTCACTCAGTTATGTAGGAGAAGCAGGATGACATCCTGGATAATGATATTCTGGCAAGGCATATCATCACTCTCAAGAATACATCTGAAAAAACACAGTCAAGCAATATATTGGATGATGTTTGACACTAGCATATGTTCTTTAACATCTAACATACAAGACACAGCTATTCAACTCAGTACATTCACATTACAAGAAAAGCCTCAGTCAATAACACGAGCAAAGCAAAAAAAGAGAAGCTCTGAGTTTCTTCAATTACAAACAACTGAGTACAGATAAGGATACTATTCTTAAGTTTTTCACAATTGGTCAGGAATGCTACAAATTCAAATGGAAGTTTTTCTAGTGAGATATTCAATTTGATAAGCTTCGCAGATTTCTTGTGTCTGTTTGCAAATTCTATGGTAGTGCTTGAATCAGTCAGCAAGAACAAAAAATCTGCCCCTAGCATCAATGCCTATCTATATGGCTGATGACGACTATATATAAATAAAATTTATTATTATTTTATTATTATTATATCAGTATTGAAATGAACAATTTTGAAAGCATATTATTCACTCTACAGTTTTGTGGTCTGGCATTCTATAGTGCAACAAGCAGCACCCATCACTTTCTTTGATTTGATATACTTTGTTAATCCCCATGGGGAAATTGTTTTTTCACATGACCTTTGGGGGTTAGAGAACAAGGTCATCCATTGTACAGCATCCTTGGACCAATTTTCAGGTTAAGTGCCTTGCTCACAGGTTAGGATCCCTTCTGGCAGTAACGGAATTTGAGCCGGCATCCTTTCAGAAACCAGCACACTTTCACTGCATTTGTTCATTCAAGAGGTGTTTAAAGCCTCCTATCCCAAGGTAATAGATTTTTTATATAAATTTTAGAGCCAGCATATTGTTAAGGGTGCTGTATTATTATAAGAAAGATACAATTAAATTCTTTATGGCTAAACGTCCCTTCTACCTTTAGATAGTCACCAATGATCCACTCCCAAAGAATAAGAAAAATATGTTGAAATAACAATTGACCTGCAGTACTCATTTCCAAATGTTGGAATAACAACTGACCTGCAGTACTCATTCCTACTATCATAAGTAGTTTCAGCAACTGCTCACAGCAAACTCCATGTCTAGCATCCGAACACACTGGACTCACATCAATTTGCGTTCAACACAAATTGTTCAATACAGTGATCCCCCAAATATCGTGGAAGTTAAGTGAAAATCCGCGATATAGAAAGACCATATAAATAAACATTTTTTTATAGTTTAAGCCTTAAAATACCCCTCTCACATGGTTTAAACACATGTAAACTTATTAAAACACACTTTGTAAACACATATGATATATGGATGTTGGGCTAAGGATATGAGTAACATCTCTCTATTATAAAACATTTTAACGTCACGCAAGACAAGGCAGTGAGACAAAAGGACAGCTGCTGTACAGGCTTTTAAATGATTGACACGCAGAACGACAAGCAGAATAAGCATCTTGGCAGAAGCAGCACAAAGTCCACTTCTTCTTAGCGTGAGTTCAGCCCTCACATACCCCCCACCTTCCTCCTTCAGAACGCACAGAGCGATAAGCAGAACAGACATCTTGGTAGAAGCAGCACAAAGCCAGCAGCTGATCTGTCCACTTCTGCTTAGCGTGCATTCAGCTCCCCCCCCTTCACAAAGCGAGCGGCAGAGACGCGAAGTGGCAAAAGGACAGCTTCTATACAGGCTTTTAAGTGATTGACACAAAGCGCGACAAGCACAACACAGCTGCCCAGCAGCAGCAGCAAGACACCAGCTGAACCTATCGCATCTCTTTAGCATGCGTTCAGACCCCCCCTTCACAACACAAGCAGCGTTATAAGTGCCATGAGAAAGAGATTTAACCACGCCTAGGGCAGGAAATAAAGGACAAATATTGTTTTTACAAACGTTTTAAAGTAAAAATGAAAATAATGGATATGTAACAATTCCCACGAAAATAACAATCTCTTTAAATTGTTTATCCGGTAAACCAAACCCAGGGGTGGGCGAGAGAAGCGAGCAGGGGGCAGATCCCCCTAGTAATAATACTGTGATGTATTGGCGATGTAGCGAGGGCACGATAGCTGAACCGCGATATAACGAGGGATCACTGTAGAGGATACAGCTTCCACAAGGATCTATGCCACAATAGTCCGCCATGCCAAAAGGAATGCTTACGTGAAAGTTCTGTTTTTCAATTAAGCATTCAACACCATTATCAACCCCCGAGACTAGTAATAAATCTCAGGGCTGCCACACTGAACACCAACTTCTGTAACTGAATTTTGAATTTCCTAACTTGGTAGACCTTGGACTGTCAGTCTATCAAAATAGTCCACCATCAGGGTTAATTTGAAGACTGAACATAACATGCTAACATCAACTTTGCTAATGACATACTCTGGTTACGTACAGTAACATGACAGCTTATAGTGAGGTAATTAAACCCCTCAATAAATGATTTAATGGCTCTCTCTTGTTCAATGTCAGCAAAGCTAAGCAACTGATTCTGAAAACATGTAATTTGGAGGGAGTCATGTCCCTATTAACATGATATTGCGGAGGGAAAATGGTTTTTTAAGTTCAATAATTCTCATGATGTCTCAACACAAATATCTTAAGTGGGATGAATAGGGCAGTAACTTTCTGAGAAGGCTAAAAAAATAAAAAGTCAATGTGCCTGTCTAGATCCTCACTAACTATTACAGATGCACACTGGAGAGCAGTCCATTAAGGCAACTGTACTATGGCCGATCACAAGGTCCTGCAGCAAATGGTAATGACTACGGCAACATCATCAATAATAATAGGTGATGAAAAGAGTGGGCAACGAATTTTGTCATCAGTTACTAAGTGTTACAAAGAGTAACTAGTGAAGAGTAAAGTAAATTACATATTGATACATGGTGGACTCATACAATGTAAGATTAGTTGAGGTTCAAAAAACCAAGCAAGCCCTTAACCTGCAATCACTTTGTCCGGGGTATGACGTTAACCTGCATCCAGCCGTGCAAGCAGGTCCTCCAACTTACATGGAAAATTTGAGGGTTGGTGGCAGAAGTGGTACTCCAGCCTCCATAAAAAACCTTGCAATGTCCCAATGTGATGCTGAGGTGTCACCTGCTACACTCGGGTCCCAATCCAGGTGGTTTGGCGTGTAGTGGGTGTGGTCAATGCTCTATCAGCACATATTCCCAACCTCACACTACCATTTAATTTGTGGACTATTAAATCTAAATTCAAGGAATTATTCCTTCTTAATAATAATTTACTTCCCACTATCAAATCTTGTAAGTACAAAGCTATTGTTATGTTTGATCACACTTCTCTAATCTTGGAGCTCAAATCATTATGCCCTAAATAATTCCTATATCTGGAATCTTAATCCCATGCTGTTAAGCATTTTTTAGAGACAGGCGCATTCTTAGAAGTTTCTGCAGGAACACTTTCAGAAACCTTTGAAGACATTTTTGAAGTGGACACACTATTTCACATCTCTCTCATGAAAATAAACTGGAGACCAAGAAGGTGTCAGAGTTAATAACTGAGATTTACAGAATAGATCATGAATATGCCAGATCTCCAAATGAGGTACTTTATAGAAAAAGACAGGCTCTACAATCAGAATTTAATCTCTTGACAACAAAAGAAGCTGAACAGCTTATCATTAAATTGCAGCATGATTATTATGTACATAGAGAGAAGGCTAATAAGATTTTAGCCCAATAACTCCACAATCAGGAAGTTGGCAATGCAGTAACATAAATTACCAATGCAACTGGTTATAAAATCATATACCATAAAGTCTCCTCATTATCTTCCTCCCTATCATCAAGGTATAGGCTACTCAATAATAACGATACCTCCCCTACTGGCTCCCTAATCATGACAAAAGAGCCACACCTGACCCTTCTACTTCACATAGATAGATAGATAGATAGATAGATAGATAGATAGATAGATAGATAGATAGATAGATAGATAGATAGATAGATAGATAGATAGATAGATAGATAGATAGATCAGATGACTGAACTGACATTGTTACAGTTTAAACACACATTTATAGAAAAAAAATTGTGACAAACAGTTCAACATAAATTAAAATAAACTGAATTAAATTACATTAAATTAACTACATCTGTTCCCCGTACGGGCCACCATTGTGTAACAATCAACTATCCCCAAGATGAATTATTAACACACCAAGGTTGACTACTAGACTGCTCAAAAAAAAAACTATAACTCTTTAATTTATGGTGTAGAACAAAACAACCAAAATATATTCAGAATTCTAAAATGCATTCATCAATTACTATCCATCCATTTTCCAACCCGCTGAATCCGAACACAGGGTCACGGGGGTCTGCTGGAGCCAATCCCAGCCAACACAGGGCACAAGGCAGGAACCAATCCTGGGCAGGGTGCCAACCCACCGCAGATCAATAACTACAACTACTGGAATATACATATCTATGACTACCGTGGTACCAATGTTACATAATATTAAGAAAAAATGAGTCTTTGAAATTCCTAGTAAACCCCGGGAATAGTCTTTGTTTCCATTACAAAATTCGACTGCTCTCACCCATTCCTTGTGGACCTTCTTAACTCCAACCAATGCTGGTTGTTTTTTTTTTCTTTTGTCTAGCTTCAGGGAACATCCAGTAAGTACCATCCATTATTTTAGTTATCTGGAAGCTTCTCCATCCCATCTAGATCTCCACAACCACCTTGTCATAATTTGTAATCCTTTTGTAATCCTCAAGACTATTACTCGCAGTCTCCTCTTCAAGCCTGTATTTTTTTCCCTCCTAAAATGGAGATCTCTTCTTTCCCCTTTTTTTCTGTCCTTCCTCAAGATGAATGATGATCTTCCTGTTGCACTTTCTATTAACAAAGAAGCCCTTCCTGTGTTCCCCTTAACTCTGGCAGTCTTTTCAAAATAAAAGCTCAGACCAGAATTGGAGTTTCAGTAACCCCCCAATCCAAGTGTTCCAAGGGTGAAATTCTGGCTCACTGTGCCTTTGTCACAAATTTTCAAAATACATAAGAGATAAATGGAATGATAAGGGAAGGACTCGAACAGAAAATATCACTATATGCAGATGATATGGTACTGTATATATTAGACTTATAAATATCTTTATCATTCATCTACAACATATTAGCAGAATTTCAAAAGACATCTGGACTCAAAATTAACTTGAGTAAAAACAGTCCTTTTTCCGGTGAACTCTCCAGAACACCATACTAGACTGGACATCTATCTCTTTGTTCTATAAAAACATTTTAAATATCTAGGGATAAACATCACAAGGAAATATACCAATCTTTCCACACAGTTTTGGTAACAGCATGGAAAACAAGCAAACAAAATGTTAACAGATAGTCTACCTTCCATTTCACCTTAGCAGAGAGAATCAATCCTGTCAAGGTGAACATCCTTCTCAAGCTTCTATTTCAGTTTCAGAGCATCCCTGTATATAGCAACAAATCATTCTTTAACAAAACTTGTCTCAATTATAAATTAATTTACCTGGAACTTGAGACATCCATACATTCAAAAGGAAACTAAAAAAAAACCTAAAGCAGACGGTGGCATGGTTCTACCTAATGCTTAATCTTATTTCTGGGCAGCAATAGCACACTGTAAAAACCTGGAAACTGGCACAAATTAATGAATTAACACTAGCCTTGTCAGCAGTAGAAATTAAAATTAATTCTTACTGTACTTCTTTAAATGCCCTGCTTAGTGCCCAGTAAATATTGACTTTCATCAATATATCAATAATCCAGTCATCCACCAATCACTCAGAATATGGAATCATTACAGGATGCACTTCAAAACAGAGCAGCGTACTTATTAAAAATTCTTGTGATCAGTATTTAATCTTTAGAAAACACTTGGGATTAAGACACTTAGAGAACTGTACATAGGTAATGTATTTTCATCTTATAAACAGTTATGCTTCAAATTTAACTTTCTGAAACATTTTGTATGTTTATAATTAATAATTATTTTTCTAATGGTTACACATTTATTAGTCATTATTTTTTTATAGGCCATCACTTACTGCTCTATTAAATAATTTGTGCCTGGGGTTTTGTTCCATCATATGCTACCATGTGCACTGTTATTGCTGAATGATTCTGAAAAAGTGGGACTAATAACAAAGGCTTTTCTGTACTGTATAATTCCAGTAAATTGAATTTAAACTGAAATGAATTGAAACTTGTTTGCAATACAAATACTCATTATTTTGCATTACATTTAAACGTAGAGCATTTTATGCTTCAGTAATGTTAATTAGATTCATTAGATCTTACAATTTCAATTTTTTTCAGTTGTCATCATAGCCGTAGACAGTCTGTGGGTATTTATTCATTGTTATGATATAATGGTGAAACACCGGCAAAAGGCTCATTTATTAACCAGTGTGTAATTTCAGGGTAATGCCAGTAAAGTTCTGGAAGAAGACAGACTAAAATCTATGTTAGATGATGCTGAAGTTTTAAAGAAAGCATTAAATGACTGTGCATTGTTTACTAGAATCAGTGGTTCTTTTGCAGCTTAAAAGCTGATTAATGACACAATATACAAATTAGCAATTTCTTTTAAAATGAATAATTAGAGAAATTTAATGTTTTAAATGTAGTAAATTTGATTCAAACACTTTGTGTGGTATCTTGTGCAATCTCAATCTTTTTTATTTAACGAGTTGGTTTTGCTGTCATTTACTTCTCTACATATGCTCAAAAAAGTAACACACACCTAGCCTTATGAATGTGTTGAATACGAATGCAGCCCTATGAATTTAGTAGTGCATTACTTATATTACGTCTGCCTGGTAATACAAACCTTCATCTAAATATCACATGACTAACGTGTTCAAAATTATGAATGGAACTAGTACAGTACATCAAGGCTGTTACTGTAAAATGAGTTCAACAAGAACATGGGGACATAGTATGAAACTTGTTAAGGGTACATTTTGCACAAACATTGCAAAGTTGTTTTCACAATGAGAACCACAGACACATGGAATATGTTACCAGGTAGTGTGGTAGACAGTAGGACTTTAGGGATTAAGTACATAGAGAAGGAGAGCTATGTTGGGCTCAATGGCCTCTTCTTACCTGTTCTAAGCATATGTTCATATGTGCAGTATACTGTACTTCAGGGTAAACATAAAGAACTTTATATTGTAAATATAAATGTTTTTAACTGTATATTTAGTAATGATGTCAACCTACCCCTTTCATTAACAAGCTTTGTAATGATTGAAAGACAGAGGATACATTTGTAACACAAGAAAGCTCACAAGTGGAGCTCATTCTGTATGACAAGATTACCTGTTTGACCAACTGAGAGGACCTAAAAGTAGTGTCACTGCTGCTCTGAATGGATGCAAGCTAGCTGTGTTAGAATGGGCACCTAAAGTGCACAGCATCCACTGTAATTATACTAGACATGACCCAAAGGAAGGAGGCTTGCATTTGCCCAAGAACTTGCAGAAGGGAGTGTACAGGAACACAGGAACTGGACAGAGGAGAACAGCATGGCCAGTTACTAACATAAGCCTCATCAGTAAAAGCAGTTATCAATATCCAGATAGTAATGCAGTTAAACAAACTAATCATTAAGCATATATAAGAAAAACATACAAAATAAAAATTGTATCACTTTAAAATAAAAGGCTCTACAAATTAAACCATTAGTCATTATATTACACTTGTTAAGAGCATAGAATAATATAAAATGACAAGTAAAAGCGCCATAAAATTCATAATTTGTTTTCAAATCATAAAACGCAGTTTCAAAAGTGCCTTTAAATGCATCAAAATGAAAGTCTACTCTAAAACATGATTCTGGAGACCACATTTAAATGAAGTAAAAATTGATGAGTATGCTCACTTTCACAATGTTATGGTTTTGTTCTTGGTGAAGCTCACTATAAAAATTACACTAAGACTGTTTCCTTGCATGTTGTTTTTCTAACCGATTAAATGAAAATCTCCCTTACTGTTCCAAGCTTGAAATCTGATTATAACCACATGAATAGCTAGGGATTCATGTTATAAAACCAGATAATGAACTAATCCTTCCTCAAAAGTTTTTAAATGATTTCCCTGGCTATAGAAATGCTCTAGCTATATTACGCTGTCTGGGATAAAACTACAGCTGTGTTGGTTGAAAGCTTGTAACAGACCAGAGGAGGTCCAAAAACAAAGACAGTCTGATAAGTATTTGATAATTGGATTAGCCTGTCTGCTGCCTCGACATTAATGGATCAAATTCTATGTTAAGCAACAATTATGGCTAAGCAGAGCTTCTTTTAGTGTTTATAGGGTAATGTCTGCCCTTAGTCAATAATTTAGATCAGCCAGTTAGTTATTTTGACTAAACAGTGTTACTTTATTATTATTGTGTATCTGGTCTATAAATCAATGTAAAAAATACTAATGATAATTAGGTGTTCTATTAAGGAGCTAGCTGCCCACCAGCCTCTTTCTGTCTGCTTACTGTCACAACCAGCACCATCCTTGACAATGATTCCTGCTTGTTTTATCCATGGCATAGAATTACTTTGGGCTTATTTGGGCCTACAGTATTTTAGGATTATTTAGCCAGCATTTTTCACTTATTCTGTTCTGTTACTAAATTACACTTCTTCTTTCAGAGTATTTTTGCATTCACTTGTATTTTTAACCATTGATTGAACATCTTTCAGCTACTGTTTTCATCTTGACCCTTTCTATTTGTTTCTAATTTTCTCTGTCACCTGATTTTTTTGCTTTTGCCTGATCAGCATCTAACCACTTGACAATATATACATCTCTGTGTCTATCTAATATTTTTAAGTTTAAAATTTAAAATGTGCTTATAGCTACTCTGCTTTGTTCTCAATAGTACACATCCTCTGCATGCACATAAACTACCATGACCGAGTTAAGAGAAAGAGTGTAACCAATTATTTAGAATAAGGGCAATAATCGGCAGCAACATAGCAGATTAGAACCAGCAAAGATGATAGGTATATACTGTATGTCTTTCCCAAAGGCACTGTCCCTGCTGCCTCTTCAGGCTTCATAGGCAGCCTTTTTAAAGTGCAGCTTGGCCACTTGTACATCTCATCTCATCTTCCTATTAGCTTTTCCTGGTGAGGGCCATAGTGCCACTTGAACATACTTTCTGAACAGGATATGTGCTCTGAAGGGATTCCAACATATTACATTTAATCAGGTCAATAACAGAAAAATATATTGGAAGGTAAACCTCCAAATTCATTATCTGATATAGAATACTACTAGCTGAAAGCTGACTGATTAGGAATAGGACATTGAAATGGAGGTTCTGAGTTCAAAGTAGAATGTGATAAATTCCCACTCAGAGAGAAAATAACTAATAATAAATAATAAAATAAGTATAAGTCCAGGAGAGGGTTGACTGATATATATCAATGGACTGGCCTGGTTTATAAATGTTTCTGATCCTACTACTGACCTGCAGGTTTCAATAGTTATTCTTACACCTTTAAACCTTTACGCATTAATGATTTTTTACACAGTTCAACAATAAAGAGATCTGAGTAAATAAGGTAATGTATAACAATATCTACAGTACAAAGAAGAAAAAATATTTTCATGAGAATATCACAGACCCTTGTTTACATGGGAAATTTCTTTATTATTTGAATCTTTTTATTGAACCTGTTTTCATTTTTACTTTGATCTGGTGGTTTGGGAATGTACATCTAAGGAGTACAATTAAACTGATGAGTACTATTTAGACTTTATGAAAAATTAGCAGTACTGAACCCTTTCCTATATCTATCAGTTACATGTCTTGTATAAGCAAATTACATTTAAGAAAACCCTTCCCATTCTTTGTTTACCAAACAAAACCAAGAATGTGCTTTCCCAGTTGAAGTTCTTTTTAAAACAAAATATAACCATGCATAAAAACACTATTATTTTCTGTTTATGGATATGTACATTGTTTGTTTTGTGATTTTCTTCCTTTCTTATATTAGGATAATGACAATATATAAATATTGTCACATACATGCACATAGGGTACAGCTTAAGTTTACAGGTGATTATAAGTCCCCGCCACTCCAGGTGTCGGCACCGTGTCCTAATGCCTGTTCTCTTCCTTCCTCGGCAGACTGGAAGATTGATAGCTATAACACCATTGACATCACTTCCAGTGTCTGTCCACCTTGACCCAACTCTTCCTGCAGGAACAACTTAAGACCGGAAGATCTGCCATCTTGAGACAGTTCATTTTGAGAACTCACGTCTGAAAGGACATCTCCACAATTATTTTGTGTCTTTTATTATTATTTTGACTTCAAATATACAGAAATTGGTGCCCTAACTTGTTATCATGGTTTTTTTTGGCCTAATGTGCCCAAACTTTTGCAGAACAATATATACAGTATATATATATTATATATATATATATATATATATACAGTGGAACCTCAGTTTACAAGCATAATTCGTTCCGGAAATGTGCTCGCAGTCCAAAGCACTCATATATCAAAGTGAATTTCCCCATAAGAAATAATGGAAACTCAGATGATTCGTTCCACAACCCAAAACTATTCATATAAAAATGATTAATACAAAATATAAAGTAAAAATACATAAAACAAATTAACCTGTACTTTACCTTTGAAAAGAATCATGGCTGGTGTGAGTGAGTTTCTAAACTGTTGTGGGATTCCACCCAACGGGACGACATGTGGAAGAGCATCCCAAAGCAATCGCAGTCTCCCAGCGCTGTAGCAGTTCACCGTAAAAGCAAATCCGAAAAGATCGCGGACATGCTATAAGTGCCTGCTGTCGATGGGTGATACATTATAAATGCGCAGGGCACAGTACTACTTGGCCACGACCCTTCCTGACTGCTGTGCTTGTGTATAGGAGAGTCGCAGATCCTGCTACAATAAATAACCGCGCTGTTGCTGTTTCAAGCTGAATAAAGCTGGTGTTACTAAAGTACTGAGACTCAGTTTCGTGTTTTGGGGTGCAAGACAGGGACTCGCACATCACAGCACACATGCACATACACACCCACACACAGTCACAATGCTGTAGTAAACAGTATATGCTCGTACGGATGTTGACTATATGAGTGAGGCACGCCGACTCAGACGGAGAATAGGAGACGATTATCCACAATCCCGCAGCGAGAGAGAGAACCACCACCAGCTCAGTTGTGATCACATAATGCTCAGAAGACAAAGCGAATACATACTGCTCGTATTGCAAGAACTCGCTCGTTTATCAAGTCAGAAATTTATTAAAAATTTTAGCTCGTCTTGCGAAACACTCGTAAACCAAGTTACTCGCAAACCGAGGTTCCACTGTATATAGATAAAAGGGGTGGCACTGTGGCACAGTGGGTAGCGCCGCTGCCTCGCAGTTAGAAGACCCGGGTTCACTTCCCAGGTTCTTTCTTTAGACAAAAGAAAGTCACAGTCTGTTGTGAAATATACAGTATATACCGGTAAAACAATTTGTTGCTTCTGCATATCAAATAATTTAAACTGCCTGGTCACACATGCAAAATGAAATAACAACTTCTTATAAGATGTGTAGACATAGCTGGTTAACCAATCATGAGAGTTAGAAGATAGCATATTTAATCTAATCTAAATTAAATTAGATCAGTAATAACTTTTACAAACAACTCTTGAGGCTTATTTGTTTATGACTTTAAGTATAACTATTTGAAAAGTTACTGAAATCATAGAAATTCACAAATACACAAACTACAGCCATATGGCAGCAGTGAAATGGAACATGCGCAGGGTTAATGGAGTAGAAACTGAGCTTTGTGCCAGGGATTGCAGTGTAACGATGTGGGTTCTGCTCCATGCTCCCATGCAGCTTCAGGGAGCTCTTTTGAACTTTTGAAATTTTGGTAATGTCACCAGTGAGCTCGGCAGTGAAGCACAACAAATAGAGCAAGGGGGTGGTGCAAAAGTGGTTTTATTAAAACAACAACAAAAGTCAAAACAAGGGGTTCAAATAAATAAAGTGCAGTGTCTTCCAAATTTTCAATAAATAAATAATCCATTAAAACAGAAGTGAAGTGGAGGTTAAATCAATAAATAAATCCTTTAAAACGAGGTTAAAATAACGACTGGAAGCAGTCTCTTTAAAAACAAAGCCTGGTGCTTCTTTATTTACCTGGCGACTCCCCTGCTTTTCCCATCTGGGCCCCGCAACAGGAGTGTCGCCCTTCCTGCAGCTGACCTTCTTCCTCAAACGACTGATCTGGAGGCTTCCCGATCCCTGGCTTCGGTTGCGTTCTCCAAACCGAGACTTAGGTTCCCCAAAGGCCATGACGCTCACAATGGGGAATCCCTCACCCAAGCCTTCCGACTCCCGATGCCTTCTCAGCCTTACGTGGCCAGCTGTCCTTTTTCTGGCTTGCTCTCGCTCTCTACTAAATGCTTAGTGGGAGCGACCACTACCAACTGCCCTAGGTGTTGGCCAAACACCCCCACTTGGGCTCACTGTCCAGCTGCCTGCCTGTGAGCGCTTGCTCGCTCTGGCTCTCTCTCCACGCTGCTTCCTGCAACCTCTGTTTCTTTCTCCTTTTTTCATCTCCCCCACTAGCCGCCTCTATGTTCTATTTTGACGTGGTTCACCTGTGGCAATCAGCAGCTCCCGGGAACAATTATGGCTGCAGACAACTCCTCACCTGATCACTTAAGTGAGGCTCGCCCACATCACACATTCCCAGAGAACTGCATGGACACACACCACCACGCCCCGTCACTAAGCCGCGAGTGTGGCGATTATTTATTTAAAACTTGCCTTTTTGACGTGAGCTGTGGACCCGCTATACCACATGCAGACCTTCAGTACGACTACCTACCCCTTGCCTGGTACAGAAGGGCATAAATCCTACTGACTCCGGAAATTTTATATTAGATTAGATTAGATTCAACTTTACTGTCATTGTACAGATACAACAAAAAGCATCTAAACAGAAAGTGCAAATAGTACATTAAAGTGCAATAGACAATAAGGTGCAAAAAGGCAGCATAATGAAAACCTGTGGAGTGAGTTGAAGAGGAGAGTACACAAGAGAAGAGGGCCTAGGACCCTGGATGATCTGGAGAGATTATGTAAAGAAGAATGGTCTCAGATGCCATGCTCTGTATTCTCCAACCTTATAAAAGGTTACAAGAAGAGACTCTCTGCTGTTTCATCGGCAAAAGGAGGTTGAACAAAGTATCAAATGCAGGGGTGCCAACAATTGTGGCACATGTGCTTTTGTTAAAAATATTTATTTCTTAATGAGGGCTTTGTTTTTCTTTGAATGAACTTGTTTCAATTAAAAGTCAGATGTTTCTCATTTTTTTCAGTGCAAAATGATGGTTCTTCAGCAGTGATTTTTTTCTAACCTTTCTTACTAATTTTTACAAGGTGTGCCAATAATAGTGGAGGGCACTGTATATATACATATATATACAGTACTGTGAAAAAGTTTTAGGCAGGTGTGAAAAAATGCTGTAAACAAAGAATTCTTTCAAAAATTGAAGTGTTAATCATTTATTTTCATCAATCAACAAAATGCAGTGAATGAACAAAAGAGAAATCTAAATCAAATCAATATTTGGTGTGACCATCCTTTGCCTTCAAAACAGCATCAATTCTTCTAGGTACACTTGCACACAGTTTTTGAAGGAACTCGGCTGGTAGGGTGTTCCAAACATCTTGGAGAACTAAGCACAGATCTTCTGTGGATGTAGGCTTCCTCACATCCTTCTGTCTCTTCATGTAATCCCAGACACACTCGATGATGTTGAGATCAGGGCTCTGTGGGGGCCATACCATCACTTCCAGGACTTCTTGTTCTTCTTTACGCTGAAGATAGTTCTTAATGACTTTGGCTGTATGTTTGGGGTTGATGTCCTGCTGCAGAATAAATATGGGGCCAATCATACGCCTCCCTGATGGTATTGCATGATGGATAAGTATCTGCCTGTATTTCTCAGCATTGAGAACAACATTAATTAATCCTGACCAAATCTCCAACTCCATTTGCAGAAATGCAGTCCCAAACGTTCAAGGAACCTCCACAATTCTTCACTGTTGCCTGCAGACACTCATTACTGTACCGCTGTCCAGCCCTTCGACGAACAAACTGCCTTCTGCTACAGCCAAATTTTGACTCATCAGTCCAGAGCACCTGCTGCCATTTTTCTGCACCCCAGTTCATATGTTTTCATGCATACTTGAGTCGCTTGGCCTTGTTTCCACGTCAGAGGTATGGCTTTTTAGCTGCAACTCTTCCTCGAAGACCACTTCTGGCCAGACTTCTCCGGACAGTAGATGGGTGTACCTGGGTCCCACTGGTTTCTGCCAGTTCTGAGCTGATGGCACTGCTGGACATTTTCCGATTTCGAAGGGTAATAAGCTTGATGTGTCTTTCATCTGCTGCACTAAGTTTCCTTGGCCAACCACTGCGTCTACGATCCTCAACGTTGCCCATTTCTTTGTGCTTCTTCAAAAGAGCTTGAACAGCACATCTTGAAACCCCAGTCTGCTTTGAAATCTTTATCTGGGAGAGACCTTGCTGATGCAGTATAACTACCTTGTGCCTTGTTGCTGTGCTCAATCTTGCCATGACATGAAACTGTCTTCCACAACCTCACCTTGGTAGCAGAGTTTGGCTGTTCCTCACCCAGTTTTAAGCCTCCTACACAGCTGTTTCTGTTTCAGTTGATGACTGTGTTTGAACCTACGTGTGACATTGATGATCATTAGCACCTGTTTGGTATAATTGGTTGATCATACACCTGACTATAATCCTACAAAATCCCTGACTTTGTGCAAGTGTACCTATAAGAATTGATGCTGGTTTGAAGACAAAAGGTAGTAACACCAAATATTGATTTGATTTAGATTTTTCTTTTGTTCGCTCACTTTGCATTTTGTAAATTGATAACAATAAACAATCATTATTTATATTTCTGAAAACATTCTTTGTTTACAGCATTTTTTCACACCTGCCTAAAACTTTTGCACAGTACTGTATATACTGTATATATCAATACATACAGAAACATTGTAAGCATAAATATATATATAATATTAAATATTTTATGGACAGTATACATATTGTAATATAGGCATTGTATTGCGCCTGACCCGACACAGACTGACACGGAGGCACGTATAAAAGCACAAATAAGACTTTATTTTTCTTTACCTGTGGGGCACGTCTTTCCCGTGAACCCCACAGGCACAACACAGTCCAGAACAACACAAGCACAAAACAAACTCCCTTCTGGCACCACCACTCTTCACATCAAGCTTCGTCCTCCTCCTCCCAACTCTGGTTGCTGGCCCCTTTTAAAGCCCACCCGGAAGTGTTCCAGGTGCTTGATCACCTGTTTCCAGTTGCACTTCCGGGTGAGGCTGAAGACTTGTCCATCCAGGCTCAGGGACCCATGCAGCAGCCTCTGGCGGCCACCCCAAATCCCAACAGGGCTGTGGAGAACTCCATCTGAAAGTGTTTATTGCCCAAGAAAAGTCCTCAGAGATATACATACCCAGGAATTTGAGGCTGGAAGCACACTTCACCTCAGCCCTGTTTATATGGAACGGAGTGTGTCTGCTGCATTTAGTTTCCTGGTAATCCACAATGAGCTCTTTGATGTTCTAGGTGTTGAGGGCGAGGTTGTTGTCAGCACACCATGTTGCCAAGAGCTGAACCTCCTCTATGTAGGCTTAATGACGTGGGTCAGAACCAATCTCTCAAAGTACTTGTTGATGACGGAGGCGAGTGCAACAGGGTGTTGTCATTCAGGCTCCCTGGATAGGATAGTTTAAGCACCGGTTCAATTGTTGTGGACTTGAGGCATGCAGAGACAACAGCCCGGGGAAGAGACAAACTGAAGATGTTACTGAAGTGCTCAGCACGGGCCTTAAGCAGACACCCGGATATGCCATCAGGACCAGCAGCCCTGCGTGCATTCACTTTACTCAGTTGTACAGTGGAGGTGGTTAAGTCTGAGGGACTGGTCATGTTGTTGAGGTTGTACTCACCTTCCTGTATTCTGTGATGGTCTGGATGCCTTGCCACATATGTCTAGGGTCGGAGTTCTTGAAATGATCTTCAATTTGTTGCTTGTATTTCTATTTGGCTTTCCTAATGGTCTTTTTCATGTTGGCCCTAGATGTTCTGCAGCTCTCAGAGTCACCAGATTTGACAGCGGTGTTGTGTGGTTTCAGCAGGAGTCTAACCCCCCTATTCATCCAATACTTCTGGTTAATGAAGGTCTTAATCTGTTATTGCATTGTAACTTCACTAATGTTTATACTGATGTAATCTAGAACAGAAGACTTCTGAGTCCCGAGTGGCACTGGTGGCAGACAAGCTCCAGTACGTGTACTGAAACTTCTGCTGTAAAGCAGAGTCTGCCTCTTCTGATCAGATTTTCACCATTCTCACTGGAGAATTCCCACGTCTGATAAGTGGTCTATATTTGAGGAGCAGGAGAAGGGAGAGGTGATCTGATTGTTCAAGGTGGGGGAGTGGAAAGGGCTTGAAACTCTCAGTAATATTTGTATAAACTATCTCCTCTGGTGGGGCAATAGATGTTTTGATAAAACTTAAGGAATACAGTTCTAAAGATGCAATGATTGAAATCGCCCACAGTAATGAAACCCCTATTTGCATGTGCCGTTTGTTTTTTGCTAACAGCAGCATGCAGTTCTTTTATTGCAAGCTTAGCATTAGCATCCGGTGGTACATACATGGCAGTGATAACAATAGACATGAATTCCCAGGGTAGGTAAAAAGGTCTCTTCTTAATCATCAGATATTCGAGATCAGCAGAGCAATGACTTTCCACTACAGCAGTGTCTACACACCAAGCATCTATATATATAATTCACTAAGCTGCCGCCAGAGCAAGCAAGACACCCATGAAAGCACGCAAGCAAGCAAGACACCCATGAAAGCACGCAGGAAGGGGCGTGGATTCACTAAACTAAGCCGCCGCCAGAGCAAGCAAGACACCCATGAAAGCACGCAGGAAGGGGCGTGGATTCACTAAGCTGCCGACAAGTAAGACATCCATGGCGCACGCAGGAAGGAGCCACGCCCACCAACTCTAAGACCATTGGATACGACGACAACTCGCAGAGCCACGCCCACCAACTCGGATGCAACGACTCGGAAAAAAAGCCATCATTTATGTTCGTCTGTGCTAGAGTACACATGCACCTCTGAGCCACGTTAACTTTTCGGTATAATTCACTAAGCCGCCGACAAGTAAGACACCCATGGCGCACGCAGGAAGGGGCGTGGATTCACTAAGCCGCTGACAAGTAAGACACCCATGGCGCACGCAGGAAGGAGCCACGCCCGCAAACTCGAACAGCTCATCAAATACATACTCACTCGCTTTGGTCTGTGCTGCGGTCCAAATCCAGCTGTGAGCCACGTTGACTGTTCATTTGCCCTCCATGGCTACAGCTTCAAATGTATTTCATGGAAACAACACTTCTTTCAATGTTATAGAAATTCCTGCATCAGGTAACTGTTTGTTTCTATCAGTCGGGTTTTTCTGGAAAAATGTCATTGACGAAACTGTTCCTCTCAAACTTCGCAACATGGCTGACTTTCAGCAACACTTCCACGCCCCTCGCTACGCTGTGAGCGCGGTGATTATTTATTTAAAAATGGCCTTTTGAAGGGGAGCTGTGGACCCGCTATACCACATGAACACCTGTGACATTGCCTTCACATTGTTTTCCTTTTATTTCTGATCCCGTCGAGCAGATCAAACACCCAGGCAAACAAAACTGAGTAATCAATAGCTGCAACTACTTTGCCCACCCCAACTCCTCACCTGAGTCGGTTTCGTCTGTGTTCAGCAGTGTTTCCCAATCTCGGTTCTGGTGAACCCCTGTGGCTGCAAGGTTTTGTTCCAACCAGATTCCTAATCATTAATGCCGGTAAAACTCATCCGGGATAAATCGGTTTTTCAAATGCAGCCGTGTAGCAGATTAGCTGGATGTAATAATCCGAGATGAATGCGCGCCCCAGCGCTGAGTGAAAAGCCAATGTATATTGAGTCTAGAAAACATGATCAGCAAGTCTCTGATAGGCTGCAACAAAATGATGAAAGAACGGGCGCATTTTTTTCACAAAAGGTGTGTGGGTGGGTGGTAGTTAGTTAATTAGTTACTCGAAGTATTTCAAGATTTAATATGCACAACTGGTAACACTGCAAAAGCAGCCCAAACCAGAAAGGATGGCTGGCAAAAAGTGGCCGACAAATAAAACCCGTGTGCATTGTACTTACTGAAAGCAGCGTTACAGATTTTGCAAATGTTCATTTTTTTCCCTCTGCTTAAAAAACATTAAAAAAGCGGCTTGATTATGCAGTGTTTACTACGCCACGGGTTGGTATGCAGCGTATAAAACAGTTTGTTTGTTGCAGATAATTTGCCTTTTACTTTTACACGAACACAATTTCCTGTTAGATCAGCAACACTACCACTGCGCTACAAGGCAGTTAAAGAATGCACCAGGCTCGATTTTGTTTTCACTTCTGTTTACAGCGATCGGGTGGTTGCGTGCATTATTGCAATGTTACTTTTCTTGGTGCCTTATTACATTATGCCTTATTACATTACGGATGTTTCACATGTACATTTTTTTCCCTGTGCGTAAAAGACATTAAAAACGTGTTTCTCAACTGTGACTCCAGAACAACTCAGTATGCAAGCTATATTAAGCGTCAACAACGAAGACTCGCTACACCTTAATGAACAAGTGCTGAAACTTATCCCTACCGACGAAGTAACTTTCACTAGCGTGGCCTCTATCGCCACAGACGATCCCGCTTTCAGTCACGGACAATTGTATGTTGCTCTCTCCAGAGGTCCATCTTTTCATTCACTCACAGTGGTATCTATAAAACCCAACCCATTTGGACAACTGTGTCGTTCAGGAAGTGTTCACCCATCAATACATAATTATGTGGCGTATGCTACGCCGCAGGTTGGCTAGTTGTTCAAATAAATGCCCAGACCTCTGTCTTTTGCATTACTGATGTTCGGTCTTGTTCTGTTGGCCCTGAAAACAGTGCGCCCCTCCAGCTCAATAGCATTGTTTGGGATACAGTCATTTAATCACGTTTCTATGAAAATCATGATGTTGCAATCTGTAATACGTGTGTGTGAGGAGATCCAGAGTCATAGTTCATCTAGTTTGTTCACCAGAGACTGAACGTTGGTGAGAAAAATGCTCGGCAGAGACAGATGGTGGGGGGTTTGCTGAATCTTAGACCAAATACCTACACACTACCCTATCCTTTGTTTACAGTCTTGATGTCACTGAGGGGTTCTTCCTCATCAGCGGAACTAATTCACTAGTCCACAGTGTCCTGGCTATCTGCAGTTGTAGTTGAATGTTGTTCAGTGCTGCTTTTTTTCAAAGGGAGCCAATGATCAAAAGTTCTAGCCAGCTATACGATGTATTCGCACAACTGTGACAGCAGCCATCCATCCATTTTCCAACCCGCTGAATCCGAACACAGGGTCACGGGGGTCTGCTGGAGCCAATCCCAGCCAACACAGGGCACAAGGCAGGAACCAATCCCGGGCAGGGTGCCAACCCACCACAGTCGCACAACTGTATCGGGGAAAAATAAATGACACTAGCCGCCATTTGCATCATAGTCTAATTATATGTGGATGAACAAGTCCTACAGAATTTACTGGATGATTATGACAATACTTTCTCAGGTTCTGTGTGAAAGAGACTTGGGGATATTGAGAGATATCAATTCATACCATTGAGAGCAAAGGTCTTAAACTCAGATCCTCATCCATCCATCCATTTTCCAACCCGCTGAATCCGAACACAGGGTCACGGGGGTCTGCTGGAGCCAATCCCAGCCAACACAGGGCACAAGGCAGGGAACCAATCCTGGGCAGGGTGCCAACCCACCGCAGGACACACACAAACACACCCACACACCAAGCACACACTAGGGCCAATTTAGAATCGCCAATCCACCTAACCTGCATGTCTTTGGACTGTGGGAGGAAACCGGAGCGCCCGGAGGAAACCCACGCAGACACGGGGAGAACATGCAAGCTCCACGCAGGGAGGACCCGGGAAGCGAACCCGGGTCCCCAGATCTCCCAACTGCGAGGCAGCAGCGCTACCCACTGCGCCACCGTGCCGCCCTCAGATCCTCATTGTTTTGATAAATTTCTCAATCAGAAACAAATTTTTGTTTTTAATGGAGCACACTATTTAATTTGCAGACTTTTTGCTGCTTTATTATTTGAATAATGCAGGTTTTAGTTTACATTTCTGAATGACGCTTGTTGCAGTCATTCCGCAGTATTCGGTACACAAGGGTTTATTTAGCTTCTATAGACATTTTGCTTCATTTTACTTCTGTTGGCCAGATTCAGAATTGCTAAAACCTTAATTGAATCAATTCACCTGACCAAATGCAAATTATTAAAAAAGTAATGACAAAAAAGTAGCCATCTGTACAGCCTCCTAAAACTAGTAATTAAACTTTATTAATATACCATTTACTGTAGCAAGAAATAAAAAAGAAAGATGTTAAAGAACTGAGGAGCCCTGTCAAAGAATGCCAAACAAAAAAACACAAGTTATTTAAAGGGTTGTTTAATGAAGATCTTCTTGGTTTGGAGCAAACAATTGCAGGTATTATCAAGAAACAGTTCACATTAAATTAACATTCTTCTGATTTATTTTTCATGGAGCAGAAAATGTGAAGGTGTGGCTTTGGTGATGTCATGCGGGTAAAATATAAGAATGCTGCTGTATACCCTTCACCTTCTTTCTCCATGCCCTTTTTATCATGGACACCAGAAGAGAGAAAGACTTTCTTGCTCCTGTGACATTCCCTAATATTGTACATATTATTTGCTCCACAAAATTATGTACTGATGTTTTTATATAGGTGAAATATTGTTAAAAGTAGTAAAGCAGAACAAGGACAAAAAATACCTATATTATAATTCATTTAACAGCAAAAAAAAAAACTAAGAATCTGGTTTGAGAAAATGTCTGCCGCTCCTCCAGGGCTTTCGTAACTTTCCACTAGCTTCACTAGCATCAGGAGGATAGTATAGGCTGCTTGCTGTTATGCTTCCAGCAGCTTTTTTTTCAAATTTTCAGGAACCAACTATGAAATGTCTGGCCTTGGGTAGTTCTTCCTTTGTATGTAGAACTCTTGACAACTCTAAGACAGCCTTAAATGACTGGTTTTTGCCTACATCACTATGCAAATGACAAGCCTATAATCGTTAATTTAGTGACCTGATAGTACTTTTTCGAATGTTCACTTTAAATGTTTTAATTAATGCAAACCTAGCTTTAATTCAAACATGGAGTATGTCTGTACTGAACTGAAGACTAAAAGTAAGTACTTCTTTCATTTTATTTTCTGACACACTTAATCCAGATAAGGGTCCTGGTTGAGGGATCTGGATCCTATCCAAGCTAGCATAGGTTGTAAGGCAGGAACAAACCCTGCACAAGGTGCCAGTCCATCGTAGGGTGAACAAACACATGCACAAACACATACACAAGGCACCAATATAGCATCGCCAATACACCTAACCTGCATGTCTTTGGACTGCAAGAGGAATCCAGAATCGTCTGGAGGACATCCACACAGACACGGAGAGAACATGCATGCGCCACACAGGGAGGATCCAGTATGCAAACCCTGATCTCCTTACTGTAAGACAGCAACACTACCACAGTGCAACCACAGATACTTATTGACAGTGCTAATTGCATATTATAAATTTGAATTTATAGCAAAATTTAGCATACATACAAAGAGAAAAGAAACAAGCTTCCTGTACAGCATAAATAAGGATGAGCAAATGAACTTTGAAATAAAAGTATATAAAAAAATGCTTAAAGGGAACCATTACCACAGTTGTAATCTCCTCTATAACTGCTATGTGAATTTGTTCGTAAACATTTGCTGCTTACATTTAATTTAATGAATGTACAAGAACCACCTTCTGTAGAGCTCTTGTTTGCAATGGAGAACCACAGGCTGCAATTCTTACTCAGGCAGTTTATCACACAAGTGGGAAAATAGCATTTGCAATAGTATTCTCCTGTAATGCAGCAGGACATAAATAATATTAATCTGTCTACCTAAAAGCTCATCATAAAAATAAACAATCTGGTGTCAAGTTGACAAACTATTGAGCACATTAAAAAATAGTACAAGCAGAAACAATAATGCAGCTTTCAACAGCATTAATATCAAAGCGGTGAACAATACACTGTGGACTAATAAATCAACTAAAAAACTACAGCTAAATAAATTAGTGTAAAGTCCATTTCAAAGGGTTCGTCCTGAAATAAACAGTAATAGGAAAAAAACTAATTTGGTCCATAATCTTGAGCAGTATATAAATCAAATATTCCCACTATGGAAATCACTTTAATTCTTGTATATTTTTTTGTAAAAGCAAGCTTGCTGTCAGAATTCTCAATATATTTTTGATTTGATTTTATTAAGTAAGCATGAGATTATAATCAAATCTGATTGTAGGCAACATACGTTCACATTGTTCAATTAAAATAATAATGTGCTATGAAAGTACTACAGACAGCAAGAGCGTGCCAATAATTAGTCCCTTTTCTGAAAATAATTTCATAAGAGTAGAAAAAAGACAAACAATAAAATAACTGGCATCTAATAATAGACTTAATACTCTGACAATAAAGTGCAGATGAGGAAGCTTTATTCATTTGGTATTGTAACCAGGGATGTATCAGACAGACCTAAACAAGCACTTAGGAAACAAATTACCATTATTTTCATTTGCTTCTGAGCTCTTTGTAATGAATGCAAAACTCCAAATCTCTTAATTGTTATGCACATGAACAAATGGTGAAATATTTTCAGATTGCTTTTGCTTCAAACAATATTAGCTTTTCACACCACTATATTTACTATACAGTACCCTAAGTTCACGCTCAAACATAGTAAACACTGTACTGTGCCAAACTGATAACTCATTTACACCACTAATTAAATCTATGCAAAGCATAATTATTTGACATTGTAAATGTTTACCATAACGTATATAACTCAAAACTATGTTCTATTACGTCAACTGGAAACAGGCCAATATGAAATGGTAACTCTCAAGAACAAGTTTTTACATGCAATTGAGCAATTTTATCAGAATACGCAAAATTTTGTTAAAAATACTGTACTCTTTTTTTTAACAAATAAACATGTTTTTCTCCAGTTTAACATAAATTACAAACAATACAATAGTCAGGTTTCTTCAGAATTTTACATCAAGATACAGTACACTTGAATTTGTCAAATACCTGTACACTTAAAAATGTTTTTTTACAACACCATGAGTTTAGTGAAAAGACATACAGCATGGGAGTTCACAAGAGATTTCAGTGGAAAAATCATCCAAGTGAGTTTAAAACATGATCACACACACAAAAGTGATATAAGATGGTGTACTGGGTATATAGAGTGTCACATGTTACCACATACTATACTGTACTCACATTAATAGCAGGTGTTACCTCAGCTTACTAACAATACAGGCCTCCACTGTGGCATGCAAATGATTATACAGATTATAGGTGTCCCTCTGTGGAATGTTAGTACATGATCCCTGCACCTCTAGGTCCAATTCTAATCTAATCTATTCCAATCAGGGAGAGGATGTTGGCCAGGTGATGTGACGAACAGCTATTACAGAACATTGAGTTACATGGGCAGAATGTGGATGGTTGTTGTCTTGCTGGAAAAATAAATCTTTCATTTTATATACAATAGGAACAGGATGAGAACCAGATGGATGATTTTGCTGGCATAGAAAGTGTTGGTCAATATGCATTTTTGCTAATACCATGACAGTAATGACAAGTGAGTGGCAGTCATTCCCAGGGGAATGAAAGACTGCAGTCCTACTTCCAAAAGACAAATTTATATGTTCCACGTGGGCATTTTAGGTAAAACAGTGGGTCTGTCACAGCCTCCCTTCAAGTGCACCTGGGTCTTGACATCATCTGCATGTCTGGGCTATCCTGAACCACATTTCCAAGTACGGCTATGCTCTTCTTCCCATCATCGCCAACACTGATACACTGTAGACACCTCTCTTACACTTTGCATCGTAATTTGATAGACAGAACGTCCTGATTCACGAAAGTCCACTATATGCACCCTCTATTTATTCTACTGCTGTGACCTTTGCCATCCACTGTATCACACAGGAAGCTCAACTGACCTTGGGAGTTTGATCAAAACATCGTCTGCACCCTCAATCTTTACCTTATATGTAAGAGCTTTCCAACCTGCATTTCTTCTGGAGTTCTTTTTTCACTTTCCATCAGTGTATTTTTGTCATGCCTTACATCCATCCCATCCTGGGTATGACATTAATCTGCATCCAGCTCTGCATGTAGGCCCTCCAACCTGCAGGGAAAACCTGGGGGTTGGTGGCAGAGTCGGCACTCCAGCCACCATAAAAAAAAAATCTGGTTCCATTCCATCTGAACTAGTGTGGTGCTAAGATGTCACCCGCTGCATGGCTGCACTCAGGTGCTAATCTGGGATCCTGAGTTGGTTTGTCATGTGGTGGGTGTGGCAATGCACTGTATCAGCATGTGCTCCTAACCTCCTCCTCCTCCTTACATCCATCCCTGTTGTTGGCTGTAGCTTGACAATGATATCTCAGTCGAGGCATTATTATACTTAATAGACCTCCCACAGTCCAAAGACATGCAGGTTAGGTGCATTGGCGATTCTAAATTGTCTCTAGTATGTGCTTGGTGTGTGGGTGTGTGTGTGAGCGCCCTGCCCGGGTTTTTTTTTCCTGCCTTGCGCCCTGTGTTGGCTGGGATTGGCTCCAGCAGACCCCCGTGACCCTGTAGTTAGGATATAGCGGGTTGGATTATGGATGGATGGATGGACTTCAGTTACTCAGTTGGTACACTATCAATGAGTAGATTTCATAGATTTCAAGAAATTATCCTTCTTTTGTTGTCTCCCATCCTTTCAGGGAAAACATCACTGTTAAACCTATATTATATACACAGTATCCATCCATCCATTTTCCAACCCGCTGAATCCAAACATAGGGTCACGGGGGTCTGCTGGAGCCAATCCCAGCCAACACAGGGCACAAGGCAGGGAACCAATCCTGGGCAGGGTGCCAACCCACCGCAGTACACAGTATTATTTTCTTAATAATAATAATAGCGAGGAGAGGACTGTGGAGCAAGGAGGGGACTGTGGAGCGAGGAGAGGACTGTGGAACCGTCTCGTGAAACAATCCACAAGAAACAAAACATGAGAGGACGACTTAACAAAACGGAATGCCAGCTGGGCGGTCGCCTGGATAAACAAGCGCCCCGTCGTAGACTTAGGGCAACCCTGGGGTTAACTTCGATAAATGAGCTACAGGGAAGGACCAGACAAACAGAGAGGCTGATTGATGCAAAACATTATGCATCAATCGGAACATGGAACGTGAGGACACTCTGGAAGGACGAGAGCCTTGAACTGCTTGTCGACCATCTTAACAAGTGGTTCAGATAGGATGTGATCGGTCTTTCAGAGGTGAGAAGAATGAAACAGGGCTTAGTGGAACACAATGGACACAAACTTCTGTACTCAGGCGAAGAGAAAGTACATCAAGGAGGTGTCGGTTTGCTACTTTCAAAAAAGGCAGTCAAGAGCTTAATCGACTGGAACCCGGCGTCGCCAAGAATCATCAGTGCACGGCTCACTGGACAAGGCCACAACATCACCATCATTCAAGCATACGCACCAACTACAAGCCACAGTGATGAGGCTGTCAATTACTTCTATCAGACCTTACAGCAAGTCATCGATAAGGCACCAAGAAGGGATGTCAAGATTATAATGGGCGACTTCAACGCGCAAGTCGGTATCGGTCACGACACATGGAAAGGCGTGCTGGGACACTTTGGCTACGGCTCAATGAACGAAACAGGGGAAAGACTTCTCCAATTTTGCAGGCTCAACAAACTAAACATCATGAACACCTGGTTCAACCACAAGCCATCAAGGAAATGGACATGGAGCTCACCTGGAGATCGAACCCAGCAGATGATCGACTACATCATGATCTATCAGAGATGGCGTAGCTGTGCCCATAACACACGCAGCTTCCCAAGCGCAATAGTGCCGAATGTGCACAACGATCATAACCTCGTGATGGGCAACTTCAAGTTAAGATTCAACATCCAAAAAAGAACGGTCACAAAGAAGGTGGATATCGAACGACTGCAAATACCCGAAGTCAAAGAAAGTTATAAGATTGAACTAAAAAATCGTTTTGAAGCGCTTAGCGGTCTAGTTGAAGAAACGAACGTGGACGAAGCACTGGAGGCCGTCAACGACACGATTAAGAGAACAGCGGAGGAGGTAATTGGCCTTAAGAGATACAGAAAGGCCCCATGGATCAGTGACGAAGTGCTCGACCTGTCTGACCAACGATGAGCTGTGAAGGCAATGAAGAACAATAATCCACAGGACGAGAATTTGAAACAACTATACTCACAGCTCAAGATCATCATAGACAAAAAGGTGGAGGAGTGCCGAGACGATTGGTTTAACAGACAGTGCTGCGAGGCAGAGGAAGCAAGCCGAAAAAACGATATGCGCACTCTCTTTCAAAAGGTCAAAACGCTCAAGAAAGGAGTCAAGCTGAATGAAAGGTGCAACAACATCAGAGACAAGGATGGCAACCTGCTCACCAAGGACATCGACATTCTCAAGCGATGGTACGAATACGGTAGAGGCCTCTATAATGCAAACATTGAAACGGATGGTGACGTTCTTGAACAATATGGCCTAATTGCAAGAGAGAGGAAGAAGAGCCAGACCTTCTTGAAAGCGAAGTACGAGCAGCCATTACGAAGATCAAGACACGGAAAGCTCCTGGTATCGACAACATTGAAGGAGAGCTAATCAAAAGCGGCGGAAGAGCAATGGTTCAAATCATGCACAAGATCTGCAACAAGATATGGGACACAGAAAAATTTCCGACGCTCTAGACTAAGTCTCTTGTAGTTACCATTCCAAAAAAAGGGGACTCCACCAAATGAGAGAACTACCGCACGATAAGCCTTATCTGTCACGCAAGTAAGATCATCTTGGAGATTATCAGGAGCCGGATGAAGAACGCGATCGAAGTGCAAATGGCGGAGGAGCAAGCCGGATTCAGGTCAGGAAGCGGTACAATTGAGCAGATCTTCTCACTCAGACTGTTATGCGAAAAGTATCTCTCACTACAGGATAAAGAGCTTTACTTGATTTTCATCGACTTCAAGAAAGCATTCGACCGAGTGTGGCACCAAGGCCTCTGGAAAGTACTACATCACTACGGCATACACCCAAAGCTGATCAGTCTGATGGAGAACCTGTACAAGCGAACACAGAGCGCCATAAGAGTCGGAAGAGATGTGACAGAGTGGTTCCAACTAGCAATCGGAGTACGCCAAGGCTGCATATTGTCGCCGGATCTCTTCAACATCTATCTAGAGCACATCATGCGGGAGGCACTCGACGGACTAGAAAGCAAAGGAGCATGCATGAATGGCAGAACGATTAACAACCTTCGTTTTGTTGACGACATCTGTCTTATAACTGAACTCCGCAGTCACGCACAACTCCTACTAAATAAGGTGGAAAGCGTCAGTTCAAGATACGGACAAGAGATAAGCGACACCAAGACAGTATGGATGCTGCTGAGCTCGAAGCCTGAGCAAGAAACGAAGAATAGAGTTGAAGAGGGTATGTTGCTCAGAGGAAAGAAACTGCAGCATGAAGACAGTTTTAAGTATTTAGGATCGACCTTAACCATAACGTGTGACAGCTCGAAAGACATCAGAACGAGAACAGCCATAGCCTTAAGTTCAATGAGCGACCTGGACAGCATCTGGAAGAACAAGAACATCAACAAGATAACCAAGATGAGACTATACAACTCGCTTATAGTACCGATTGCCTTGTACGGATGCGAAACGTGGACTCTTAGAAGTGCTGAAGAAAGACAACTGCTCGTGTTCGAGATGGCAGCGCTCAGAAAGATACTTGGAGTATGCATCATAGACAAGATGAGAAACGAAGACATCAGGAAGGCCCTCGACCAGACAGAAACAATATTGCAACGAGTGCATGAACGACAACATAAGTGGCTAGGTCATGTACTCCGGATGGACAAGAACAGGATTGCTAACATCACACTACATGGAAGAGTGGACGCAACCAACAAGAGAAGGCGCCCAAGGACGACATGGGTGTCGGCAGCACTCTCAAGATATGACATGGGACTGCAAGATGTAACGCAGATGGCCCAAGACAGAGATCTGTGGCGTTTGATGTCTCCTCATGCTAGAGCCCACGTCGACATGCAATTACAACACTGAGATATGGCGTAGAAGAAGAAGATTATTTTCTTTTAGGCTTTATCATTCCCTGCTGATTACCTACTATGGCACATTAACACAAGCCCCTCTTTTGACAAATCAATTTAAGGGCATAATAATTATAGTAAAAGAAGACACAATGGTATTAATGTTTACAAAAAAATCATTGGATTTGTACTTTTCCTTTCAAAGGATGTTTCCATGAATGCCTATATCCAAAAGACGGTCATACTTTATAAAATATCAGAGATGACTTCTGTTTAGCAAACTGTATTTTTTCAGTTTCAAACAATAAAGTGTCTCTATAAGTCAGTGATGAAAAGAAGGTAGAAATTAACTCTCCCAAGGGAGGAATATTTACACAGCAAATTATTAAAGTAACAAAGGCCACTGTGTCAGCTTGAACATTAAGCAATTCCGTCTAACACAACTCTGAATAAAGCTATAATCTGGGTGACAGTTTAACATGAAGGCAAATGCAAGTAGAATAACAGGCAAGACAGGGACAGAAGCAAAAGGTTTTGCGTCTCTAGTAGATATTGTCAAATTAAGGGTAGAGTTCAACAGATATTTTAAGAACTGATTTGTTATTTCTTCAAACAAATCAATAAAACAAATGTAACTATCAGGGCCTGATATCCCACTGTACCCAATCCCCTCACTATGGCATCCCACTATGCAGCTTCAACTTTCAGTTCACCTGACAGGTTACCTTCAAAATTCTTTTCTAGGTCACCTTTGAGTGTGCCAGAGTTCAATTCCACATTTATGTGCTTGACATGAAAACAACTGCAAAGGCAATATACTGTACCTCTTTGCCTTTGAAAGGTACAAACACAAAATGGGATTTACTGTAAATCTGCTTTATAATGTTATAGCTAAAATAGGCAGTGATGCTAGTAGTAGAAGAAAGCATTGTTTTTCAAAGAGCAGTTATGTAGTGCTGCAGTAGTTAAATTGTGGTGTATTAATATCATAGAGAAATATTACACTCAATAACAGATTCACACACACACCTTTTTGAAACTTTTTACATATACCTCTTCTACGGCAATGGTTTACGTGGTTAGTTACAATATTTATGTGAATTTTGAGCAGATATTGAGGTTTTCTGTAGAATTCAGCACTGAACAATAACCACAGTCTAATAAATAAGAGGCCAATTAATTATAACACCATGAAAATGTCTATACTCTTTTGATATTCTTATTGAAGGGCTGATGATGCACTAATTTCTTAATATATAATTTAAAATGTAATTATATTGATGATGCACTGACATGTACTCTTGGTAATCAAACAATATGAATACCACATTCATTGGTACTTTTATTAAAACACAACTAAAATACTATATATTAAGGATGAGTGGAATCTTTAAGAATAATTTTCTGCTCCCTATCTGACAATGGTGAATTCCTTTTCTCATTTACTTAAAAATCAAAATTTAAAACTTCTCTCTTTTACTTAAAAATCAAAACAAAAGGGAGTTGCTATATAAGCACTGAAAGAAAATTGACACCACCTTTTCAGAAAATAAGAACTGCTTTTTATCTTCAAAGGTCTATTTATTAAAGTGCAGTTCCAATGGTGCAAAACATTTACTGATATATGAAAATAGGATTCTAAGACTCCAAAGAAACATTCACATTTTTTCCTTCACTCATTCTCAAACTCTCTTAATTCGATTTAGAATTAAAGTGGCCTGAAGCCTATCGTGTAACACTGGAAGCAAGGCGGGAAACATCCCTGAACTTGATGTCAGTGCATTTCTGGGGAAAGAAAGACTGAATGATGTATAATGAAATTCTCAAAAACAAATATTTATATTTCTAAAAAAAATATGAGAACACCTTTCAATTACAATACATTGATTATTGCCAAGGGCATCACAGTTGATACTGTGGTAAAGAGCAAATGATTCATGTATTCAGAGTTTCAGGTTTTACTGCTAGAGAATGAATTTTCCCCAGTGTCTTCACAGGCATTTCTTTGGGTACTCCAGCTTTTCTCTCACATTCCCAAACATGTGCAAGAAAGGTTAACTGTAAATTCTAAATTGACCTTATATGAGTGAGTAAGCCCTGCAATGCACTGTCACACTGTCCTGGGCTGATTCCTGTCTTTCGCCTGATACTGACCAGATAGACTCCTGTGCACTATGACCCACCATGACCCGAATTACACTAATTATATTTTAAACTGTTATAATTCTTCCAATTATTCTTCTAACTATGACAATTTACCATTGTGGGCATATCTATGGGCGCGATAACCGTCAGTCAAATTTCACTTCAGTTCTACTTGCTGAGCTCTGGAGGTCTATAGTAGCTAGACTAGACTACTAATTTTTGGCTCTCCCTTTAGCAAAAGTGCTCACTGCTGAGCTTCCCTCATGTTTATACTATTTAACAAATTTCCAGCATGTTTCATAAATTCCCTGAGATTTTCCCCTGTGAACACCTGCACACCATAATCTTCTAAAAAAAAAAAAAAAGTTCATGCATTTGAATGTGTCTTTGAATTTTGTGTTTGCTAATGTATGCATCCAACGATTCTTATTTTCAAATGTGACCTTCATTTCAACTTTTTATCATGATCTTTTTTATGTGACACAGTTTACGAAAGTTAAAGGGTGCGTACTCTAGTCACCGAGGGGCAGTGTTTATGTAATTTAAGAAGCACTCACTCTGGAAAGTCTGCATAATGGAACACCAAGGGGTGCCTTTTGGTAACTAAAGGGGCACATGCTCTGGACACAGAGGGGGACTGGAAACCCAAGGGATTTCAAAGTAATATTACTGTCTGCACTATGGACACCAAGGGGTGCCATTTATGTAGCTCAAAGGGCTCCATGTGGACCTCTACAGTTCTACAGTTTACTTTACAGAAAAAGGCGGAACTTCTCACTGCCATTGATGTTGGCAAGAAGAAAACGATATTGCCAGCAAGTTCAGCATGCCACCGTCAGCTCTGTCAACTGTACATGCTGAAAGACTATGTTATGTTCCAGTTCCATTATAACAAAATCTCTTTTTTAACAAATTGTTTTTTCAGACTCTGAGCAGTTTGTTCTAATGAAATTTGACTCACAAAACAAGAATCATTCGAGTGCCTCTTTAAGATAGAAAGCTTAAAGGAATATTCCACCCAAAAATGATTTTTTTAATGTTACTCACCTCTTGTGGTTTTAGTTATGGCACAGAAACATTTTTAATCTCATGTTTACATGGAGAACAGAGATAACAAAATTTGTGATAGGTGTCTATGAACACCAACACTGCACAACAGCAAACAGTATCAAAAATATTAATGAAAAAATCTCGCATTACTCATGTCACATAATCCACCCATTAAGTTATCCAGTTGTATGCTCAGAAGGTACAGAACACATGCATTTTTTGTTCATATACAGTTAAGCCAATAATGGCAGGACAAACTAGAGTAGTCCATGAAAAGGAAGTGTGTTTCAATGGGATCAAGATTTTGAATTGAAGAAGTGCATGTTCCTTTCATTCATTGGTCAAGAGTCCACTGTTCAATTTAAAATCTTTAAAAATCTATAAAGATGTTTAATCCAATTTCTGGGAAAAAGAGTGGATGATATAGGTTGGAACACTGTTCTTTATTGCTCTACTACAGGGGTTCCCAAACTGGGGTGCCCTAGGGGGTGCAATATAGCATTTAAGGAGGTGTGACAAAGAGGAGGGTTTTGCTGCAATTCACCAAAATTGAGTGAGGTGCACTGATCAACGTTATCATGGTGTAATTGGTGTTTTACAGTGTGCTATCATTGGTAAGTCATGTATTAGTTATTACTCCTGTTCCATGATATGAAAGGAATCAAGCATTACATGCACAAAAAAAAAAAACAAGGAGCTGGTGGTGGATTTTAGGAGGACCAGGCCCCTCATGGACCCCGTGATCATTAGAGGTGACTGTGTGCAGAGGGTGCAGACCTATAAATACCTGGGAGTGCAGCTGGATGATAAGTTGGACTGGACTGCCAATACTGATGCTCTGTGTAAGAAAGGACAGAGCCGACTATACTTCCTTAGAAGGCTGGCGTCCTTCAACATCTGCAAAAAGATGCTGCAGATGTTCTATCAGACGGTTGTGGCAAGCGTCCTCTTCTACGCGGTGGTGTGCTGGGGAGGCAGCATAAAGAATAGGGACGCCTCACGCCTAGACAAACTGATGAGGAAGGCAGGCTTTATTGTAGGCACGGAGCTGGACAGTTTGACATCCGTGGCAGAGTGATGGGCACTGAGAAGGCTCCTGTCAATAATGGAGAATCCACTGCATCCACTAAACAGTATCATCTCCAGACAGAGGAGCAGCTTCAGCGACAGACTACTGTCACTTTCCTGCTCCACTGACAGACTGAGAAGATCGTTCCTCCCCCACACTATGCGACTCTTCAATTCCACCCGGGGGGGTAAACGTTAACATTATTCAAAGTTATTGTCTGTCTATATACCTGCATTGTTATCACTCTTTAATTTAATATTTTCTTTATTAGTATGCTGCTGCTGGAGTATGTGAATTTCCCCTTGGGATTAATAAAGTATCTATCTATCTATCAATTGTCACCTGTGAATGAGCCAAGAAATGTACATTTTCTCGTGTTCCTTGCTGCAGGTGGAGTGTTTGTAAAGGCCAAAAACTTTTTTAAGAGAGAATTTGGACCTTGCAATGACCCCTAGAGAAGGGCAAAGTCTAGTATTGATTTCTGTGCAAGCCCTGATTGTGAAATATTACTGATTTCACGGTTTAATTGACATTTTTGTCAAGATGTGACAAGGAGGACTGAATTGTATGCAACACCTGTTGGTTACACTCAACCCATCTCTGTTGCTGGCAGTCCTCGCAGTAGCGAAGCAATTTTAACTGTGCAGCACATCTGTTTTTGAACTGCAGGGGGACAAAGCTCTTCAACTATGTTTCATTGCTTAGTGGCGCCAGCACCCATTGTTTCACGGGGGTCTCCAATCCCCCAAACTCTCTGATCATCGATTGTGTGTCATTTCCTTGTGGCACTTGATGCTTTAGTGGGATAATCCAACCTCCAGATCATTAATCAAGTGTCTAAGCTTCCTGTGTGACACATTTACAAGATTATTGAGATTTATAAAGGTAAATTGCTCAATAAAAAAAAAAAATTATGCACTGAGTTAAAAGCGTACTTTTCTGAGTTCATGTTATTCACCCACAGGACTGTATGTGGGTCAATTTGTGGTTCAAAAATTAGATATTTGATTTCTTAATCTTCAAATGTGATAGAACTTTTGTAGGAGGTGCGAACATAAATCAAACATTTTCTAGGGGTGTGGGCTGTAGAAAAGGTTGGGAACCACTGCTCTACTACACCAACAATTTATAGCCAAAGCAGTGTTTGATACCTTTTTCCCATTAATGCTTTCTTTCAACTATGCTTAAGCAGTAAGATTTATTAGCAAGTTGTCAATGTCTGACTTTGCTTTTTCATAATTATTAGTATTATGTAGCAGTGCTTCCCACATATTTTATATTTATCCATATACAATCTATCAGATCCAACTTGTATATTTGCAAAAAATGTTAAGATTCAACGTATAAATCATCCCTAATGTTTGCAAAATTTAGATTTAAAAATATGCCTTTGACATAATCGCTTCAATGTCATAAGCTGCTTATTTTTACATTTCAGCCTCTCTTGTAATCCTACACTAGACTAACTGTTTTGCAGTATGGTCATATTTATTCTGAGTAAGTTCTAAATTGATATTTAACTATTGTCATATAAAGTGCAAAATAAAAAATTGCCAGTTTAAAAAATATTGTGTACAGTGGTTTTCTTCTAGTGATTTTACTTCATGCAATACTGGAACTATAACTTTGGCAGACTTCTCGATGCAAAGTGATTTTCATAATCAGGTGCATTTGTTTTTGACTCTTTCCTGCTCTTTAACTATTTTACCTGCTCCATTTGGTGTTCTTTGTAATCTACACTAACTTGTGTTTTGCCTATTTCTTCATATCTTTCTGTCATTCAACTCATGTTTCCAGTCTTAAGTAACACACATTTATCTTCTTTTTCCTCCTTATTCACATAAAAAGAATGGGTTACCTGCACTGATAGTAAAGGGCTGATATGTGGTACAAGGTAACATATGCTGATGAAATCAACTTGTCAGCCACATCAATACCTTACATATAATATTGAAAATGGATTCATGCCCATAAGGGCATATATCCAGCAGTTCATATAGTGGACAGAGCTTAAATAAAAATCCCAGAAATCTGTGACTGCATTAAATTACTTGCAGTAGAGAACCACAGAAATGGGTTATAATTGTTAACATCATGGTTCTGACTGTCATTTAAAAATGCTTATGGTTATCAAAATGAATCAAAATTATGTTCTAATATTGTGGCAATATTTGCCATTAGGAAAGATGACAATGAAGGAGAGGGCTCTTCCAGAATAAACTTTACGAAAAGAAATAACTACCTTAAAGCGCAGAAAACATCAGTCAATGCTTTAAAACACACCATGTAGATAATATAACACAGCAAGGACTAGCTATGGGAGCTTTCTAACACTGAAAGACAGTATACATGTGCTTATCTCAGAAACATGTTTTGTTTGATTCAAAATGGGTGACTGGTTTAGCTTTACTCCAGCTGCCTTTTGGCTTCCTTAAGACCAGACTAATGAAAAGAGGCTACATGCCATGCATAAGCAAGACAGCTTGTTCTAATCAGGAACACACCGCTTGGCAAAACAGCCTGTCTGCTGGATTATATCTGGCAACTATGCAATAAGATCTGCAGTAATAATTCTCCACAGCTTAAAACATGATGCGATCCACAGTAAGATAAATACATAACACAAAGCAATGACCAATGGTTCAGAGTAATTTTCAGGTCACAGTTACATAAATAAAGCCCTTTAAAATAACTCTATAAATGTTTTCTAAAAAGCTTCAAGTACTGTACATTGAACAAAAAATATTTCATGTTGTATTATCTCAAATACCGTAATTTAAAATTAAGTGCTCACTGTTAGTACACTGAACCAACTCATTGATTTCAACATGAGGTAATTTGTTTCTGCGGTGTTGCAAGAGGAACTGAATGAAAAGAGAACACGTCTCCCACTGTACTGCGAGGTGTTGTAATTTAGCACAAAAGAAGCAGAAAACATAAGACAAATAATGGGAGACAAGCACTAGGAGTACAAACTGTGTGAATAATATGAAAAGCCCTTAGACTGCCCTCAAATTCAGAATGAATATCTAGGAAACCAAAATTGTTAAAAAGCGATATAATTATAAATAACGTACACAATGGAGAGAATGAACAGAAAGAGTAACAAAATTCCATCCATCCATTTTTGAACCCGCTGAATCCAAACACAGGGTCATGGGGGTCTGCTGGAGCCCATCCCAGCTAACACAGGGCACAAGGCAGGAAACAATCCCAGGCAGGGTGTCAACCCACCGCAGGACACAAGTAACAAAATTTCAAAATAAATAAAAAGACTTGAAACCATGTTGCCTTTGTGGATTTTGCTCTATGGGTTATTTAACCCATCTAGTGAGTGGGGTGGCTTGGTCCAATTCTCACCTCAGTATCTCTCCCCTCCTGTACTTCTTTCTACATTTCCTCTTCGCCTTCTTAAACCCACCACTCAAACTCTTTTCCCTGACTCACCTCCCAACTCTAAACTTGGCAGGCATACAAATGAATAGAGGATTTTAAGGCCCAGCACAAGAACACTTCCAGGCCAATCAGCCTCAATCACCTCTGGGATCTGAGATGTTCTTGTACTGTGAAGTCCTACAGCTATCCTCTTAAAGCATCCTCTGGCAGTCCCAGGCATGCCTGTCACCCCACAACTCAGTGTTCACAGACGGGGCTTGGTAACCTCCATGTGGCTCGTCCTCCATAATATACATATAACAAGTGCCTCCTGCGCTACCATCTAATGGTTTGTAGTACTCCTGTTACCTTACGCATTACTCCCATTGTCATACTTGCAATTCTTTTAACTTCAGCCCTAAATTTGTCTCATAGTAGTTGTCTGCCATCAATTCATGTCCCTAATAGGCTACTTACTTAAACTTTTAACTGAAAATATGCAGTTAGGTAGCTTACACTTCACCCCCTATTGTCATACTCATAATCCCTGTAATTATAGGTCTGCTTTTGTCCCACAGCAGCTTTGTTTGCCATTAATGCATGCCCCAAATGGACTACTTACCCCAACTTCCAACTTAAATTGTATAGTCAGGCAGGAAGTGAATCATTAAAGGCTTGATTGAGGTCCAACAAATAGACAGTTATGTGAAACATAAAACTCCGATATGGTTATGCAAAGTAACCATGAAAATGACTACAATGTATCACTACAATGAAAATTGCTTATGAGAAGCATAATGTAACTTCTACATAGGCTTAAATAAATGCTGAAGTTTAACAATGCCATTTTATTTATTTGTTCTATGTGGTACAATTTCTGCTAAGAATCAGTTGTCATCAGTTGTGACAACTTGATGTACAATGTGAGTTTTCTATAATCTCATGACCACTACTGACAGTGAATGCTAGGTCACCAAATACCAAAACACCTAGCTAATAATGCCCAAATTAATAGCTCTATTTTTTTGCGATTATTACCAGAAAATGAATTTGACCGTCGTAACTGAACAAAGTATGCCATTCCATCAATCCATGTAAAAAAACATCCGGAGAATAATTTTGCATTGTAAGGGTGACTGAGCCAAACCCTGCCTTTAAATGCAAATGAAGAACAGATTCTGAATGAAATACTAGTCCTTCACATGCTCCACATAAGCTATATAAGCATATAACCCTTGTCACACACGTGCGATTAGGGGACAACTAAAGGGCTTGAGTTAATGTAATTCCACGCCTAACCAGGGGGTGGCGAAGTGCAATAATTCTCTCTCTCAATTCCTTGCAGACCATTCTTGGGAAGTCCCGCCCGGTCCTGGGGCAGCCAACGATGTCACTTGCGGTTCCAGCCCTGATGACATCACTTCCTTTACTTCCATTTAAAAAGCCGCCATCTTAAGACAGCAGTCAGTTCTGTTTTGGACTCAGTCGTGTGAACATGTCTGTTCTATTTAATCAATTTTGCAGCAGTGAAATATTATATGGGTGGCTGCCCCAAACCTTCCCAATGTCTCTGGGTCATTTTTGTGACAGTGGCGTAGTCGGCAGGATGAAAAAATCCCAGAAGAAAACAGGACAGGACCTGAATCATGACCAGGTGGGAGATTACCGGGCCGAGTTTCCGGGTGGGGGGTTCGTCATGGATTTCGGAAAGAACCGGTGCAGACTCCGCTCCCTTTGTCTAGTTCATAAAGTACTTAGGGAGACACACAGAAGTGGGCTGGTCTCTGTGGGGGAAGTGTCAGGGACTTATTATGCCCTCTCAAAGGTGAGGGCTGTCCTCCCTGTGGGGGCCAAGGCCCCAGAGCAAAGTGGGGATTCCCCAGACCAGCAGGTGAGGTTCTTGCAGGTGTGGAAGCTGGATCCCGAGTGATCCACCCAAAAGTAGGTTGATGCTCTTTGGGAAACAGTGGTGGGATGGTTAAGGCCCACCGAGTGCTCCACCTTCCAGATCATAAAGAAGGGTAGCCTGTTTTATTTTGATGAGTAACCTTCCAGACCATTTCACCCAGCCGGTCTGGGGAGAGATTTCTACTATGAACGAGCTCGTCTGGCTCGTCGAAACATCTAGGATGGCCTCGCAACTTGGGAGAGCAGAACGGTCCTTTAGTGGACGCTATGGAGATTACGTCCCACCTGATCTGCCCCCTTGGCATAAACCGGAGTTTGCACCAGAGTCCCCGGTTCTGTGAGCAAGGCTCTCACTTGGGAGCAAGGCGGAATGCAAGTGGAGAGAGAAAGGTGGATTGTGTGCATTTTCAAACCCCCTATCAATGGCTCATATGGGAGTGGTCATTGTTATTGGCTTTAAGGTGGAAGCCTTCTTTGATTGCAGCAGCAACATTTCCATTGTTGATCTCTGGTATGTACTGCCACAACAGTGGATGAAAATAAACACCAGTATAACCTATGTACACAGAGATGTCCGATATTATAAATCCACCCAATGTTTCATCAGCCTGGGAGGATCGATTAAAAGAATCACCATAGCGGTCCTCCCAAATCCATCTTTCACTGTGATTCTAGGACGGGATTGGTCTGATAGTAAAAGCAGTGAAGTACTGGCCACTCCCAAACCTAATTTAGGCCTAGTAACAGACGGGAATAATACATCGCAGGTTGTCTCTGCGCTGTGTACTCAGGCGGCAGAGAGAGGTGTGGGAAGACAAGAGGTGGACGGTCCCTGCCCCTTGAGGTCAGACCAGATCCTCTCTCGGAAATAAGTTTTCAATTTAGAGAGACGCCGACCTCATTTAAAAGGGAGCAATGGAATGATGACTCCCTGAAATTTGCAAAGAATGCAGTGGTGCTAGTCAATGGCCAATGCATGAATCAGCCCATGCCACAGGGCCCCCACTTTGTATTAGAAAATGATTTATTATATCGGGGAGGTACGGAAATTGTTGCTAATCCCACGAACCTTCCGGCAGCAGAGTGTCAATTATGGCAAATTCCTAGGAGGGACCATGCTCCTCCAGTTCCCCTCCCCCTAATTGATGTCCCATTTGAGAGAATAGGGGCCAATATACTGGGACCCATGGAGCCCTCAGCCCAAGGACATAAATATATATTAGTCCTCATGGATTATGCAACCCGATATCCAGAAGCTGTTCTGTTGTGCTCAGGTACTTCCAAAGGCATCGCATGGGAACTGGTAGGGGTCTTTGCGCGAGACAGCATCCCTAAGGAAATCCTTACAGATCAGGGGATGCCGTTTACCTCAGAGACGTTCAGGGAAACGGCCCAGTTACTTAAAATAAAGCACTTAAAGACCACGGTATATCATCCTCAAACCGACGGTCTAGTTGAGAGATTTAATCAGACTCTCAAACAGATGCTTCGCAAGGTAGTCAGCGCGGACGAGAAGAATTGGGATCAACTCCTCCCCCTCGTTCTCTTTGCCTACAGGGAAGTCCCTCAAGCCTCAACTGGGTTCTCGCCCTTTGAACTATTATAAGGATGACAACCCAGGGGTATATTGGACATTTTAAAAGAAGGTTGGGAAGGAGAGGCTCTTCCCTCGACTAATATATTAGAATATATCGCGCACTTACGTGATAGATTTGGGAGAAATCGACCTGTATTAAAAAGTCACATGAAGGAGGCGCAAGCAGCACAGGCCCGCTACTATGACCATGGCACGACTTTCCGGGAGTTCCAGCCAGGGGATTGTGTCATGGTGTTGGTTCCCACTTCCCATTCTAAACTACTTGCCCATTGGCAGGGACCATACGAGGTTAAGGAGTTAAGGAGAGGAAAGGGCTCGTCGACTATTTGGTGAAACAGAACAATCGTTGGGCGAGTGAGCAGATATATCATGTGAATTTGCTGAAACCGTGGAAGGAAAGGGATCCCTCCTCCGTCCAGCCCCGCTTATTCTTTGCTCAGACCAGCACACTTAACTTTGGATCTAGCTTAAACACAAGACAAAGACGAGAGCTCGAAGCTGCTATCTCGTCCGTCCCGGAGGTGGTAGACGAAAAACCTGGAAGGACCTCTCTGATCGCCCACGACATTGTGACCAAACGCGGTGTTATAGTCCGAAAGCACCCCTATCGTCTTCCCAAGGCAAAGAAGACTGAAGTGGAGCTTGAAATCAAGCGCATGCTGGACTTGGGAGTAATAGAGGAAAGTTATAGTCCTTGGTCCAGCCCAATAGTCTTGGTTGGTAAGCCCGACAGAAGTTGGAGGTTTTGCAATGACTTCCGTCGACTTAATGAGGTCTCCCAATTTGATGCTTATCCAATGCCTTGAGTGGACGACCTCCTTGAGAGGTTTGGACAGGCAGAATATTTGACCACACTTGACATGACCAAGGGGTACTGGCAGGTTAACGGACTCCGCAAAGGCCAAGACTGCGTTTAGCACCCCTAGTGGACAATGGCAGTAACATTTTCTTCCATTCGGGTTACATGGGGCTCCTGCGACTTTCCAGCGTCTGGTGGACAAAGTGCTCCACCCCCATAACTGGTATAGTGCTGCCTACCTGGATGACATCGTCATCTGTTCCAGCACGTGGAAGGAACACCTACAGCATGTTCGAGCGGTATTACGGACACTGGGTAATGCCGGTCTTCGGATCAATCCAAAAAAATGCTTTTTTGGGTTGGATGAAGCCAAATATTTAGGCTGCCTGGTGGGTTGGGGTACTGTGAAGCCACAGTGGTCTAAAGTAGATGCCAATTTGAAATCGCCCTATCCGTGAACCAAGCGGCATGTCCAAGCATTTCTCGGTTTAGCCATGTACTACCTCCAGTTTGTACCTCGGTTTTCGGAGAGAGCTGTGGCCTTGAGTGATTTAACAAAGAAGAGGGCCCCTAACATTGTGGTATGGACCGACATGACAGAAGTAGCATTCAGTGACTTAAAACGGGCCTTGACGTCAGCACCTGTTTTGAAAGCGCCTAACTTTTCACTTCCTTTTATTTTCCAGACGGACGCCTCGGTCACAGACCTAGCAGCAGTGCTGAGCCAAAGCGTCAATGGTGCTGAACACCCCGTCATGTTCCTGAGCCGGAAACTGCTGGATCGGGAGACCAGGTATGCAGTGGTGGAAAGAGAGGCTCTTGCGATCAAGTGGGCGATTACACAGTTGAGGTACTACCTCCTGGGTCATGAGTTTACCCTGGTCTTTCCAATGCACCTTAACAGTGGATGGCCCTGCACAAGGAGTTAAACCCCCGAGTCACTAAGTGGTTCCTTGATCTGCAACCTTATAATTTTTCGCTCATTCATCGGAAGGGCTCTCTCCACACCAACGCCGATGCTCTTTCTCGCGTTCACGACCTCTTGGTGCAGGTCGCCCGACCCGACGGGTCTGGGCTGAGGGGGGGACCCTGTCAAACACGCGCGATTAGGGGACAACTAAAGGGCTTGAGTAAACGTAATCCCACGCCTAACCAGGGGGTGGCAAAGTGCACTGATTCTCTCTCTCAATTCCTTGCAGACCATTCTCGGGAAGTCCTGCCCGGTCCTGGGGTAGCCAACGACATCACTTCTGGTTCCAGCCCTGATAACATCACTTCCTTTACTTCCATTTAAAAAGCCGCCATCTTAAGACAGCAGTCAGTTCTGTTTTGGACTCATGTGAACATGTCTGTTCTATTTAATCAATTTTGCAGCCGGGAAATATTATATGGCTGGCTGCCCCAAACCTTCCCAATGTCTCTTGGTCATTTTTGTGACACCCTGTAATGTTTCTCTGCGTATGGCTACCTAGTAATTGTTTTTTTTCCACTTTCTTTAATTTTTATTTCTAGTGTGCAGACCCTTTGCGTTTTTAACTAAAATTACTATCTTGTGCATTGCTGACCTAACTCTAGTTCTGTCCACAACCGTGTTGCTATCTTCTAAAAGTAGGAATCCTGAAAGTAGCTTTTAACATTAAAGGGTCAGCCAAAAATATAAACAGTTACTACAGGCAGATTCGCTTACACCATTACAAAATACATCAAAAGAACAGCAATTTAGCATAACTACTCTCTCTGACAGCACGACTTTGTACTGAAGAAGGATTTACAAGCAGTTCAGTCTGAAAACAAGCTTGAGACCTAAGAACTTTGAGATAATAATGGAGACTGATTTTTACAAAGACAGTGCTGTCAAGACCCAAGCAAATACAGTATGCAGTACTGCTTGCCCCATAAAGTGAAAATGAGGGCTCTTATAAAGTCTGGCACTATACACAAATGGACAACCCAGGAAAAGCAAGTGACTTGCTCTGACATTGGAGGCTTGAAATTAACATAATAGACATTGATAGCATTGTGCATCCAATTCAGCACTCACTACTCTTATGCAGCATACTGCCCATCACTTCCAAACATTTATGTGAAGCCTTTTAAAACAATTAATTCAAACACTACTCTTACAGGCTTTACTGCCCACACACTAAATGATATGCTACTTAATTGCATAATTAAGTTTCAAATTTTACTGGATCACTCAGTTGTGAGGCAAGCAGACCTGCTGTGAATTCTTTGCAGCCATGCTGACGCCTTATGTTTCCACTTAGTGACGGGCAATATGTGAGATGAAAATATCCACTTCTAGCAATAATCTGTTGTGGACACATAAAAAAACACTAGCATTAAAAATAGTGAGCTGAATACATGCTCATTTACAAGGTGAATCTGTCCTGTCATAGCAAAAGGATTAAAACACCGGTGAACAATACAATGAGACTCTGCTTGATTAAACCTTGTATTCAATGTGCGACCCTGAGCAAGTCAATTAACGATCCTGAACTCCAACTGAATATAGTAGGCAAACAATTGTACTAAAGCCTGTGCACCTTTGATACTAATAGATAGGTGCTACATAAAATAGCATCTGTTTGATTGTTTTGTAAATTTGCATATCTCTAAAAAACTGCTACCAAACATTCATTATATTCTGGTGTTTTATTCTATGTATCAACAGTGTTTTGCATTGCTGTCCAAATACATCCATTATATATTTTATACTTTCCACTTCCTTTCACATTATCACTGAACCTGCAATTTGTAATTTATATAATATAGCATTTTAATTTTATTAATCTTACTTATTTAATCAACCAATAAGTTGTACTCACTGTAAACTGTGGATTGCTTTATTAATTTATCAAATCCTTACTCAGTTTTGCATAAAATTAGCATGGTGTTGCATCCTTGGCATCCATTAGTAATATATCTGTCTGCTAAAAATATATAATGTGGCCTCTCAAAGGAAGCCCCTACACAGCTGTTAAGCAGTACTAGCCCATTCTCATAAATCAAGATCCCTCTATAAGCTAGCTACTGTCCTCTGAATATTTCTTAAATGCATGCAATTGATTTTTTAGCAACTAAACTGAGCCAAAGAGAATTCAATCAGATACTGCATGACTTCTTTTAAGAGCCTGCTGAGTTAAAGACACACTATCACGTTTAAATTCAAGCTTGAATGATTTATTATTCATTTAATTCATCACTCTGCTTCAAATTCAAATGATTAATCTACCAGGAGCTTTATTTGCCAAGATTTTTCAAATTCATACCAGCAAAGAAACAATTTCTCAAATTTAATTTTGTGTGTCACTCTTCCAACAAGTACCCATTAACATGTAAAAGCACATACAATCCAGACATTCAGTCAATTGCTGATTTTTTTTTTCATGGGACCTTTGCACGCAACATGAGATTTTAGAGCACTGGTGGGTTACAGAAAGTGTCAGGGCTGCACTGTCGGCCAGCAATATGATATTAAACCTTGACCTTGTAATATTAATTCTTCAGCTACAAAGCCTCATTGCTTTAAATTAAGTTTAGAAAAGATCTTGCATCACTTATTAATTAATGTAATTTATTAGTTACCATTTTTTCCTTGTTACTCAATGCAATATATTTGCCATCATTTGGTACACAAATATTCTACTTTAAAATACTGGGCTATTCAAAATGAAGGAGAAGATTTCAAAAATTTATTTCAAACAAACTGTATAAGACAGAAAAACATTCCACACATCACTGGATAGAGGAAAGTTCAAAGTTTAAAAACCCGCATAAAAGTACCAGTGAATGTCATTGAGCACTGTTTCTCGTTTATAGCAAAATGGCGATGACACCACAAGAGAAATCATATTGCGTGCTGCAATTTGCGAAGTGTGAGTCCACTGTTCAAGTGCAATGTGAACTCCACCAATAGTTCAACAAACAGCCGCCTCGTCATAAGCAAATTTACGAGTGACATAAAAAATTTCCCCAACTTCAAGAAGACTCGAATGACTTCATTTTTATGCAAGATGGTGTCCCGCCTCATTTCCACTTGGAGGTCCGGTGTTTCCTGAATGACACCATTACAGGATGATGGATTGGAAGAGGTGGACAACAAGATCTTGCTCATCGTCTATGGCCTCCCAGGTCTCCAGACCTTACCCCCTACGATTTTTATCTATGGGGGTACATTAAAGAAAGACATCTGCAACATCAAATTGAGGAAGCTGTGAATTCAGTAACTAGGGACCAGTTGACTTGTGTATGGCAAGAAATTGTCTACCATTTTGATGTTTGTCGCACTACACATGGTGCACATGTTGAGTGCATTCAACCTCAAGGACCATAGGACCAAACTTTGAAATTTCCTCTATCCAGTGATGTGCGGAATGTGTTTCTGTCTTATACAGTTTGTTGGAAATAAATTTTTGAAATCTGCTCTTTCATTTTGAATACCCCTGTACTGTATATACACAGTGTTGATATTTCTTTATATAAGCAACAGTATGCTACCATTTCTCCAATATTAAAAAAATTGCATTCAAACTTTGAAGTACTTCTTAGTTTTCCAGTTTCCTAAGGACCACAAAAGACAAAGTAAGTACACAGATTTATTTTTTCTTCTGTCAAAGGGTGTTACATTTTCTTTCAAATATACCTGTGTAGTGCACAACACATGTCTGTCCTTTCTTTGGAAATGTCCTCCCTGTTAAGAAAGAAAAAAGGATCATAAGCTTAAGAAGAAGGTATATTCAACAAGATTTCTATAACTTAAATGTCTCCACAAGGAAATAAAAAATAAAAAGGCATGTTACAGTAAAACAGAAGTAATCACTGCTGCACTGGTTCTCTCCTGAAATATGGCGTCTTAGGTGCAACATTATCATCTCTGTTTTGTCTGGAGACTATAGTTTTCTCCCACAATCCAAATTCAGGTTGTCTAATTGATTGGGAATTAGCCCACAGTGAAAGAATTTATATGTGTCTGAGTGAGCCCTGTCATCAACTGATGTCCTGCCTAAATTAAGTTTCTACCTTGTGCCCACTCCTACCAGGACCGACTCCAGGTCTGTGCATCCTGACAAAAGGAAATCAGTTATAGAAAAAGGAGGGATAGAGTTTCCTTTTAGGAAGTGTAAAAAACATAGACAGGACAGTAATTAGATCTTGTGGATTTTATTACAATATATATTCCATCACAGGCTTGCAGACCTTCCATCCATTAAGCTAATGGTGTTTGACATCATAATAAAGTTTTAGGACTGAAATTATGTCTACTTGGTTCATATTAACCAATAAGAAATGAACATTTCACTTGTGTACCATTTTCTTCACAGAAACTGGTCAAATAGTAACATCATACAGTATTTTCTAAAAAGAACTATGTGACAAACAAGCATGTCTAAGAATTTCAGCCTAATTACCATTTTACTATACATTTTCTTAATAAACTAAGTCTGTTTGCACTTACTTTAAGAAAACTTTCACATGCTAATTTGCTGCTTTTCTTGGAGATTTTATGTGATGTATTAATAAACATTAAGCTTAAGTTTTATCATTTCAGCAAACACTATTTGATATGAATGTGTCCCGCTGACAATTCTGTTCTTGCCTTATTCAAGGGCATGCAACAGTGTGCAGGTTGAATGAGGGTGCAATTTGACAGAGTGGTACCCAGCCCATGTTTGCCTCCTGCCCTGCGCCCAGTGTTTTCAGGATACAGCCCACCGATTCTGGACCCAATCGAATTGATGGAAGAATACATGGTTGGATAAACAAATATATAACAGAAATAGAAATATATAACAGAAACCCTGAAATTAATCTTGTTGCAGTTTTGAAAAACTTGTATCTCATGCTCCCTTAAGTTTTATTTCATTTTGTTTTTGGAATAACTAGGGGGCTCTACCCACTGCTCGCTTCACTCGCCAACCACCGGGGACAGGCGCTGGGCAGCCAATATCTAACGGCTCAGCCACTCAAAGGGCATCGGGTCGCTCCTCCATTAGAGAAAGAGATTGTATTTAAAGAGGTGGTATATAGAAGAGTATGCGGTGCACGGGAGGAAGACGGTTTGGTCCTTAGTTATTATAGATAGAAACTCTTGAGTATTTCACTACTCTGTCTATTTTAAATTCCAATGAATAATAAAACGTAGTAAAAAGTAAAAGAGTAGAAATAAAAAACTAAAATTTAATAAAAAATAAATAAAAAATTAAATACCTTGTCAAAAACAGCATTATGAATTACTTTGTCCTCTAACTTACATTCTATAAATGCTGCTTTTTTGCACCTCTGTTCGCATATTGTTTGAGATATTTTTCTGTTTCTCGTTTACAGTATTGGACAATTCTCTTTGTTCTTGATTTATATTATATGCAGCTCTTTTTTTGATCATTTTCTTTTTTTCAGCGTTCATTATCAACTCTTGTCGCTGTTTTTCTATCGCAATCTAAAATTCAACATTCTTGAATAATTTGCTTTTCTGCCTTACCATTATAACCAACTGTTTTCAAGGGCGAGTTAGCAGCATTGAGAGCGTTGCGGTGTGGTACGGAGAGAGAATGTGCGCAGTATGAGTAATGATTAGGCGAGTGTCCATTTCTCTGAAAAGCCATTTGATTTATCTCATGGTGGCTTATTTTGTGTCTCTCTAATATTGAATTTTCTTAGGTCAAACAATAATTTTTGAAATAGTCTGAGGACTCATTGATGCTATCTGCCAGCGTCTATCATTCTTTTTTATATATATTTCAAGCATTACAGAATTACTTTTATATGATACAGTAGAGTCTCGCTTATCCAACCTTCGCTTATCCAACCTTCTGTATTATCTGATGTCCCACTGCAAAAAAAACGCATCAATCGGCAACAAGAATTGCTAGTTGCGTGTGTGAGCGTAGTCTATTTTTTGTTGCTAAATTCATTTTTTCAGTTAAATTTTTCTGTTGTTTTGTTGTAAAACATGATTACAGTGGATTATGTGGCTGGCCCTCTCTGGCGTGCGTGTCTCTCACGCGCGTGTGTTTGTGTGTGTGCGCGTGTGCGTGCGTGTGTGTGTGTCTCTCTCGCGCGTGTGTGTGTGTGTGCGTGTCTCTCTCACGCACGTGTGTGTGTGCGCGTCTCTCTCTCATGCGTGCATGCGTGTCTCTCACGCGTGTGTGCGTGTGTCTCTCTCGCGCGTGTGTGCGTGTCTCTCTTTCTCTCGCGCGTGTGCGTGCGTGTGTCTCTCTTTCTCTTGCGCGCGTGTGTGTGTGTGCGTGTGTCTCTCTCTTGCGCGTGCATGTGTCTGTCTGTGTCTCTCTCTCGCGCTCTCTATCGCTGCACAGGGAATGCACAGGGAGAGACTGAAGACGTGCGGAAATCATCAGCGCGCACAAACCAAAAGGGAAACTGGCTTGTTCCTATACCAAGTGTGTGGTCGTGCACAGAGGCAAAATTTTGGCGAACTTTTTGGTCATAACCCGATTTGTACGTGTTCAGAGATGTTCGGAAACTGAGGTTCCACTGTATTAGGCTCATAATGCATAAAATTATAACATAGTTTGACGTTTAATAGGCTTTTTCTTAACACCTCCCATTATCTGATATTTTCGCTTATCCGACATTCTGCCGGCCCGTTTATGTCTGATAAGCGAGACTCTACTGTATTCCCTTACTGTTATGCAGCATAATGTTTTTTTTTTATGTACCACCTTTAATGTAATTTCCTAATTGGCCAGTTACTAGTTCTCCATTAGTACTGTAATTTATGGAAAAAGCACATTTTTGGTAGTTTTACACATTTTTTTAATGTTTTCTTCTGTTTTCTTGTGAAGGGTAGGTGATCTGATGGCGGTTTTCTCTTGTCTTGTGTCCCACAGCTTCCAGCATAGTCTCCAGCTCCCCAGAACTCCATAGTAAAATGCAGGATGGATAGATAGTAGCAATTTTCTGTATTTGTTATATATTATCACTCATTTGGTGTAAATCACATTTTTCATATTTACTAGTTGAACCAGTGGTTTCAGTCACCTACTAAATAAATATTTAGTAATGTCTGGAATGGTGTACATTATTAAAATGTACCTGTTATGTACTACATTTTACAAAAGTGCACATCTGAAATTGAAGCCAGTCCAGCTAGCTGGCCACTAAAGCATAAAGTCTGTTCATAGCAAACAATATCTATGGTGGTTTGAGGTAAAATCAAGATATTACTTGCAAAAGCTTGTTGTACGTCCTCTTCAATGACAAACCTCAAGACAACAACCAAAATTTAAAGGCTACATGGTGTGAATACTGCACTGAGGTTTAATACAGTTTTAGTACTGTGTAAATATGGTCATGTGTACTTCTGTTTAACTTAGCGGAATTATCTCATAACAAAAATATCAAGTTGCTTGGATGAATCAGCAAGCCACCATCAAGAGGGAAGAATTTAAAATCCAACTCAAGAATAATGGAAAATTATTTCAGGTAAAAAGCTGCTCGTACTAAATTGCAGTTCTGTTAAGCATTACAAAGGGAATAAAAGAATTAAATGCTTTTATGTCTCACCTGAATATTTGACATTGAAGACAGCAGTATACAGTGCGCAAAAAATAGATACCTGAGTGTATTGATTTATGAATTAAACACTGCTAGAATAAATCGGAGGCAGCTTAACATAAAGGTTTATTTCATCTAACCATCTATTTTTCATTTAATCATCACTTGATGTGAGTTATAGGAGCTAAACTGTGTACAGTAATATAAAGCAGAAACTCTCCCCAAAAGGCACAACCTCTTTTAGATTGGTGTTGACAAAAGAGAACAAGTCACACTGTCACTTTTAGAGCATTTTAACAGTGCCAGACAATTTTAATTATTTAGACTGTTGCATGAACTCAGAGTTTCTTAAAACCCACACAAGCCAATAGAGAATGTGTAAACTTCAATTACATGTCAAAGAAAAACTGATTTTGCCCAAGTTCTGTGAGGTAGTGACACCAATGGTCACACCACCTGACACCAATGGTCACACCACCACAACACAGAAAAATTAAACATTGCAATATGAATAAAAAACTATTTACACAGGCCAATTTCATGTACTCATAGACATCAGTAAATATAAATATAACTGACCTCTCTTCTGATCCCACACAGATCCCTAGCTACACCAGGCTTCACTTTCTTTTATGAATCATATCTCCTTGATTTCTGAACATTAACATACTGCACTGAGCTATAAACAATGACAACTGTGGTAAATGCTGTAGGTAATAAAATCAGTGGCAGGAAGATAAAAGTTGTATGAGTTTGAAAATTGACAGTAGCACAAATGAAGATGAAATAAAAAACATCTTAACATAAAAAGGATTATGTTTCCAAGTAATGGCAAAATACCTGTTTTTCTGATGTCGAAAGACCCAAAACAACCCATGACACCAGGAATGTCACTGAAGATGTATTCCAGGGCATCTAGAAGATGAATCTTTCACACTGCCCTGTGAGAATGAATAAGTGGATGTGCCTCATCAGTGTGCCCTGCCCACGACTGGTTCCTGGCCTACACTCAGTGTTACTAGGCTACAGATACCCCATACTGATTATGAAAATCTGATTCAGAAAAATTGATAGATGAATGGATTTTTTGCATTTTTTTCTTTAACTTCTACTTTTTAATTATGCTACCAACTCAAAAAAGCAATTTCTTTAGAACATAATCAACACACACACTCACAATCCCTTTCCTTAATCCCTACTATCAATTCTCATATTTTCTAGACTTCTCCAGAGTATAACACTTTCTGAGCTGTTTTTAATTCTGTGCACCTCTTCCTTTCTTTATCTGAATGCACTCCTCATAAAATGCACTATGGGCCTGCCTTAAACTACTAAACTTAAAAATCTGACCTTTAATATATATTTTCACTCTTCACTTCAATTTGCACACCTTTGCTGTCCACTTCCCATATTTATTGTAGCAATATCTGGCATTCATAATACTGTAGCAGGTTTATAATACACCAACTAACTTTTTAAAAAATCCGCTAACAAAATTTTCCATCAAAAGATTTAACTAAAAGCAAGAATTTCTGCATCCAATTCTACAATGCTGATGTGCTGTCTCCTGTATTTCAAACTGTTTGAGATAGTTCACCATCTTCTTCACTGATGTGTCTTAATTTGTCCCCTCAAATTGTTCCTTTAAATAAATCCAATCCCAGGACAATATTTTACAATACTTTTGTAAGCCAATCAATTCCATTGCACTTTTGATTTCCAAATATTATAGATCTCCCATTTAGCACTTTTTAGAATCGGAAACACAACTCCAATTACATATTTAATCCAACACACTATTTTAACAGGAGTAGGACTGCTAAATCGCTCTTAAGCCCATACAAGTCTACAGTGGATTTTTCATTAGAAATGCATCCCAATTTCCTTAGTTTTCACTGTTTTATATTTTTATTAGACTAAATTTCTTCATCACTCTTTTTCCTTTGTACCAACTGCAACATATTGATTCTCCAAATGGTTTCTCCCTGTTGACACAGAGAATATTGAGCAGGTGAAGCAGTTTTCATGCATATGTTTACTCATTTTAGAGAATTAAAAAAGTTTTAAGACATAATTAAGAACAGACGGGTAATAGCTAAAAATCTGGTGGCTATGGGTTATGCTTCGCACCTAACCCTGGTTGTAAACAGAGAATGTGTAACCTACTGTTACAAGTCAAAGTACCCTTGAATCCAAGTACGTGTTAACTGTCACACCAGCTAATACTAAATTTAAACAAGTGTGCAGACAATTTTGAGTTGTCAGATTATCTAATCATTGTCTTTATAACATGGGTGGAAAACATAGTAAAATATATGCAGACACACAGAGAACTTGTCAATTCCAGACAGACAATGAGCAGGGTAGAATTCTAACCCAGTAATCTGGAACTGTGAGATAGAACTACCATCTGCCCCACTCTGGTGCCGTTCTTTAAAAAACAGCTCACACTAATACAATCAAATAACAGGACAACATGTCTGCATGCCAATGTGGAATGTTTACTTGTATGACCTAACCAATAACTGTGTTTATTTTGTGCATCAATGTAACTCTTACAAAACACTTAAGCATTGTCACATTACTTCTTGTTAAAAAAATCCAATTATTAATTTAATCTCCAGTACTGTGATTAGCATGCTATATCACAGCAAACCTTTTGTATATAAAAACTGGGGTGAAATTCCTTGTATGATTCTGATAATCGTTGGGGTTTTTTGCTTGCTTGTTTTTTTATTAATAGAAGCAGTTTGCACTGATATACAAGTAATTGGAACATTTTCTAGGCTGCATACTAATAGGAGTATTAATGCAAGCATATTCAAACTATTAGCCCGAAAATGAATTTACAAAACCAGATTACATCACTGCCACATCAAATATGATTCCAGGGTAGAAGCAGAAGCTTTCCATCTCTTTAGCTTAAACTGAAGCACTGCTGTGGAGTCAGAGTCAGAGTTGGAAGCAATTACTGGGTTACTGGAGTTGACTAAATGTGAATTGTAATATAATGTGTTAAAATTTCCAATTTCACATATTATAATTCAAATAAATATTTTTTCTTCTAGCGATTTGACTAAAATATAACCTCTTTTTTAGTTTTGTAAGTTTTGTCTTTTCTTTAATGTTACTCAATGTTTGTTATTTCTTTATTAAATAACTAGAGGGCTCTGCCCCCTGCTCGAAGCCCCATGCGGATGCTACGCGTTAGCCACTTTGCGGATCTGCCACTTGCGTATGGGGAAGCGGATGTACAATTTAACCAGATTGTTATTTTAATGGGAATTGTTACATATGCATAATAGACCTAACTATTTTACACTACAGCAAGTAATTAACCATAGTAAAAATAGTAAAATGTAATACATTGAAAGAAAATTATATTAACACACAAATACTTTTTAAACTTACACTTTTACTAGTAAAACCAATATTTGGAATTAACTTTTCGTCAATATTGCTTTGAATTTTGAGTTTGTGTGTGGAGTTACAACGTGACAACGCAACGTATAACAAATATCGTTTCTTTCTCTCTAATAAATAAACCGACTTTTTTGAATGTTTGTCTCTGTGATTTGTTAATTGTCATAGCAAAAGCTATTCTAACGGGAAACTGTAAACATTTTAATATGAATGGCATATCAAGATCTCCTTTGGTTTCTAATATTATATCTGCGGAAGATGTGCTACATTACCTTTCTTGTTGCCTGTTAAAATTTTACATGTCAGAATTGTTCAACCAATTTTGAATACAACTAATCTTGTCCTATTGCATAGCTCATCACCTATACATAAATTACGCAATAACATTATGATACATCCCTATTTCAACAGTAATTCGGCCAGTGGAAGACTGGATAGTGCTAACGGTTGTAGATATTGTCAGTTGATGTTTTCATGTTCCGCACAATCACCACCAACTGTTTCAGCATAGTTTATTGATACGCATTTAACCAATTTGCCGTGTAACTGATTGACAATTTTCGTGTTAATTTGTTTCACTTCATCATTTCACGGTGCTAGGATTGCCCATGTACTCATTTCTTCTGTTGATAACCCTTCAGGATGAAATTCTTCAATAAGATTTGGACATAATAAATCTTCTATTATTGGGAACTTAAAGTGAGGAAAACGTAAAAATTTGTAAGAGCTGAACGCGAAGGAACCATGTCTGACAAAAGCATTCACACGAATGAGAGGTGAGAGGACCGTGAGCATGTGCCGTTAACCATAAACGGTTGAGAGGGGGGCGAGACTTGAAAAAAATCTCTTGACAATAGTCTCGTCTCGAGGAACTTGAAAAAATCTCTTGGAAATAGTCTTGTCTTGTCTTAAGATTTTCTTTTATTATAGAGAGATATAAAAAATGCACAACAGCATCAGCTTTTAAACCAAAACTTTAACTGGTTACGGTGCTAAAAATTAGCCTGATGATTCATGTTGGCAGTGATAAAATACTTTGTATACTATATGTGTTGTGTGCTTTTGAGTTAACATTGTAAATACACTACCATTCAAAAGTGTGGGGTCCCTCATAAATTTTCATGTTTTTAACAGAACTTGATACTTTTTTTATCCAGATACAATTAAATTGATTTAAAAATGAAGCCAAGGCACTAGTGTGTATAATGACCATTACTGCTTGCAATGACTCATTTTTCATTTATTTTTCACATATGGCTGCAAAGCCCCTTTTTCGGGAGCCATTCCTTTAGTGTCTTAACTCCCATACATTAACCTTAATTAGTCATGTGTTAATGCTAATTAGTTATTGGAGAAACCTTTATAATTACATTAGCACTACTGAAATCTGTTATTCTTTTTACTTGGGTTGCAAGGTATTGGCATTCCTAAAGTACAGTTTTGTGTTTAAAAATGGTCAAACATGTCAGCCTATAGATTTTTATTGTAGAATGAAGGTTAGACCATGTGACGGTTTGCCTAGAAACTGAAGATTTCATACAAAAGATGTCTATTATTCTCTTGATAGAAGTGGGAGAACTGGATCTAAGCAGTATAGAAAAAGAAGGGGAAGGCCAAGATGGACAACTGCATAAGAGGAGAAGGACATCAGAATCTGTAGTTTGAGAAACAAATGCCTTACTGGTACTCAGTTGACTTCTTCTTTAAATACATGCCAAATACCATTGCCATCAGGGAACACTGTCAAAATGGAAAAGAAAATTCTGGGATGTTTTCAAAGCCATCTGTGAAACTGGCAAATAAAAAGAAAAAATTAAAATCGGCAAAAAAAAAAACAAACATTGGACAGATGTCAGAGAAAAGTATATTATGCTCAGCATTCCACAATCATTTTTGTTCTGTTGCAGACAACACTGGCATTTGGTGTGTATTCTGTGTATGTTATCTCTCTTTTATAAAAGGAAATCCTGAGACGAGACTTTCTCTGAGATAATTTCAACTCTCGTGGGAGATAATTTCAGGTTCTGCGATTCGAGACTTTCTGCCAAAATTTTGACAAGTCCTGCCCTCCTCTCAAACATTTACAACCACGCCCACAGTCCAATCACTTCTCATTTGTGTGAATGCTATTGTCAGACACAGTTCCTGTGCTCTCAGCTCTTTATCAGAAATAAAAGACAAAGAGTAGAAGACAAAGTAGAACGTCGTAAAGAGGTTCAAAAACGTTGGCGTGATACACATGCAGAACAGGTTAGAGATTATGAAAGTACTAAAATTTGAAAGTCTCAAAAAACTGATAGTAAAGATCATATTAGCGCTAACAAACAGAAATTATTGCTCAGTGAAATAACGGAACAGCAAAAAGAGATGATATAAGGTGATATGACAGAAGTATGTAGATATTGTTCGGCTTTAAACTTTAAGTTGGAGACTTGTAGATCATCTAATTCGCGTTGCCATCAGGGAAAAGTAGTGTTTCTTCCCAATGAAGAGGCATATTCACGAGAATTAAAAGAACTGTTGTTTGTTGAAAGTGAAATCCACATACGCGAGCGGCAGAGACGCGAAGTGACTGGTATGTAGCGCAGGCCGGGAGGCTGGCAAGCGAAGCGGGCAGGGGGCAAGGCCCCCTAGTTTGTAATAAATTTAATTGTGTGACTCTTTAAAGGCATGAACATTTTTTAAATTAAATGCAGGACCTGTACTACACTATGTTAAAAATCAGCTGTAAAGTCCATACTGCCTGTGTTTGAGTCTATGTGTTGCTACAGGCTACTAAGGCTACATTCGGACTGCACTTAAAAGTTACTTATTACAATTTTTGGCTGATATCCAAGTTTTCTGTTATTCAAATCTGATATAACTGTGCATCATTGTCTATCCTGAATAGGCCTGGGTAAAAATGTTGATTTTCCAATTAATCATTATCTTTCATTTAAATGATTCAATACTGATTCTTAATGTCTCAAGATCAATCTCGTGAATCTCTATCCTGCTCAATTACTGCAGGTATATGTAGATTTTTGCTTATGTTCATTTTTGGCATCTGGTCCATCAGATGTCGCTAATGTGCCTTTTAAGGCTTTCTACAGAAAAAGCACTTTGCTACCCCGCATAAAATGGTGTGTCTTACTCAACTGAAATCAGCATCTGCACTTACAAGAGAGTGAACTTACTATGGATTCAAACTGTGTTTCGGTAAAGAACAACTGGACAACAGCAAAGCCATATGTAATCTGTGCAACTCACAAGTTAAGTATTATTGTAACACAACAAACTTGAGAAATCATTTATCCCAGTATCACCCATCTGTAAAGATATGAGACCTTACACCATTTTTGAAAACAAGGGCTTCAACAAATGATACAGGTTTTGGAACTGCTGTATGCTATACCAACCAGAAAGCAAATGAGTGAAGTTATTGTACTTAGGCTTTATGAATATCTTAAGCAAAACATCACCACATTTCTCAGATTAGCAGAGTAAATAACCCTAACTAATGGCTGGAAGTCTAGGTCAGCAGTTTCCTACGTTACAATTGCATGTCTCTACATTAAAAATGACTGGGTACCTGTGGCGGATGTGTTGCAGACAAGAGCACTGAATGCCAGTCAAAGTGGGAACAACTTTGCTGCCTGTATGCAGAGCTGCTGAGATGGCTGGCTGTTGTTCCAAAAACCTCTCTAGCATTTGCAATGCACTCTTCCATTGCAGGATCGCATCTATCACAAGTCTGTTTGTTGGCAAGTCCAATAAGTGTTGCTTCTCCTGAAGCAAGTGGCTAGCTGTACTGCTACAATGGAAAAAGTTTGCAACTCACCTCACCTGTTCAAGCAAGCAGTTAATTGTTAGAATTTTCAGAGCAGCTTGCAATACCAAAGTATGTGTATGCACAAAGCAGACGACATGAACTAGCTCTATAAGCTATGCCACATTGGATAATACTAGCAGCATTTTCAGTATGTTTGATTCATCCAACGCCACTATCAACAAGCATCAAGTTTAAAATGCCTCCTTTTTGTCTGAGGAGGAACTGTGAGAACATATTTTCAAAACTCATTAATGTGACTACCACATACAGTGGAACCTCTGTTCACGACCATAATTCGTTCCAAAACTTTGGTCGTAAACTGATTTGGTCGTGAACCGAAGCAATTTCCCCCATAGAATTGTATGTAAATACAATTAATCCGTTCCAGACCATGCGAACTGTATGTAAATATATATTTTTTTAAAGTTTTTAAGCACAAATATAGTTAATTAAACCATAGAAAACCATAGTAAACTAAATGTAAAAACATTGAATAACACTGAGAAAACCTTGAACAACAGAGAAAACTAACACTGCAATAGTTCGCACTATAGCACTACCAACCGCTGGCTAAAAACACTTTTTTTTTAATGAGTTTTAAGCACAGGGAAAAAAATGAAGATTTGAAAAAATCTGTAATTTAATAAACCACCAAGAAAAGTAACATCGCAACAATGCACGCTACGAACCAATCGCTGTAAACAGAAGTGAAAACAAAATCAAGCGCTGTAAACAGAAGTGAAAACAAAATCAAGCCCAGTGCATTCTTTAACTGCCTTCCTACCTTATGTACCCAGCTCTCTCTCTCGCGCTGCCTATGTGTGTGCATCTCTCTCTCGAGCTGCTTGTGTGTCTGCGTAACTCTCTCTCGCGCTGCCTGTGTGTCTGCATCTCTCTCTCTTGCGCTGCCTGTGTGTCTGCGTCTCTCTCTCGTGCTGCCTGTGTGTGTGCGTCTCTCTCTCTCGCGCTGCCTGTGTGTCTGCGTCTCTCTCTCTCGCGCTGCCTGTGTGTGTGTGTGTCTCTCTCTCGTGCTGCCTGTGTGTGTGCGTCTCTCTCTCACGCTGCCTCTGTGTGTGTGTGTGTCGCGCTCTCTCTCTCTCTCTCTTGCTTGCTGCACAGGAAATGCAGAGGGAGAGACTGAACATGTAGAAACCAAAAGGGAAACTGGCTTGTTTGTATACCGAGTGTGTGGTCGTGAACCAAGGTCATAAACCGATTTGTACGTGTACTGAGCTGTTCGTGAACCGAGGTTCAACTGTATGGGAAATTGAAGATATGTGTAACTTGTAGAATTAATGAAAGATATGAGTCTTCCAACTATTTCTTTAATTTTTGACTAATTCTATATGATTTTAAATGTCCAAAGGGGAATAAATTTGGTTAACAGTTTAGATAAAGGGTGTCTACATGGAGATTCATAACGCACAGATAGGTTACAGGATAACATATTTATTATTTAAGAAGCAATATTTTATTATTTTATAATAATACTAGGGGGTTCTGGCCCCTGCTCGCTTTGCTCATCAACCCTCGGGTCTGGTTAACCGGAAATACAATTTTAAGAGATTGCTATTTTCATGGGAATTGTTACATGATAAATCGTGCTGTGCTTTTGGATAAACATGAATATCAACTCTGTCTTTAATATCTCCATCTTTCGAAATTATTATCGCAGACAATTTGTTACATGTAGGTTTATTATAAATGCGACCATGATCTTTCAGATTCATATAGAAATCCAAGAAAATTTCTTTGTCTGTGTTTTGCATATAAATTTAGTGTAAAGTACAATACTTTTGGATGTACGGATTTGTATCCATTATTGGCCGTATAATTTCTAATACGTCCGATCATTCAACTCTTCCGATTCTATGTTGCATCGCTTCTCAATGATCATAAATATACACCTGACCGAATAGTGGTTTCTTCAGAATTAAACTTGTCACAACTTTAATTGTTGCGGGACCACAGATTCTCATAGCGTATGGTCCTTTATTCTGTAAATCTACGTTTTGAGCATTGAATGTTGCAAACGCAGAAAGATTATTTAGACTGTATTATTTTACCTGTAGTGTTTGTGGATTTCACTTTCACCAAACAACAAATCTTTTATTTCTCACGGATATGCCTCTTCATTGGGAAGCAACACTACTTTTCCCTAATGTCAACACGAATTAGATGATCTACAAGTCTCCAACTTAAACTTTAAAGCCTTACAATATCTACATACTTCTGACATATCACCTATGTCCATATAGTATATTCAATCTCTTTTTGCTGTTCGGTTATTTCACCGAGTAATAATTTCCATTTTTTAGTGCTAATGCGATCTTTACTAATTTCCATTTTTTAGTGCTAATGCGATCTTTACTATCTTTTTTTTGATACTTTTGAATTTTACTAATTTCGTAATCTTTAACTTGCTCTACATGTGCATCATGCCATCGTTTATTTTGAGCCTTTCGATTTCCACTGCTTTCATAATCTCTAACCTGCTCTGCATGTGTATCGTGCCAACATTTTTAAACGTCTTATACTGTGCATGTTGCAAAAACTGTACTGTGAAATTGTGGATTCAAAGGGATGACACACCCACCCACTTCTCCATATTCTCCCCAGTCTAAATGGCCACTTCACTGGGATGTGCTGACAATGAGGAAGAAGGAATACATCTGCTACCAGTCAGTGGTTGTACAAGCAAGACAAAACTCTTTATTTGAGTGCTCTAGTAAAGATGAATGAATGATAATAATTAATTATATTAGTGTTAATTGAAATTATGCTAAAAAAATAATATTGTTCTTGATGTTTGTTCTAAATGTCACAAAATGTTTTGGTTAGCTTCATGCATTCAATTTTCAGCTGAAGTTTGGTCCAGGCAGAGACAAGGGCTGCACCACAAAAGATGTTTTTTGGGAGGTTCCTACATAAAATCCTTTGTGCATGATACATTATTGAACAAGTACAGTAAATTAATAAGCAACATTGAGGAGCTGCAAATGCATAAGCCCAGAGTCAGTGACAGATTTACTCTTAGCAATTCAGCACATACTGTAAAATGCAGTCTTGAGTCAAGTATCCATCTGCAATGAATCCAATAAAAATACATTCCAAACTACTATGGAATGTATTCTTTTAACAGTTTTTATATCCTTTTTAGAGGCATAATGGTAGGCACACCTTTTATACAGATACTCCAAAATGATTAAATGAAGTGGAAACATTTAATTCTTCCACATGCAGAGGTAAACATATACTGTAGTATATTGTGTATGGCCAGAATATGTGGATAGCGCTTTGAGTACTGAGAAAAGCAATATATAAATGTAATGAATTATTATTATTATTATACACATATATAAATAATTTTCAATGCCATAAAGATTACTGCTTTTTTTCTATTATTAAATGTATGTTCATTTTCAAAAAATGCTTAACTTTTTGTTATGTGAAGTGGCACCAGAATCCAGTTTATGCTATTTCCATAAACTTGCAAATACATTGTAAACTGTATTGTACATTTGTTATTTATAGGCTACATGGGAAAACAGCTCAACTTTTAATGGATAGGACTAATCAAAAGGACCAATTTATTGGAATCCAAATGTTCACTTCTAGCAAAATATGGAGAGGACAGGGCAACATTTTTCAAAATGATTCTTTTGAACTAAGTATCAAACATTATATAAGCAAAGCAAGATCACTTCTATCTTTTTTGCAGGATTCAAATTCTTGCCACATACTGTATCAGAATATTTTACTGTATGCCAAAATTAAAGTCTCAAACCCATTAATTGACAGAACCAGTATAACCAGTTGTAATCAAACAGACCAAAACAGGGACAATGGCCGTCCATTATACTGCATATGCTAGCTATTTTAAAAAACAGATTACTTGTCTTATTAAAAAAAAAACTCCACATGAACCTGTGGTTTCTTATTTGGCTCATACATAAGTCACTACTTTTGGGGCTATAAGTAATCAATAAATACACATTATCAAGACAATTTTTTACTGTAACGTTTTTCCTGTCCTCTTACAAAATAGGTTCCAGTGGTAAACAACCACACACCTTGAGATTTACACCAAATAAAGCAACCATACTGTATCTAACTGAAATCTTGCCTGGTCTCGATTTTCCACACCTGTGAAATTGCTAAGTACAGCATTTATTTTACGGTATAACGAAGATGTGTCCCATTTAATTTGCTGTGGCAAGCTATATGTCATACAACAAAAAAAATATATACGTTGTTTTTTAAGCACTTACAGATAAAATTTAGATAATAATTACTAATATCTAGTTTTTAACATACTAATGAATAATGAGACTATAATTATAAAGGAGACGGGGAGTAAATCCCGTCGGAGAAGTACTTAGGTCCAAGTTATGCTCGTGAATAATTCCGATTACAACACGGTAGAGTCAACAACCTCTGGCGACTTTACCGGTTTAGACACATTGGGGGTGGCAGTACAAATCTTTGCTCAACAGCGTCTCGATTCTGAAAGGTCTAAAACATCATAAGTCTTGAACGAAGGAAGAGAGATAGAATGTATCTTACCATCTCCAGGTGAGATTGTTTCAATTTCAACAACCATTTTTACTGTAATTTAAAAAATAATCTATGGAACCCTGGTAGTTAAAGCACTGAGCAGCTCCGCACCGTTGCTTCTTACGAGTCCTATTCGATCTAGCTGTGATCCGTTGCTTTGCCAATAAAGGCATGATGATTAACTGTGACTGGCAGTTAGCTACATCCAATTAAAGATCACATTTTCCGAATAAGGCGCGGAAATTCCATTTTCAGAACCAGTAAGATAGTCGCATGGCTTTAAGGGGCGGGTTTTATTTTCAACTCCCGCGGTGTTGTAACAGAGAATCCTCATTCAGTCTGTAAAAGCGCAGTGCGGAGTGTTTTAGTATGTCGAAGATGTGATTATTACTTTTCAATTAATTCATTTATCAATTTTTTGAATCCGTCTTTTCCAGTACAAGTTGATAGAAAGGATACTGACGACACCATCATTAAAAAGTAATAAAATTGTGTGAATCAACCGTTTTCTGAACCTGCATTTTTCCAGTCACCATAAATAGATTTGTAGTATTTGCAGTTTTTTTTATTGTTTGGGGCTTTGACTATAAAAATAGTATGCGTTGAGCATCTATTGAATATTTGCCAAAAGGTTCTTTGGTGAAAAAACGATAATGGCTTATATGAATTCAAGCCTCATACCTGCAGTAGCAGAAGTGTTAAGGAAACGATAATTAAAATTAAAGTATTGCTTTTTGTCTGACGTGCTTAAGTGGTGGAACAAGACAATAGATGTCAAAAAGAATATTTAAAAAACAGAGGTACAAAGAGCTGAATTAAAGAGTGTTATGTTTTTTGTTTTTTTTTAAACAGAGGATATCTGTTTCCATCAATTTTTCCAAATTAAAAGAGACCACTTTCTGTTATAAACACTATACTACATAACCCAAAAAGTGTGGCATTTGATAGATGAGCAGTTTGGTCTGACTTCTCGTTCTGTGTTTGCTTCGATACTGCCAGTATATGCTCGTGTTGCCATTCACCCAATGGACAAAGTGCGTTAAGAAAATGTATGAATTGATGAGAGCTTTAGCCTCTGAAGGTCTGGTAGTGGGCTGGTTAATTTGCAGACAGCAATACTTATCCTTTCATCTGTTATCTGAAACCATTTTAACCTATGGGGATTTTGTCAGACTTTTATGAAAAAAAAATCCCTGATTATATAATACATGCCCCTTCAGTTTCCGCTTTTAAATCCAGGCTGAAGACTCACTACTTTAATCTACCAAACCCTGATTACAACTGATGATTTTCGGTGCATGTTACAGCTATGTTTCTTAGTCATTTGTTTCAAAATGTAAGTATTACAATAATTATGAACCATTAGTTAACCCCTTTCTATTCTGTTTCTCTTTTCAGTATCCTGATGTGCCACCCTTCTACATCTGACATGTTTTCATGTCCATCTGAAAGATGCCTGAGATCCTGGAAGCCTTGGTATCAAAGGATGATAGGATTCTGTTGTCATATTATCAAATCAGTTCAGGCTTATATTGTAGAATGCCCTATTAGGGGCGTATTAGGCCAGTTACTGTATCTGTCTTTGTCTTTGACTGATGGTGGACCCCCAGATGCTGCTTAATGGAGTTTTTCTTTTCTTCCATTTTCACCTATTCATATCTTGATGGTAATGTTAATGGACAATATTGCTGGGTTCAATTGATGTTAATCAGTTTGCAAGTACTTTGTTTTACTGTGTGTTTAAACATATCTGCATATTTGTGTGTATGCAGTACTAGCCATAGCAGTTTGTCCTGTCATCTGGGGAAAAAAGTCTGTAACAGTGGATGGGTGCACAGCGCTTACAGCTGTAAGTATAAAAGAAGGATGAGAAAATTGGCAAATAACTTGTACGCATACATGCTTCTATGCATACATGTAACTTGTGTGCTTAAATGCTTGTTATATAAATACTTGTATGCCTACATAACTCCTTATTGAATAAAATCATATATTTAAGCAGAAAATACTTCCTTATGTGCAATAATTTGAGTAAGCACTCTGTCTTCCTTGCTTTTCTATATGCTTGGCCATGTGTAAAAACTGGCGACGATAAGTGAATGCCATAAATACCTAAAGTTTGATGGAGAAAATGGCACGTGTGCTTACGTGCCATAATGCAGTACCAAAATGAATGCAGTCATGTGGTTATAAACATACTCATCGGCACCAGCCTTGAAATCAGTGTTCTATATACGAGTTGTCCTAATTTGAGTTTCTGATGTGTGTTTATAAATATAAATATAAATTTATTGTAGAAACTTTTAAGAAATAAGTACATGATCAGATTTAGGGTCATTCTTTGCACATTTGTAGAAATACGATACCTGCTCTGTTCAGACTCTATGTCTCAAACCTCTCTGGTGATGTTGGAGATGCAAGCAAACTCAGCCCAAGCAAGGGTATCTAATTAAGTGATGTGTTACTTTCCAAGTTCTGTGTTTTGGAAACAATATAGAAATTAGAAAACTAAGTTTGGTAACAATATATATATATATATATATATATATATATATATATATATATATATATATATATATATATATATTAAAATGTACCAAGCAGTTATATGGGAATAATGTATTTTTTCTTTTTAACAATATTTTCATCTTGATTTTCATTCTACTTTTCTAGGTGTTCTAATTGTTTAATTAATCCATTATTTACTAACTAGTGGGTCTGATGCTAAAGTACTTGCAGCCTTTGATTATTCAGTGTTGTTTGCTAGCGTGGTCTGCTCTGCTCATTTTTAATTGTCATTAATAAGATACAACGAAGGGGAAAAACTGCACAGAGAAAGGGCAAAATATAATGAAATCAACAAAAGAGAGTTAAGCATTTAAATCTATAGCAAAAGCAGAAATATTTCTAAATGTCTTATAAATTTAAAAATCATGCTGCTGTGATTTTCTGAATGTAGAAAAATAATCCCAGCTAATTAAATGAGATCAGTGCTCTCAGGTGTTGTCACTGATTAGGAATCTGGTTATATTTATATTTATATTTCTAGTTATATTTTTTTAGACATCTCTTCTTTTCCTCATGAGAGAGCTGAACTCAACCTTTAGGTGTTTGTTGTATATACATTTGTTATTTTTGTTGTTTGTGTAATTATCTTAATACATAATTCGCCTGCCTCGTCACTCACTCACTCACATCTGAAGCCGAATGCGCAGTCGCCTTCTGCGCAGCTGCCCGAAAAGCCTTACGAGACCGACATCCAACCCCAACATTGCGGCAGGCGGCGGATTTATGGCCGCAAAAATTGAAAGAGAAACGCGACTTCGATTAAAGCTCTAGAGGCCTGAAAGGCGATTTCGAGTACAGCTCGAGGCCTAATTACGCATTTTGATTCAATTACGTATTCATTCAATACACCTATATCAGGTTTGTGGTGCTTATACTTATTACTATTCCATATTGTACTGGAACATTCATCATTCAATATTATACTATAGGCCTGGAAAATTCTTCAACTAACAGTACAAGCCTGTACAGTAATGAGTAAAGTGGACTACAATCATTACAAAACAACTTCTTCGTTACTTATCATTTGTTCTTCATACACTGCTGACACAAACTCGTGCCCGTTTCATCTTACGTTGTCGAAACGGGCTCTTTGTCTAGTTTATAATGATTGTCATGATCAACAAGCACTATTAAGTACTGGAACATTACAAGTGTTTAGAATTTGACTTTTAGTCTATTAAATATAGACCTGCTGTCTTCATTTATACTTAGTCAATATAAATAGTATGACTTAACTAAGAATAACTGAAAAAAATGCTACAAAAACAGGAATAAAGGGGATTCATCAAAGTAAGAGCAAAACACCCTGGCATTTTTCTAGCCAAAGCGCAGTTGTTGAGTCATTGAGACACCAGGCTTTGCAACATGGCCAAATAGCTTTACTGTCTTCCATGGAGTTCAGATTGATCCTGGTGGGTAAAAGCAAAGGAGGGGTTGTGTTTAGTATGATGTACAATGGATTGTACAATGGATTGTGCTGGTGCACAAATGTTAAAATTGTTTCTAAAATTGTTCAACTGATCTAGAATTGTTTTTGTTCAAATGACATCCATTTTATCATCTGAGGGAGTTCTCTGGTATTTTTTTGGTTGCTCTTTATATTCCTCCATAAGCCTACACAAACAATGTGCCAAATGATCTGTAGAACACTGACACTGTCTGAATGATAACAGAATGGTGGCAATCACTCCAATTCTCTCCTGTAACAGTTTTTATTATCCAGATGTGCCAGGATGATATGAAGTGCAAAGACTTTGGCATCCACTGTGAACCGGTTGTGACAATATGCAAACTGGAGGTTGCCATGACGATTTATAATATTCCGTTTAATGTGTCCCAGCATCACTCTCTCAAAGCACTTCATCATGAATTCATCATGAATGGAGTGAGTGCCACCAGTTCATAGTCACTTAGACAGCCCAATTGTGTTTTCTTACACGCAGGTATAATTGTTGTCCTTTTGAAGCAGGCAGGGACGACATATTCTCTCAGAGAAATATTAAAGATGTCATTGAAGACTCAGCTAGTTGGTCACTAAAGGTTTTTAAACTACACCCTGAAATTCCATTCAGACAGGATGCCTTGTGGACATTGACTTGTTTAGAAATCCTCTTTAGTTCATGTACGGAAACAAAGAATAATGAATTGCATTGCTGCAGGCAATTAAATAGCAGGCTTCTTGATATTGCAATCAAAACAGGCATAGAAAGCTTAAAGCTGATCAGGAAGGGGACATGCAGATGAGTTTGTATTAGGTTTTACTTTGAAGTCCATAAACATTCCCAATCCCTGACAAAGTTTGCAAGAATCATTACAGTTGATAAAGTTGGGCTATTTTTGCTGTTTTTTTTTATTTAACATCTGCTTTCTTCTATCTTTCAATATAACCATTTTGAAATGCATTGCTGAATGCTTTCAGTAAAATCATAATGTCTGCATTGATCCATGGTTTCATATTGGGAAAAATGCAGATTGCTCTCATCACCCACACATTTTTTTATAAATCATTTTATCATGTATGCATACTCATCCAGCTCTGATGAGGAGTCAGTAAACATGTTCAAGTTTACATAATCGAAGTCCAAAAGGTTCATACATACGTAGACAGCCCAGTACATGGCACAACAACACAACATAGAAAATTATTTTAAGGAAGCAATGATAGGAAAAATGCAATAAACATCAAAATAGGTGACCATTTCAAATAAAATATACTGTACATTATGGGTGATAATCACAGGACATTTATCAGAAAGAACAAATAACAGTCATATACAAGTAACTGAGCTAGGTATGGTCAGTAAAACTGTAACCTGGTTGAAAATGGGGTTGCTTGTTCAATGACATGTATGTCATGCTGATTATTGTATGGAAGCTAGCAGTTTAATCGCTGGTGAGTAAAAACTAAGTCTGTCCATATTTATGTGTGATTTTATCTTCAAGTACATTACCCCCCAAATTTGCCAGCCTACTTTTTATCTTAGTAGGGGGGCTTTGCCCCCTCCTTGCTTCGCTCACCAACCCCCCAGCCTGCGCTATGTGCCAGTCACTTCACATCTCTGCTGCTCACGTATGTGGATTTCACTTTCACCAAACAACAAATCTTTAATTCTCGCGGATAGGCTTCTTCATTGGGAAGAAACACTGCGTTTCCCTGATGGCAACACAAATTAGATGATCTACAAGTTTCCGACTTAAAGTTTAAAGCCAAACAATATCTACATTCTTCTGTCATATCACCTATGTCCATATATTCAATCTCTTTTTACTGTTCCGTTATTTCACTGAGCAATAATTTCTGTTTGTTAGCGCTAATATGATCTTTACTATCAGTTTTTTGAGACTTTCAAATTTTAGTACTTTCATAATCTCTAACTTGTTCTGCATGTGTATCGCACCAATGTTTTTGAACCTCTTTACGACATTCTACTTTTTCTTCTACTGTTTGTCTTTTATTTCCGACCCCACTTGGAGCTGATAGTGCAGGAACTGTGTGTGACAATAGCATTCACACGAATGAGAAGTGATTGGACTGTGGGCATGGTTGTAAATGTTTTAGAGGAGTGCGGAACTTATCAAAATCTCTTGACAAAAAGTCTCGTCTCGCAGGACCTGAAATTATCTCTCGCGGGACTTGAAAATATCTCTGAAAAAGACCTTTTATAATAGAGAGATATGAGCTTTGTAATATTTATTCTGCTATGACTTTCTTCTCCTCATTCCTTTTGAAGTTCTGTTGGATTTTCTAAATAGATGAGAATATAGTACACACATCCTGTTGGGAGATACTGTATATACTCATAATGCTGGTGACTTTAAACAAGGAATCAAGTGTCTGCTAGGTCTGTTCCATTTGTGCATGCCACTCTTTCCAAATATTAATTCATTTAAATATCATCTTACTGCCACCTACAAGCCTGTTATCGACAGGAATAGCTCTCTGTTATCCAAGCCAGAAGTTTTTATACGTGTTTGGTGGGGGAGAGGTGGGTGCTAGCTGCTTGTTAGTTTTTTTTTTGTGGTGATCAACTTTTTATTAAATGAAGACAAAATGACAGGATATAAACAATAAACAAACATGCAGTATAAAAGAACCCAAACCTCCTTCTCCCATCCTCTTGCACCCAGCCTGAGCCAAGGGGTAAAGGAGTCTATCTATCTAAAAGCAGGATTTGCCAGCATAAAGTGCTGTGTTACAAATAACATCCATAGCATATTGGGATCCTGAGGTGGTTTGTCGTGTAGTGGGTGCTGCAAGGAGCTTTATCAGTGCATGCTCCCAACCTCCTCCTCCTCCTCCTCCATATTGTAATTGTTTGATTTTACAGAAAAATCTAGTTTGGTTTGGTTGCAGCTTCTTGATGTGTGTTAGCCATTTTCTTATTAGAATTTCCACTATTCGTACAGTTTGTCACAATTAGTTTCCTATCTACCTAGTTTTTTTTCCTCAAAAATGCAAATGTTAATTATTAAAGAACAGATTCTGTGACTAAATTGTGTGGTGCATCTCATACAGATTTTTCAGTATGTAGGCCTAATATTAAGGTTATTTGTTTGTAACATGGCTTTCTCTTTTCTCTTTCTTGAAAGCCTTTGCTTAGCTGTTTTCCCCTATGTCTTTATTATTCCAGCTAAAAGCCTTGCAGGTATGAGTTTTAATCTACAAACATGAACATCCTTATTTGTTTATCATACAGCCTTGACTATTTAGTCTTTTATATGTGTCATAAAATGTTGATTTTGCATAGCATATATATTGTATACATAATAAGGAATAACCTTGCCTCTCTAGTGTATTCTTCCTATTATTCTTGGTTCTTACTTCCTTTCTGCATTCCTGATCACCTCTTCTACATATTTTCTGTTATGAGGCAAACTGCTCCAGGCTTTGTGATGTTGTGTACTATTGTCATCCAGTCAATTAAAATTCTCGTCATAGCTCAGTATTGAATTATAAATTCCTTTTTCATGACGTTCTTGTAATACCTGAACTATATAGTCTTAAGGCTAAAGTATTAAAATTTTTCTTCCATGCATGTTGAAGAATGTGCTGTTGAAATCTGCTTTAGCTGGTAGTGAATGGATTATCTGACCGATGCCTGAGACTCTTTTAAAGAAAGTTATTATAATATTATTTATTTTGTTAAGAGCTGTTACATTTATCTACTTATTATGACTTCACAATGAAGTTCTATGCTGAAAGAACAGTGGTCTTATTTATAATTATTTTAGCTTAAAAGGGCACTCAGTTCAAAATAGTAACGTACCCACACTCTTCATTTCATATATAATTTCATAAATTCTCCCTCCTTGTGTGTCCACATGGGTTTCTTGTAGTTATTATAGTTTACTCTCCAATCCCAAACATACACAACCTAAGTAAGCTGTTTGACTCTAACTGGAGTTGGATGAGTGACTGTCTGTATGTGAGTCAGATTGGTAAATAGAACTCAAGCACCAAGAGCTGTGAAGCAGTCGCACTAACCATTTTGTTCCAATGCAGCTAGTTTAGACCATCCATCCTTTACTGAACCTACTGAATCCAAATCAGTCTTGCAAGGACTGTGTACTCTAGTGCTATATCTCCAGAGCTAAACAGATAGAAGTTATAGTGGAGCTTGGATATTAATTTTCACAAATTAAGGAAGAAATTAAAAGCAGTAGGGAACACTAGGGAGGAGAAGCCTGTACTTTGATGCAGAGCAGATTTTTGGGGTCCACAAAGAAGAAAAGCATTCAGCAAGACTATTACATCAATGTTACTAATATGGAGACACATCAAAAGATTACAATAAGACTGGCCAGAGCTGAACCATTTAATTTAGATGTTAGGATCAATGTATGAACAAGTAAGAAAATGTATGGATTGTGTAAAATTCAGGTGCCTTCAGAGACTTGGTTAGTTCGTTTGAAAGTTGGATCAGTTTTACATTTCTAGCCACTTCATTCTATTTAAAATGTAGTGCTAATAGGATGAAATTACATTCATTAGTATTATACAAATTAACATTTTTTTAATCCCATTTTACAATATCATGTCATTGAAATTGCTTTTATGGGCAGCAGGTTTCACCTCAAAGTGATGAAAACATTCATGTGCTGCTGTTACTGTCATGACTAGGAGTCCCAAGCACTAGAGAGTTTTAAATCATCTTGACCCAAAATATGCCCATGATAGGAAGAAACCATCAAACCCAGCTAGTAAAAAGGGCAAACAAGAAGTTTTATATATAAATGTGAAATCCTGGCAACCCCCCCCCCCCCCCCCCCCCCCCCCAAAACGAGTGCTTAATAACCTCCAACAGGCAGGGGTGGTTGTCTGCTGCCAGTTTAACTGCAAGTTCACAGGCTCACCATGTAACGTGTCTGTCTGTCTGATTGATGTGGGGAACATTTAAAACCAGCCACTGACCTGTTCTTGCTCTCTTTCAGTTTTCTCTCTTGTGCAGGAAGCCTGTCTGTTCTTTTAATCTGAGAAGGGAGGTAAAGCAGGACGTCTTTCAGTGTCATGGCTTGTGTGCTCTATGTGCTTAAGTGACAGCACCCATTTGAATAAATGCTTTGAGGATGTTTCTGTCTTCACAATAATAAAGCTGATTTTCTCAGAAACCTTGACTCACCTCCTTCTCTCTTGCACAAATCTGTGACCCACACATCACAACTGATGGACATTTAAAATCTGTGATGAAGTCTCAAGCTAATCTTGTGTTTGCTGTACCTAAACATGATAGATAGCAAGGCTCTGTGGCAGGGAAATATTGGATCATATAATCATTAGACAATACAGCTTTGAGCTTGTTAGCGTAACAGAAACACTAAGTACATGTGTAGTCACTGTGGCATAAAGTGTCACCGAGTTATCTTTTGTACATTTCTACATAAGTTAAGTTGGTTTTATTTTTCATTTTTATGGGCATGAACGTAATGGTCTCTTACCCATTTTGATTTCAAGTATCAGAAGAAGGGAGTTACTGCAACTGAGGTTTAACTGTGCAGCCACAAAGATGAGAATGAGTCAGGATAGAGGCAAGATATTTGAGCATTAGAACAATCTGGATAAGAACAGGCCATTCAGCCCAACAAAGCTTGCAGTCGCTATCCATTTAATGTTTCAAACATAACATGAAGTCTGTCTTTGAAGGCCCCTAAAGTCCTACTGTCCACCACACTGCTTGGCAACAGTCTATGTCAATGTTTCTCTACATGAAACAAAAACTTCCTTATGTTTGTGTGAAACTTACCATTAACTAGTTTCCAACCGTGTTACTGTGTTCTTGTTGAACTCATTTTAAAGTAACATTCTCAACCCACTCTACTAGTTCCCTTCATAATTTTAAACACTTCAATCATGCCTCATCTTAATCTCCTTTTCCTTAAACTGAAAAGGCTCAGTTCTTTAAATCTTTCCTCATAATTCATCCCCTGTAGCCCTGGAATCAGCCTAGTCACTGTTCTCTGTACTTTTTCCAGCGCTGCTATGTCCTTTTTGTGGCCTGGACACCAAAACTGCACACAGTGCTCTAGATGAGGCCTCACCAGTGCATTATAAAACTTGAGCATAACCTCCTCTGACTTGTATGCTACACATCATGTTATATAACCTAACATTCTCTTAGCTCTCTTAATGGCTACAGAACACTGTCTGAAAGTTGACAGTGATGAGTCCACTATGCCTCCTAAATCCCTTTTATAAGGTGTACTTCCAATTTTCAGATCCAAGTTCCTCTGTAATGACTCAGTGGATTCTAGACTACCTGCCAATTCTCTAAGCTTGGTATCAACTTAACCAGCTTGCTATTCATATTCCTATTCAGATCATTTATATATTAAAAATAACATTGGCTCTAGTACTGACCCCTGAAAGACACAACTCTTAACATTACCCAATTCTAATAAGGTTCCTCACATCATCACCCTTTACTTCCTGTGTTTTAGCTAATTCTGCACCTATCTATACACCACACCACAAACTCCCACCTCTTTTAGTTTGATTCCCAACCCTTGCGTGACACCTTATCAAATGCTTTCTGAAATTCAAGATAAATAATATTATTTGTACCATTCTGATTGTATCATTTTGTTGCTTCCTCATAGAATTCCAGCATGTTAGTAAAAAACAACCTTCCTAGTCTGAACCCGTGCTGACTGTTCAGTAAAATTCCTGAACTTGCCAGGTGTTGTTCAATCTTTTCCTTAATATTTCCTTCCATTAATATAACTGTGGGCAGCACGGTGGCGCAGTGGTAGTGCTGCTGCCTCGCAGTAAGAAGACCTGGGTTCGCTTCCTGGGTCTTCTCTGTATGGAGTTTGCATGTTCTCCCCGTGTCTGCGTGGGTTTCCTCAGGGTGCTCCGGTTTCCTCCCACATTCCAAAGACATGCAGGTTAGGTGCATTGGTGATCATAAATTGTCCCTAGTGTGTGCTTGGTGTGTGTGGGTGTGTGTGTATGTGTGTGCCCTGCGGTGGGCTGGCGCCCTGCCCGGGGATTTGTTTCTGCCTTGCGCCCTATGTTGGCTGGGATTGGCTCCAGCAGACCCCCGTGACTCTGTGTTAGGATATAGCAGGTTGGACAATGACTGACTGACTGACTGACTGACTGACTTCTGGGATACCAATATAAGTTCAGGACACTGAGGAACATTAAGCAGCATACCTGAAGTTCCCCATCTCATTAGCTGGCAGCTAGGAGACTTAATTATTATCTAACATACATCTTACCTGCTCCCCATTATGATGGTCAAGTGTCAAAGGATTGCTTGGTCCTTTATTAGAAGGCTGAGGGCCACTAATGCAGTGACAGTGCATTACAGGGACTTCTAACATGATGACCCCAGTTTTGTGCCTTTAAAGAACTTGGCAAAAATGTTTATTGAAATAGGAATCACTTGACTTTTTCACAACCAGGATAGAGGTTAACAAGAACTTGAAATTTCTACTGTTTTTAATTGTTATGTTTGTATAGCATGCAAGATACTGAGAAATTAATTCATATATTTATTTTTAGTAGGATTAACTCATGCAATGCGTTATTCACTGGCTGTTGTAATCTTTCTTTATACATCTTTCAGTTAATTCAAAATGCTGCTGCAAGAATTATTATACCAACCAAAAAATACAAACACATACAGTTAGGTCCATAAATATTTGGACAGAGACAACTTTTTTCTAATTTTGGTTCTGTACATTACCACAATGAATTTTAAAAGAAACAACTCAGATGCAGTTGAAGTGCAGACTTTCAGCTTTAATTCAGTGGGGTGAACAAAACGATTGCATAAAAATGTGAGGCAACTAAAGCATTTTTTTAACACAATTCCTTCATTTCAGGGGCTCAAAAGTAATTGGACAAATTAAATACTGTAACTGGAAATAAAATTCATTTCTAATACTTGGTTGAAAACCCTTTGCTGGCAGTGACAGCCTGAAGTCTTGAACTCATGGACATCACCAGATGCTGGGTTTCTTCCTTTTTAATGCTCTGCCAGGCCTTTATGCAGCGGCTTTCAGTTGCTGTTTGTTTGTGGGCTTTTCTGTCCGAAGTTTAGTCTTCAACAAGTGAAATGCATGCTCAATTGGGTTAAGATCAGGTGACTGACTTGGCCATTCAAGAATTTTCCACTTCTTTGCTTTAATAAACTCCTGGGTTGCTTTGGCTATATGTTTTGGGTCATTGTCCATCTGTATCATGAAATGCCACCCAATCAATTTGACTGCATTTAGCTGGATTTGAGCAGACAGTATGTCTCTGAACACCTCAGAATTCATTCGGCTGCTTCTGTCCTGTGTCACATCATCAGTAAACACTAGTGTCCCAGTGCCACTGGCAGCCATGCACGCCCAAGCCATCACACTGCCTCCACCGTGTTTTACAGATGATGTGGTATGCTTTGGATAATGAGCTGATCCACGCCTTCTCCATACTTTTTTCCTGCCATCATTCTGGTAGAGGTTGATCTTGGTTTTATCTGTCCAAAGAATGTTTTTTCCAGAACAGTGCTGACTTTTTTAGATGTTCTTTAGCAAAGTCAAATCTAGCCTTTCTATTCTTGAGGCTTATGAGTGGCTTGCACCTTGCAGTGCACCCTCTGTATTTACTTTCATGCAGTCTTCTCTTTATGGTAGACTTGGATATCGATACGCCTACCCCCTGGAGAGTGTTGTTCACTTGGTTGGCTGTTGTGAAGGGATTCCTCTTCACCATGGAAATGATTCTGTTATCATCCACCACTGTTGTCTTCTGTGGACGTCCAGGTCTTTTTGCGTTGCTGAGTTCACCAATGCTTGCTTTCTTTCTCAGGATGTACCAAACTGTAGATTTTGCCACTCATAATATTGTAGCAATTTCTCAGATGGGTTTTTTCTGTTTTCACAGCTTAAGGATGGCTTCATTCACCTGCATGGAGAGCTCCTTTGACCGCATGTTGTCTGTTCACAGCAAAATCTTCCACATGCAAGCACCACACCTCAAATCAACTCCAGGCCTTTTATCTGCTTAACTGATAATGACATAACGACGGACTTGCCCACACCTGCCCATAAAATAGCCTTTGAGTCAATTGTCCAATTACTTTTGAGCCCCTGAAATGAAGGGATTGTGTTAAAAAATGCTTTAGTTGCCTCCCATTTTTATGCAATTGTTTTGTTCACCCCACTGAATTAAAGCTGAAAGTCTGCACTTCAACTGCATCTGAGTTGTTTCATTTAAAATTCATTGTGGTAATGTACAGAACCAAAATTAGAAAAAAGTTGTCTCTGTCCAAATATTCATGGTTCTAACTGTAGCTCCAGATCTCAAGTCCTTATACTGGCTCAAAGTTAAGCTTAGGGCTGATTTCAAAATCCTCCTTTCAACCTATAAAGCCTTAAATGGCCAAAGCTCTATCTATTTATCTGAACTTATCACTACTTATAAACTGGAATGTACACTGAGATCACAAAATGCTAGCCTACTTAAGATTCCAAGGATTAATAAAGCAACAGTGAGAGGTTGAGTAATTATAAGGCATCAAAGATGTGAAATGTTCTGCCTGCTACTATAGGAGTTTCCCCTTCAGTCTCAACTTTTAAATCCTAGCTGAAGACTCACTACTTTAGTGTAGCATACCCTGACTGGAGCTGCTGATTAGCTGTGCATACTGCATTTCTGATTTGAGTCATTTGTACAGAAATATAAGTATCACAATATTTCTAAACAGTTACTGACCCAAATTTCCCCAAATTTTCTGAGGATAAATTAAGTTCTACCTATTGTGACCACCAGAGGGAGCTCCAGCTGCTTAAACCCCGACACAGACAAACACAGATACAAACTGTGGGAAATTGCTTTTACTTTTGTTCCCCACTGCACATCAAAGTAGCAGCACAAATAACACAACACACAGTCCTTCTTTCTTCCTTTCTCTTCATTGTTCAACCTCCGCTTCTCATCTGGCTTCTTCCCTTTTCCTCCTGACTCTGGCTAGTAGTGGCAGCTGGCTCCTTTTATAGGACACCCAGCTCCAAGTGCTTGACAACCTTCTTCCTGCAGCACTTCAGGGTGTGGCAGAATTGCTGCCACACAGAGCTGAACAGTACCTGCAGCACACCCTGGCGACGCTTACAGAACCCAACCGGGCTGCACCAAGCTCCAATTTCCATGGAGGCCTGTGGGTGTCTGAGGCACCACTGCAACCTGGGGGCGGGGGGTGCAATCTATCACTCCAGGAGAGGTTCTCGGAATATGTTCTCTCCAACAGTACTTCCAGTATAGAGGCGTTCCAGCCAGGTAAGGGCCCCAGCCTTCCACCACACTTTCTATCTTCTATTCTGTTTCTCATCTCAGGATGTGATACGTTGTGCCACTGCTTTACTGCCAGGCTGCTCTCCTGCATACAGAAAAGTAATCTTGAATAAAGAAATGTTGGAATCATCATAAATATTCTCTCATCAGGTTGGATGGCCAGCACAAACTTAACTATAGCAAATCCAGGAGGAGGTGGGCCGACATTTGGATGAGGTCCCAAGGACTGTGATTTTGTCTTTGACTTTCTCTTTAACAATTTGAATCTCTTCCACTGTCAACTGTCAACCAGCCATAGTTCATCAATTAATTAATGGACAGATATTGTTGGTTTCCATTTATGTTTTTTGTGTGTTCTAACAAATCTCCATTTACATGTGTATCATTTCTGTATTTAGTAATAAATGTAATCTAGTATAAACTAAATTTTAAAATCTTGCTACAGAAGTGCTTGTAAAATTTGTTCAAAAAGTTAAAAATAACTGAAATGTGAATCAGAATAAAAAATGCAACTGCAAACACTGTGGGAAAATATACCAGGGGTTCTCAACGTCGGTCCTGGGGACCCCCTGTGGCTGTGGGTTTTTGTTCCAACTAGCTTCTGTTTTTAATTGGAATCCTATACTAATTAAGTGAACTGTTATTTCCCAGATTCTGTGTTTTGCGAACAATACAGAAATTAGAAAACTAGGTTTGGTAAAAAGAAAATATATTATAAATGTACTAAGCAGTTATATGGGAATAATGTATTTTTTTTTTCTTTTTAGCAATATTTTCATCTTGATGTTCATTCTGTTTTTCTAATTGTTTAATTAATCCATTGTTTTCTAATTAGTGGGCCGAACACTAAAGTAGTTGCAGTCTTTCATGATTCAGTGTCATTTACCTGGGTGTCTGCTCGGCTTGTTTTTAATTGTCATTATTAAGATACAATGAAGGGAGCAAACTGCTCAAAGAAAGGGTGAAATATAATGAAATCAATAAAAGGGAGTCAAGCATTTAAATCCACAGCAAAAATAGAAATATTTCTAAATGTCTTATAAATGTAAAAATCATACTGCTGTGCTTTCTTAATGTAGAATAAGAGAAGAGGAAAAAAATACCAGCTAATTAATTGATATCATTGTTATCAGGTGTCACTGATTATGAATCTGGTAAAAGCAAATACCTGAAGCCACAGTGGGCCCCCAGGACCGACTTTGAGAACCCCTGAAATATACAATGTAATTAAATACTGACCAAAATATTTCTGATTCCCTTTGTTCTCCATATTGTTAATAATAAAATTAAAACCATGTACATATTAACCCCATTACCCCCAGACCACTCAGCCCCTTTACAACAATTAAGTGGCTTAAGATTCAATTAAATGCATAAACTGAATTAAATGTCCCAAACTGATCAGCAGCAGGTAGTCTATTTAAAAAAAGTACATTCAAAAAAGCAACAAAAACACATGAAAACAGTGGGCAGCAACTATGCACTTCTAAAAGTAAAAGAGAATGTGTATCACTTCAATGCTTTATTCCCCACAGAGTGTTACATTAAAGGTGTTTTCACACTCGTACTCCAAATTCAGGAGATAATTAGTTACTTTTGGTAACATTTCACACAATACACCTTTAAGTGAACCAAAACACAACAATCAACACTGCGTGCACATGTTGTGAACTTCACAGAGGGTTGAAGGATTTGAACATCTCCACGTTACAAAAATTATTTGGTTTGTTTACCAAACACAGTTCTGTCAGCAAAATGCCTATTATCTGATAACTAGAAGTGTACAGTACATAAATGTTTGTGCTACTTTGCATGCTATAGAAATGACACGTTTCATCTAGGCGTCTGTAGAGAAGATGGCAAAATCTGCTAAAGGCATACAGTGATGTGCTTTAGCTTCATTTAGGCAGAATACTTTTACATGTACATTCTTCCTCTGCTTGGACACTTGCTATCTTAGCAATGTTTGGACTAATGGCAGCCCTGGTCCATCTCTTGTTGGTATTCCATGTTTTCAGTCCAGCCCCAGTTACCCTATGTAGTAGAAAGGATTGCTTTAAACTTTGTCACAGCCTCACCCTAAGCACTGGGATCTCTGTTATACAGCAAAAGTTACAGCCACATCAAGCAGTGAGCTTGATGGAGGAAGCCATCAGCTGTGGTCTTACAAGGGTTTTTAAAGGAAGGAATAAAGGTCTTGTCATTGGTTTCCTTGGTGCACATAAGGCCATCTTCTTGGATGACCAGTGGTGCAAAGTTTTGTTCTTCAAAATTACTCAACTTTGATTTACGGTCCATCGATCAGAATTTGGGTTTCCAGCTTGTACCTTTGAGAGATGTCCTTGGATGTTAAATGGTCTGGTTTCGATCATCTTATCAGATAAGGTGAGAAGTCTGTATATGAAAGAGTGGCCTCATCAGGCAAACTGTGATTTTTTAACTGGCTTTAAGAGTGTTTGGTCCTGACTTTTAAGCCAGAATCTGTTCTCTAGCCATACTAAAACAATAATAATTTTAGTCTGTATTATTCCATGCTACTTGTGAACTTAGCCTGATGCCACACCCATCCAAGGGATGCCAAATTAATGTAGTGTGGGGTATATGGTGACTCAGTTAATTAATTAATTATCAGTTTTACCTTCAGCAATGCTCGTAATTAATTTAAACAATCAACAACATGCCCAGTTATGAATGCTATTAATGTAGAAATATAGGAGAGATTTGACTTGGTTATTAATTATCTCTTTTTTCTTTGGCAATGCTGGTAATCTTTATATATAAAATAAGCTACCATGGCTGTTCGTTTGTCTGTCCAGGATTTTAAACCACCTGCAGCTCGCAAACTTTTTGACCTATTGACCTGAAATTTGCCTACCTCTTCATATCTTAAATCAGGGGTAGGCAATGTCGGTCCTGGAGTGCCACAGTATGTGCAGGTTTTTGTTCCAACCCAGTTCCTTAACGAGAACTCAATTATTGCTGATGAAGCACATATTGCTTAAGTGACATTTTAATGCTTCATTTTAGTGGTCTCGCTTGTTAAGGTTCTCCAACCTTAATTGCTTATTTCAATCTTAAACTGCTGCATTCAGTGTTTTAATTGCTCCTTATTAGCAATAAGATGTAAAAGACAAAGCAGCCAGCAGTTCTCCAGCTAGCTTTTTTCCAATTACATCTGTGTGTGTTCATCATGCACGGTTTGATTTAATAAAACACTTAATAGAAAAATGTGACAGACTGAAAATGATCTGTTTTAGGCTTCAAATCATTTGGATGATATCCTTGGAAAGGAAAAAAATTTACGATATAAAAGCCTTACATTGCACAGACTAACAAGCCATAAAATTAAATAAGGTCTGAGATTGGCAATGATTGGTTTCTAATTAAGCAATTGGGTTGAATGAAAACCTGTAGCCACTGCGGCTCACCAGGACCGACATTGCCTACCCCTGTTTTACATCTTATTGCTAATAAGGAGCAATTAAAACACTGAATGCAGCAGTTTAAGATTGAAATAAGCCATTAAGGTTGGAGAACCTTAACAAGCGAGACCACTAAAATGAAGCATTAAAATGTCACTTAAGCAATATGTGCTTCATCAGCAATAATTGAGTTCTCGTTAAGGAACTGGGTTGGAACAAAAACCTGCACATACTGTGGCACTCCAGGACCGACATTGCCTACCCCTGTCTTAAATCATTCTTAAGGCAGATTGAAGACTTAAGTGCCAGCTTAAGTGAAAAATTGAAGAAAACTTACTAAGCAATTGCAACAGAAACATTGACAATCACTTTTAATGCAAAAAGATGCCGACGAAAGAAGAGAAAAAGTGGGTGGCTAGGGAGGAGAAAAGAACTGCTCAGGAATATCAATATCAATTTAATTATATAGCACATTTAAAACAACATAGGAGTGCTTTACAATAATAGAATAAAAGAAAACATACAATTAACATAAATAACATAAATAGAAATAAAATAAATGAGAATAAATAAAATAAATAATAAATCGAAGTAATGTTACATAATCACAATGAGGAAACCATCAGTATTAGTGAAGGTCAAGTGAATAAAAATGAGTGTTTAATCTTGTTTTGAACAGTTGAATTGTAGACGACTCTTTTATGTAATGAGGTAAAGAGTTCCACAGGCGAGGAGCAGCAGCTGCAAAAGCCATGTCCCCCTTAGTTTTATACTTGGTACGAGGGACAACAAGACCAGAAGATCTAAGCACTCTAGATGGCTGGTGTAAAACACACAATTCAGATAAATAGGCAGGAGGAAGCCCATGAAAGATTTAAAAACTAGCAACAAGCTTTTAAAATCAATTTGAATAAACTGACAGGCAGCCAGTGTAAAGCAGCTAATTTTGGAGAAACAGAATCAGACTTTCTTGCCCCAAACCAGAAAGTAAGTGGCAGCATTCTGGACCAACTGTAACCTGTGTATCAGGGATTTGCTAAGAATACAGCGAGTTGCAGTAATCAAGGCAAGAAAAGATAAAAGCATGAGTAGCTTTCTCAAGATCCCTAGAAGATAAAAAAGGCTTGATCTTACCTAATAGACGAAGCTGGAAAAAGCAACTCTTGACTACAGAATTAATCTGTTTCTCAAAAGAGAGGTTACTGTCAAAGATAACACCAAGATTGCGGACTTGAGGTTTGCAAAAGACAGAGAAAGAGCCAAGAAGTCCAAGACCAATTTGGGCTTTAACTGATGGACCCACTATAAGCACCTCCATTTTATTTTGATTCAGATCAAGAAAATTATTAGCCATCCAGGATCTTAGTTCAGAAAGACAGTTGTGCAGTTGATTTATTGCAGAGTTGCAGATGGGAATATAAACCTGTGTTATCATCAGCATAGCATTGAAAAGAAATATTAAATTTCCTAAAAATAGCTCCAACAGGGTGAAGGTATATCCATCCATCCATCCATTATCCAACCCACTATATCCTAACTACAGGGTCACGGGGGTCTGCTGGAGCCAATCCCAGCCAACACAGTGTGCAAGGCAGGAAATAAACCCTGGGCAGGGCGCCAGCCCACCGCAGGGGTGAAGGTATATAGAGAATAAAATAGGACCCAAAATGGATCCCTGTGGAACACCACATTTAAGAGGAGCAGTAGACGAAAAAGAGGAATTTAAAGTCACTGAAAAGTGTCTACCAGTTAGATATGACCTGAACCAGTTAAGAGCAGCCCCTTTAAGCCCAACAAGATGTTCAAGCCGCAATATCTCATGGTCAATAGTGTCAAAGGCAGCGGACAGGTCAAGGAGGACAAGGACTGCAGCGCCACCCGAGTCAGTAATAATAGAAATGTCATTGAATACTTTAAGGAGGGCTGTCTCAACACTATGCTAATGCCTAAAGCCAGATTGGTAGATTTCAAATAAATTATTGGAGTTAAGGTGATCAACCAATTGAGTATAAATAATTCTTTCTAATATTTTAGCCAGAAATGGCAATTGGGAAATCGGGCGAAAATTGGCTAAAACTCCAGGATCTAATTCTGCCTTTTTTAGACAGGGACGTACCACAGCATGTTTAAAATATGAGGGTACAACTCCCTCACTAATAGAATCATTGATAATGGCTAGTAAAGATGGACCCAAAACATCAAAGGCTTCCACTACGAGGCGTGGTGGTACAATATCAAGAGGACTTGGGGCTGGTTTAGGGGTGTCAATAGTTCTTTTTAACTGTGAAAGTGAGACAAGATCAAAAGATTCCAAGACAATGCTATGATTAGCAGTAGGAAGTTCATAGCCAGTTGGAACAATACCACAGCGGATTGTATCAATTTTACTGAGAAAGAATGAAAGAAACTGCTCACATGAAAGAACAGTACTATTTAATCCCATCACAGAATAAGGGTGAATGGCTGCATTAATTGAATTAAATAAGACCCTAGGATTCTTAAAATGATGGGATACTAAATAAGCGAAGAAATCATGTTAACATCAACCTCTGAGCAAACAAATACTAAACATACAGAGAAAGAGTCTGAAAACTATGAATGCTCAAGTCAAGTGTAACGTGCAGTGCGCCGTTACTGGCTAATTAAATAATTTGGTAAGACTCCCACTTTATTGGCCTCACCTTTTTCAGTTGTAGGAGGCTGTCTCCAGTCATCAAGGTAACTGAAGCACATTCATTTTTAAGAAACAGAATAATCCAATTTATTTGATAAACACAAGTATTAAATAAATATTATAACTGCATAAATACAGTATATAGTCATATAAGACTTGATGAATACAGACAAGACAGACATATAACATGGAAGAGTCTGGCTGTTTACTGGTTATATACAGTTCTAATTTATCTTGGCACAGAAAAAAGTTTTATGATGCCAGGTCTTTAAAGATGATTCCCAATGTTGTGTGCAGTTATTGCTTTTGTTGCTGCTCTGGGTTCAAGTAGAGGATTCTTTTAGCATTGGAGTGCATTCATTCTCTTTGCATCATGGTCTTTTCTCCATGGTGTTCTGTACTTTTTCTCAGCTCGCTTCCTTTGTGTCCTTCATAGTGAAAAGCATTACTCTTTCTGGCACAAGAGTTTAGATGCTAAAGTTCCCTTCTTGAAGTAATGGTTGCTTCTCAGTCTTCAGAGTGGCAGAGTGAGTCTCAGCTTTCAGCTCCCTGAAGAGGGAGTGGTTCATCAGCGTTCTGGTTTCAGAGAGAGGTTGTTTAAAAGATTTTAATCAGTTTGAAGAATGTGCATAGAGTACCCCTGGGAGTTCACTAGAGAGAGTGCCCAGAGAGCTCCCCCAGAATTATTTTTAGAGAGTTTCCTGCAACTAGTTTTTGAAGAAATTTATAACCTCTCATGATTGGATTAAAGTTACTTCCAGTTATAAAATCAGTGTGTTATTTTGTTCATCACAGCTGTGACTTGTTGAATTATACCTTTTGTTCTTGGGTGTCTATTTGTTGCCTTCTGTCCTGAAAAAGTCTGCAAAGTGGCCTTTGTAAAAATATCAGTTCAACTCTGATGTACACCTTTGTTATCAGATAAAGCAGAGGCTGGTCTTGGTACAAGAAGTTTAGTCACTTAGTTTGGAAGGTAAGTGGAGGTTTGATGTAGCTAGATGCCTGCAGATCTGTCTTAACAGGCCTGGCTGCTACTAAAGTCTAGCAGAATGGACAATTCTTATATTGTCCTACATATCACAGTTACTGCTAGATGACACAATGATACCACAAATTAATCAAGGTGAAAATATAGTTAAACAGTGATGAAAGGTGTAAATGGCAGGATAAACTTATAGAAAACAAAATAACAAATTGAGCAGCTTTTTAAATAGATAGAGCTGCTTATGAGATGCTCTAGAAGAGTAATTACAGCTGGAATGTTGGCACTGCAAATGTTTTTCACACCTGTGCTAATGTCTCTAGTGAAATCCTCCCATGCAGGCAGGATACAAAGCATTTATTGACCGTTGGGAAAAATGTATGTGGCTTCTTAAGTTTGTGGGTAAACATTTCCAAAAATAAATCATTAAAAAGCAGCCAAAATTAAGGAAATCAATGTGGTAATCTAAAGTATGTGACACGTAATATCTAAAACAACAGCAAAATGAAAAATAGAGTGCTAAGCTCACCCATATTATATATGTAAACAGAGGAAAGGATAAACTTACTTTAGTATAAAGTGCAATATAAATAAAATTTATTATTATTATTATTATTATTATTATTAGTTTAGTTCAAGATGTTATTAATTGATCACCATCTCCTGTCTGCAGCATTCAACAGCCGTCTCATGGTAGGAAGTATTAGATCAAGTTAGGTCCTACACACCAAGCAGCTGCATTTTAGTGTAACGGAACATTTTTTGTCTAGCGGAAGGTGGCATGGCTCTATCTAACTTTCAATTTTATTACTGGGCAGCAAATATACAAACTATAAAAACCTGGACACAAATAGATGAACATACACAGGCTTGGTTCACATTTTATATTCTTTGCTTTGTACCCCAATATATGCAAATTATTGTCAATATACTAACAACCCAATTGTTCTTCACTCACTCAGAATATGGAACCAATGTAGGAAGCATTTTAAGAAAAAGAAGCTTTTATCTGTGGCACCTCTGCACAAGAACCACCTTTTTCCACCCTCTCAAACGTGCACAGTTTCTCATGCCTGCAAAACATTCGGGATTAAATCACTTAGAGATCTGTAAATAGACGATGTCTTTGCATCCTACGAACAATTACAAATTTAACTTTCCAGCAGCACATTTCTTTCACTACCTTCAAATCAGAAACTTTGTTAAACAAAACCTGCCCAATTTTCCTCACCTCCTACCTACTTCTATGCCGGAAAAAATATTGCTCAGTCTTGAGGACTCAGGCAGCATCTCCATAATATATAAAAACATTTTACAGTCCCTCCCTTTCAAAGATCCAAGAGTATAGTGGGAAAAGGATCTCTCACTCAACATCTCAGTAAAGGAGTGGAAAGTAGAAATGCACAGAATTTACTCAAGCTCCATATGTGCAAATAATACAATTATTCAATTTAAAATTATATATCAGGCACATCTCTCTCGTTTAAAATTGTCCAAAATGTTCCCAGGGCAAGATCCAACATGCGAACATTGCAATCAAGTTCCAGCCTCATTGGGCCATATGTTTAGGGCCTGCACCAAATTAACATCATTGGACCAAAATCTTTAAGTGCCTTTCAGACAGCCTTGGTGTCACAATCCTTCCTAATCCACTAACAGCTGAGTTTGGTGTACTTCCAGATGGGCTTAAAGTGGAGAAGGAGAAACAAACTGTAACTGCCTTTACTACACTACTGGCACGTAGACTTATCTTGGTCAACTGGAAGAATCCTAACTCACCTATTCTAAGTCAGTGGGTAACTGATGTTATATACTATTTGAAATTGGAAAAAATCGAATTTTCACTTGGAGGATTTGTACAAATTTTTTTCAAAACCTGGCAGGAACTAATCGGTAATATTTTAGAATAAGCATTTAAATTGAGGAAGCAGGTTCTCTCCCATCTATTTATTTTTATTAATTTATTAATTTATCTATTTCCTTATTTTTACTAGCTTAACGTTTTACTCTGCTGGCCTAGCTCTCTTTCTCATGGGTGGGGGTTGATTTGTTTTCAACCAAGTCTTAAAAAACTTGAAGTATTTGTATGGAATGTTATTTGTAATTAAAATCAATAAAATCCAAAAAAAAAAATTTTGTCTGGGTTTTTGTGAGCAAACTATGTCCTAGTCCAGCTTTATGTCCAGCTTTCCACTTGATTCCATCACTATCCATCCATCCATTTTGTGACGTGATGTGTTTTCATTTGAAGACTCTACTTTTTTACCTGCTTGCTTTAAGCAACTGTGCATGATTTCTAAACCTGTCTTGATTTGGGGATACACTGCAAGCAAATAAGTATGAATAATTATGAGAAACATAGAAGAATATTTAAGCTTCTTTAAAAAATATTCAAATGCACACTTATTTTTATTATGGGTATTCTAATGTTACTTTTGGCTACTTTGACATTCCTACTACAGATTTGTTTGTTTAATATTGAAAACTGAAATTGAAATTGAAAATATCAAACCACATTTACGACATCCCTCAAGCTGCATTGCAGCTCCCCAAGAAATCATGTTACCCAGCTTGAAAAGCTCTGCCATAGGATTTACTAATGGCTCAGTTAAATCCATTCTTCATGAGCAACATCTGTGTGCATTGACTCTTGAATGAATCCTTGCCATATGCGAGGAGAATATTGAGCTACTGAATTGGAAATGAGAGGGATTTAACAAGTATTTCATGGGGAGCAGTGAATCTTGGATACATCACTATTACTTATTGTCCACACAACAATTGAAACATCAAAAGAATGATGGTTTTTCAAGCACCAAAGATACTCAAGGTGGAAGCCAGTCCTGGCAGGATCATGTACCCCATTTATGATATAATGAAGGTGCAGTCCATATTGATTACATTCTTCAAAAGCCCAAAAAAACGTATCAATGCTATGCTGATTTACTTTGGCATTTGTGGCAGTCAATCATCTCCTCTTTGCTTTACAAGAATGCTGCAACTCACGCAACAAATGTGGTTTTCCTGCCTTGGTAATTCTTTTTTTTTCTCAAGATGAGCTCAAACTTACCAAAAAAGTCTTTCTTACTCGATTACACATCACCTGACTTCCACAGATGAAAGCAGCAGCCTTTATGTCCTACAATACATTTGCAAATCAGTGTAAAGCAATTTACCTCTAGGGCATTTATCAGATACTGTAAATATGGAAGAGCCTGCAGTTATCACTTGCATGACACATACTCTCTTATCTCTCTGTTAGACCCTGGCTTCAGTCTGTGCTTCTCCCCTGCCACATTTTCCTGTCTTGCATCCCTTCATGACCCTGGACAATTCACCACACTGAACAAACAGCACCAATATACCACACCCTAGGATTTCTCAAAAAAGTATTTTCAAATATATCTTTGAAATGAACATCAATTACTAATGGTAGTATAGTTGCAGGTAGAAAATAAGCTAGAACAGAGTGGTGGTGGGTTTTCCTGTAGTCCATGATCTGTTCATAAGGATCATCGCCTTTCTGAAGGCAATATGTAGTGCAGTGTGTCTGTTGGATTTCTCTTCTTCTTCTTGCTCCTGTATTGCTCCTTTTTATATCCCTTTTTTATACATGAGAAGGAGTACATGTGATAAAAATTAAGAAACAGATAATGATCTGAGGAGTTAAGGTATGTGATGGCTGCCATCTCTGAAGTTGTAATTCTAGTATACTGTAAATCAACATCTTTCCCATATCTTATTCTCGCATTACATCACTTTGTGTTTCTCCATTTCTGCTAGTAACCTTTAGTCACACTTAGCCTGTTTTTGCAGTCTTTTGCCAAGTAAGATTGTTAATAAACATCATGACTGCCTTCTAACCGTCAGTGCTCACTGCTGTTTTCCAAAGTTCTGGCAATAATTATGTTTTTTCTTTGTTTTTTTGTTTTTGCAAACCTAGCTTTCATCTTCTGATCAACAGAAACATCAGCCCCAGGTAGAATGTATATTATGAAATAATCATTGTCTGCTTACTGAAGTTAACTGTCTGAAGGAGGGTACTTGCATTATGTTTCAACAAGAAAGATCCCAATACAAGCTTGTCGTGTTATTAAATAAAGAGCAATGATTTTGGAATGCAAAAAGATATCTTATTAGAATTAAAAATGATAAATGTATCAGAAGATAAAGTCAGTGAGTTTATATACCATAAGCAGCAATGAAACATTAACAATATTTTAATATTATGTCTTTAAAGTTAGAGACAATTAATAAAAGATTATTTTATGAATATCAGAACATAGAGGAGATAAATTTAGGTAGCAACCTACTGTTTCAGATGCTTCACTTGGCAGTAAGCTTTTAAATAATTAAATTGACTCTTGCTGAGAAATAAATCTGCTCAGAGGGCTACATGCTGTGCCAAATGGTTGTAACAAAAATAAAATATTCATTTGACTTTCAAAATGTCTCTAAAAAAGAAAATTTAATAGGAACAATGGACAATAAACTACTTATAGTAATTCTAACAATTTACCAAATTATATACATTTAAAGCATTGAAAGGGAAAGGGGGGAAGCATGGATACTCAGGCAGTTGTTCATTGATTTCTATGGTCAATTGTTTCTTTTCTTGGTATCATAGTACCACTGCTGCTTCCAAGCTGTTTTCCTGCCCATGGATATTGGTAGCCTTAAAGTCCAAGGATGAAAAATTTCTGTCATCTTATTAGTTCAAACAAGTAAAGTTGCCCAGGAAGGGGTGGGATGCCAGTTTACCTTGGTTTCCAAGACTGTGGCTGTGCATGACTTTTTGTGTTATTACTGATTGCGTGTGGTAATTTGCTTGCCGGCTATTACCACGTTAAAGAAAAATGTCTTAGGAATAGTGTAAAGTCAACTTGTATGTAGTAAAAAGAAAGGCGTGACGTGCACTTTTGTGAGGATTTTAACTTTCACTTTGGCAGACCGTGCTGTGTGGCGCTGGAGGGTTGGTGGGCATGTGTCCAGGTCAGGCCTGATGAATGGCACATTTACCCAGTCAAAGAGGCAAGTTTCTCAATAGCCACCTGCCATTAACAAAGTAAGAAGCGTGGAGCATTTAGTTTAATTAAAGTATACATGCATTGATTTTGAGAAGGGAATCCCAAGTGAAAGTCCCGAGATAAGGTTACAAGAAGAGTAACTTACTTTGCGGGGAAGGCATCGGCTAATTCAAAGGAAGCATGTCATAAGTGCACTTGTGCTGGCGCTTGTACTCGCTCACGCGCAATCATGGTCGCTTTGCTTTTTATTATAGGCCTTGAAGGATTTGAGCTTAACACATACACAGAACGTACCTGCGTCAGCCAACTATTGGAGAAAGAGAGCAACATAACGTAGGATTGGCTGAAGGTTTCAAACGCAGGTATAAAAGGCACTTCCTTCATATTGGGGTCGTCTCTTGTGACTGTGCGTTTGGTATAGTTAATATGGGTAGTATACAAAAAGTCTCCAACTTAAAGTTTAAATCCAAACAATATATTTGATCTCTTTTCGATGTTCCGTTATTTCACCGAGTACAGTGATCCCTCGCTATATCGCGCTTCGTCTTTCGCGGCTTCACTCCATCGCGAATTTTAAATGTAAGCATATGTGAATATATATCTCGAATTTTTCACTGCTTCGCGGATGTCTGTGGTCTACAGTACGTGTGCTTCCTCAGTTGATTTGCCCATTTGAATTCAAACAAGGGTCGCATTCCATTAAACAATCTGGCTAAAAACTTCACTGCCATTTCTCCTAAACACCTCCATGCTTCCATAGGTATGTCATCTGGACCAATGGCCTTTCCATTTTTCATCCTCTTTATAGCTGTCCTTACTTCCTCCTTGCTAATCTGTTGTACTTCCTGATTCACTATCTCCACATCATCCAACTTCTTCTCTCTCTCATTCTCTTCATTCATCAGCCTCTCAGAGTAATCTTTCCATCTGCTCAACACACTCTCCTTGCTTGTGATTACATTTCCATCTTTTTCCTTTATCACCCTAACCTGCTGCACATCTTTCCCAGCTCGGACCCTCTGTCTAGCCAATCGGTACAGGTCCTTTTCTCCATCCTTAGTGTCCAACCTCTCATACAACTCATCATACGCCTTTTCTTTAGCCTTCGCCACCTCTCTCTTCACCTTGCGCCTTATCTCCTTGTACTCTTGTCTACTTTCTGCATCTCTCTGACTATCCCACTTCTTCTTTGACATTCTCTTCCTCTGTATACTCTCCTGTATTTACTCATTCCACCACCAGGTTTCCTTTTCCTCCTTCCTCTTTCCAGATGTCACGCCAAGCACCCTTCTTGCTGTCACCCTTACTACATCTGCTGTAGTTTCCCAGCTGTCTGGTAACTCTTCACTGCCACCCAGTGCCTGTCTCACCTCCTCCCTAAACTCAGCCTTGCAGTCTTCCATTTTCAACTTCCACCATTTGATCCTTGGCTCTGCTCTCACTCTCTTCCTCTTCTTGATCTCCAATGTCATCCTACAGACCACCATCCTATGCTGCTTAACTACACTTTCCCCTGCCACCACTTTGCAGTCTTCAATCTCCTTCAGATCAACTTTTCTGCATAGGAATGTGGAAAAAGTGATGCGCTGTGAATACTTTCCGGATGCACTGTAATCTGCTTGTGTGCATCTTCCTCCACTCTTGTACGTAACCCTATGTTCCTCCCTCTTCTTAAAATACGTATTCACCACAGCCATGTCCGTCCTTTTGGCAAAATCCACTATCCTCTGACCTTCTTCATTCCTCTTCTTGACACCATACCTACCCATCACCTCCTCGTCTCCACTGTTCCCTTCACTAACATGCCCATTGAAATCCGCTCCAATCACCACTTTCTGTCCCTTGGGTACACTGTTCATCACTTCATCCAACTCACTCCAAAAATCTTCTTTCTCACCCATTGCACACCCAACTTGCAGTGCATATGCACTAACAACATTCATCATCACACCTCCAATTTCCAGCTTCATAATCATTACTCTGCCTGACACTTTTTTCACATCCAAAACACTCTTGACATACTGTTCCTTTAGAATAACTCCTAACCCATTTTCTCCTCCCATCCACACCAGGATAGAACAATTTGAATCCACCTCCGATCCACCTGGCCTTTCTCTCCTTCCATTTAGTCTCTTGCACACACAATATATCAACCTTCCTTCTCTCCATTATATCTGCTAGGTCTCTCCCCTTACCAGTCATACTGCCAACATTCAAAGTTCCTACCCTCAGTTCCACTCTCTTTACTTTCCTCCTCTCCTCCTGCCTCCGGACACGTCTCCCCCCCTCTTCTTCTCCTTCTTCTTCGGCCAACAGTAGCCCAATTTCCGCCAGCACCCTGTTGGCTAACAGTACTGGTGGCAGTCGTTGTTAACCCATTTATCCGGGCTTGGGACCGGCATGAAGTAACACACTGGTTTGTGCATCCCCTGTGGTTTGGTTCAAGCCAGAATCTTCACTGACCTACTCAAAATCAGCCAGCTACTACCTACTGACTTCAATCAACACAGACCCAATAAATGTGAGTTGGATTTAAATGTTAAAAATAAAAAAAGTCCTAATTTACATTATATCTTTAAAGTGCTTCACAAGGAAGATATACTGTCAAAGTGTGGCTTGTAGAGGCAAAGTTATACAAAGAATCTTTATCAATGAAGAATTTATTAACAAAGATGAAAAAAATATCACAAATGATCAAAAAATTGGTACAAACCTACAAGGCAAAAAAGTCAAAATACACAAATCCAAATGCAAATCCAAGAAATTAGCAAGAAAATCAAGAAAGGAGTAATAATTCAAAGAAAATCAATAGTCACTGAACTTCAAACACAAACTCAGTGCTCCACTTCTGGGATTCTCTTTCTGGTTGTCTTTTAAAGCCAGAAGGAGGGTCAGAAGCAGTGATGTCAGGGTGGCTCCTGTTGTATCCAGTTCAATATGTCCCTCCCTAGCTGAAATGTCAATCAAACCTCAAACTCTGTGAGTTTCATGATTATGGCTTGCACAGAAATCAATACACAGCACACCCTTCTCTACATATCAATGCAAAGTCCAAATTCTGTTTTTCACATTTACAAACGCAAGTTTCTGCAGCTCACTTACAGGTGAAAATTGCATTCTTAAGGCTTGATTCTTTTAAGGTGCATGCAAAGGTGCCTTTATACAATGATTTTATAGCTTTTTCTGAAACATTTCTTTTTGTCTCAGTGGCATTGTTCTCAGGCATATGGCACGCGGTCTAGTGGGAAGCAGGGCAATTAATTTGTGACGTTCCAATATTCAAATCTTATCAATTACCAGAGTACAAGTCTTCTAAAGATAGCCATTAAGTCATAATCATTACAATGCCTCTGAAAATTTCTCGAAATGTTATTTCCCTGCAAATATCTAAATAATTTGAACTGTTTAAGGTTTTTGTAGATATGAAGATTTAACTCTCATGAGTCACAAAGTGTTGTTAAATACAGTATGCTTCATGTCAATATAGAGGATATGAAACTCGCAAAATTCAATGAGCTTTTTGTTGCAAAAGGTCTGCTCCCAAAAAGCATTAAAGATGGGCTTACTGTAAAAATGCCATTTCTTTCATCTCATAAGATAAGGAAAACAAATTCTTACTGGCATATTCTTATTCTTAACAGATACAGTGACTGCGCAACCAACCACAACTCAGTTCCTAGTGCCAGAAGAAAGCCATGCTAGAATTCTACAGTATGAGGAAGCAATAAAAGGATGTGGTCAGAGTGGGGAATATAATATTATTTATCTTGACCTCAGAAAGCATTTGATAAGGTCCCACAGGAGAGGTTGAGCATCAAACTAAAAGATGTGGGAGTTTAAAGTGTTGTGTGTAGGTGGGTGCAGAATTGGCTCAGACACAGGAAGCACAGGGTGATGGCACGAGAAACCTTATCAGAACTGGCTGCCTTTAAGAGTGATGCCCCTGAAGGGCCAGTGCTAGGGCCACTGCTATTTTTAAAATATATAAATGATTTGGATAGGAATATAAATAATAGGCCAGTTAAGTTTGCAGATGATGCCAAGCAAGGTGGACTGACAGATAATCTGGAATATGTTGAATCATTACAGAGGTACTTGAACAGTATATAGGCTTGGGCAGATTTGTGGGAGATGAAATTTAAGATGAGTAAATGTAAAGTATTACATTTAGGAATTAAAAATGTTAACTTTGAATCCATAATGGGAGGTCTGAGAATTGAAAGTGCACCTTATGAGAAGGATTTAGGAGACATAGTGGACTCATCACTGTCAACTGCCAGACGGTGTTCAGAAGCCATTAAGAAGGCTAACAGAATGTTAGGATATACAGCGCGATTTGTGGAGTACAAGTCCAAGTGGGTTATGCTCAAGTTTTATAATGCACTGGTGAGGCCTCATCTGAAGTACTGTATAAAGTTTTGGTCTCCAGGCCACAAAAAAGACATAGAATCACTAGAAAAGGTCCAGAGAAGAGCAACAAGGCTGATTCCAAGGCAGCAATGGATGAGTTATGAAGAAAGATTAAAAGATCTTAAATGTTTCAGTTTAACCAAAAGAACATTAAGTGGAGACATGATTGAAATGTTCAGAATTATGAAGGGAACTGGTATAGTGGACTGAGACTTTAAAATAAATACATCAAGAACATGAGGACACAGCTGCAAACTTGTTAAGGGTAAATTTCGCACAAACATCAAGAAGTAAGTTTTTCTTCACACAGAGAACCATAGACTCTTGGAATAAGTTGCCAAGTAGTGTGGTAGACAGTAGGACTTTAGGGACTTTCAAAACTAGACGATGTTATTTTGGAAGAACTAAGTGGATAGAACTGGTGAGCTTTGTTGGGCTGAATGGCCTGTTCTCATCTATTTTGTTCTAATGCTCTAAAGAGTGTCTAATACCTGAACTGTGGCTGCTTCACTATCCATCCTGGTGATTTATACTGTATAATCAATTTCTTTTCTAGGCAATGTATTATATACTTCCAACACCTGTTTATGGAATACAAAATACACAGAAACTCAGGCTTCAATTGTTTGGATTGCTTATGTAATACCTTTTTTTAAAGAAAACATCACTATGATAATAAAGTAAATCAAGTCTGTTTCAGCTACAGTGGCAAAATTAGTAAGATTGTTCTATATAAATGCAGTATACTGTATGTCTGTATAAAGTAGTATATAAAGAATGATTTATACTTTATAATCAATTTCTGTTCTAGGCAATGTATTATATACTTCCTCACTGACGTACCTCTATCTGGATCTAAGCAGGAAAACTGCAGCTATATGCAGCTTATTTTTGAGAAATAATGATATATTGTATTTACAACATTGATGCAAACTGCAATGTCAAGAGTATAAGGATTGTATTATATACAGTAGGTGCCTACCTCTTCTCAGTTGCTTGGCATGTGCTCACAATATACCAGAAGAAACAGTAAGGGAAAGTCAGGAATGAAACAAGACACCCAAAAAAACAACACTGTTTTAGTAATTTTAAAATTAAATGTTCAATTATTTCTTACTCATTAAAGAAAAAACATTCATATTATTACAAGTATCTTTGATGCTGATTCGAAATGTAGAGTTGGCATCAATTCCTCAGACTCCCCTAGAAAGTCCGGCTCTCCTTCTTAAGTTCAATGATGTGCAGTTAGGTCAAACGGCTGTGCTGGATTGGCTTGGTGCGGTTGTGAAAAGAAAGAAGATCAAATTGATAAAGGAGGAAAGTCTTGGTTATTGTTGTCACAACCAGCTACTGATTAAAAATAATAATCTTTATAAAACTGGCTGCTGAGTCAATATGGCATTTGGCATCAAGAAGGAGATAAAAATAGCAATTTGTATAAAAATCTAACACTCCTTACCACTGACCTGAAAATGAAAAGCTAAAATAAAGTACTATGTGTTATTGTGTACCACTGGGTTCTTCAACACTCTACTTATAAGCTCTCTCTTAAAACTAGGTTGTTTAAAGATGATGCAGCCGAATTACAAAATCTAGCAAAAGGCATTACATCCTGCACAGGCTATACATAAAACAGGGGTCAAGCTTTTAACCACAAAAAAAAAAAAAAATTAAAAGTGAAAAATGTGAAGAAAGGAAACTGTAACACAATTATCAACCTCTGTTTTTTGAAATTTTGAAAGATTTATTTACAAAAATACTTTCAGTAACAATTCTACAAGGGCAATCCTCAAAAAGCATACAAAGTCAGTTTACAATCCAGTACTTGAAAATCAAAACAGGAAACAGATGGGTCAAAAATCAGAATTCTCCACCAAGAACCACTATTAAATTGTCTGCTGGTTCTTACACAGCACTAGGGAAATTTGTTTGGCTGCAGCATCAGGCGGACCCAATCCACTACAATTTTCTGTGCAGTTTAAAACTAATTTGTTTAAAAGTTCGATTTTTTGTGCAGCAGGACGGGTTTTAACTCATTGCTTAATTTTCAAATTGGTCAATGTAACAGATACATCTTGACCTGCTAATTTCAATCTTTTATTATTTGAGTCTATCCAGTCCCATTTCCAGTCTAATTTGTTTTTTAGGTTCAACTTTTTGCTGGTGGGCCAGGGTAGTCTGTTTTTTTAAAAAAAAGTCACACACATAAAAAGTGTCTAAACTTTGTTAAAAAATAAAGAAAAAAAAATTAGAAAGGAAACTTTGTTTTTAAATTATTTTTCTGAATTGTGGAGTCACTTTTATTAACCATTAGTCTTACTGGTTTTGGCTACCGTACACCTAAGTTAGGCTAAATCTCTTCCACTGATTTAATTAATATGGTCCATCTGCAATTTTATGGGAATCCTATAATGAGTAGTGTTCTCATATCCTCCCAATACTTACAGAAAATAAAATAAAGCTTCAGGCTTTAAGGGTGCTATAGAAAGTTTCAGCAGTTTTGTGCTATTGCACCAATATAATTTAAATTCTTGCAAAAAATAAAATAAAAATTCAAACAATAGATGGAGGTCCTAATAGTGTCTAAATGCATTGAGCAGCTCACTTCATGCATACAAATATCAACAGATCTAGGGGCTCATGTATAACGCTGTGCGTAGAATTCACACTACAACATGACATATGGACAAAACAGGAAATATGCGTATGCACAAAAAAATCCAGAACCATAAATCTGTGCATATGCCAAGTTCCACACGTCCCCTTTATAAAACCCAACGAACGTGAAATTTAACACACGTGAACAGGCCTACGGCCCCACCCCGACTTCTCCCAAGAATTTCACATATTTTAATATGCAAATTAATATAAATACCCCTTTTTTCAGTGCTTTGTTAAAAGCACATGGAGGCAAGGAAAAAAGTGCTATTTGTTGGCATAAGCAGTGGTATAAACAACAAAAGAAAATTGATGAAGTGATAAAGCGTGGTGGAGACACTCAAAAGTTAAAGTTGAGGAAGTCGCACAGTGCCCAAAATAAAAAAGAAGTCGTCAAATATCAAAGTCAATGTGAAAAGCCAGTTGCAGCCCACCATCTGTTTATTCTGTTTCAGACAATATTAAAAAATTTGACCCCTGTGCTAAGGACATGCATCCACCCAGTAATGGGGCAGCTGTGCACAAACCTCTGCTTTGGAAACTGCCAGGCGACCTTCCTGCTGTGTGCTGGCAGATGTTGTTCTGGAGTCATAAAATGCAATAGTGGATGCTATAAGAGATGTGGCCAATTAACTTACGAATATAAGGGCTGTACTATGTGATATTGACCACAAATTAAATGAACTGGTTAAAAAATAAATGCTGCATCTGATTATCTGTTTTTACTTTCTGCTAATTACATTCAAACAAAGTTGTAACGTTGTCCAATGCACAATGCAACACACTTTCTGTGCACTACAGAGCAGCACATTAATAGAGTGGAAATGCTTTCTGTGTACTGTACATAAGCAAATTCATTCTCTAAAGGTGCCTTTATAGTGTAGCGTTGGCTCTGAGCACCACAACAGATTGATTCGCTACTCTTTACATGGGTCTTTTCTGGTGACTCACTATGCTTAAAAGGACTGCTTGCCTTTTGCCATACTAGTTGGAAAAAGCACCAGCGACTGTATGGAGGTTCTCCAGGTACTGTATATATGATGTAATGCCAGCTCATTCTTTTGACGATTCATCCCTACCTGATGTAACTTGTCCAGTGCCATTGCAATAGAATATGTGTGTGCAGCTGACCACTCCGATTACATTTGGAAAACTGGATATTGCTGCAAACTGCGCTTTCATGTTTCTTATTTCAACCGCAATGTATGGAAATTCTATATATCTGGAAGACATGCGAATAATACCATCATCTACAGCTGGCATGGCTCAACTTATTGATCGGTCAGCAAGTTCACGTTGAAAAACTCCTGTGGCTAAAAACCCGAGAGTGTATAGAATTTGCGAATGAGCAAGTAGCACACAATTCCTCATAGTCTGCCTTTGTAAAGCCAGTGCCGATTCAGCACACTCCTCTAAAAGGATAGCTCTTGGAAATCGAAATCAACTTAGAAGCTAGTCATTATCATCTCTAAATACACGCTCTATTCTAATTCTTCAATTTGCAATGTCTTCTAACAATGCTAAAGCAGTTATGGTAGTTGGAATAGTTTGGCCATTCCGTGCATCATTATATTGTTACAGAATGATTACAATGAAGTGAACAAAATTTGTAAACGACATGCAATTAAGTTCAGTGTATTTGATAAAACCCACATCATAGATGCAGACCACAGAAACAGTAACACTGCAAAACTGAGCAGAAACGTGCATAAAAACAACAGAGGCCTAGCTAGGGTTTTCAGTGCCCTGGGACAACTAAAGATTTTGTGCCCCCTCCTGTTTGCCAAAATGCAATGGGGAACATCAATTCACCACCCCCTGGATGCTGCACTCGGGGACAGATGTCCCCCCTTGCCCCCCCCCCCCTTAGCTACGCCACTGAAACACAAGGTAGGGCGCTACCATGAAAATGTACAGGACTTTACACCAAGTTTAGTTTTTATACATCTCAAAAGTGTGTGAGGAAACGGGTGTATGCAACATTTTTGTGTGTACGCACCATTTAATAATAATAATAATTCTTTACATTTATATAGCGCTTTTCTCACTACTCAAAGCGCTCTCCACACAGGGAGGACCCATTTATACATGAGGCCCCTGGCTATGTAAGAAACTCACAGATGTTCTATTAGTTGGTGGTTGCCTGTACTCTTTTTTGCTTTGATGTGCTGGGGTGGTAGCTTGAAGAAGAGAGATGTTGATTGTATTGACAAGCTGATCAGGCAAGCAGGATCTGTGGTAGGGATGTAAATGGACTCTCTGCTGACAGTGGCAGAGAGGAGGACACTATGCAAGCTGCCATCTCTTATGAACATCACACCACTATACACCACCATAATTAACCAGAGGAGTTTGTTTAGTGGTAGGCTGCTAGCACAGAACTGCAATACGGACAGATGCAAAAGATCTTTTGTCCCCAGAGCCATTAGACTCTTTAACTCTTCTCAAACAGGGTGTGGGGAGTGGTAGTTGAGCTCAGGGCCTGATGCTCTTTCTCTGCTCATAAGCTATATTAGCTATATTAGCTATACACTACATACATCTGATATCACACTACTTGGTCACCACTGTACAACCTTTTTCATAATGTGTCACTTTCAACATGTTATTCTATCAGCATAAGCTATGCAACTTTATTTATTATTTTTACTTTAATATTATGTTACTTTAGTATCTGTCACTTTATTTTTCTGTGTCACCTGTCACTTTGGTAGTATTTATTTATTTATTTATTTACACAATTCCCATTGCGCTCTCATTATTGTATGCACCATCTACATTACCTGTATTGGATTGTAAGATTACAACTACAGTGTACATACTTAATGTTATTTGTGTGGTGTGTAGGTAAATATTTGTATCTAACTTGGAATAATTCTTGGCTACTTGTACTTACATTTTCCATGGGATCAATTATCTATCTATCTATCTATCTATCTATCTATCTATCTATCTATCTATCTATCTATCTATCTATCTATCTATCTATCTATCTATCTATCTATCTATCTATCTATCTATCTATCTGAATTGGAGCCCTTTGAAGGTAAGTTTTTTAACATGCATTACTAAAGTTGAGATCCCCATTGCTAGAATAAATTTGTATTCAGACATCTATTCAGTTTTTTCAAATATATTTAGCATGCATAAATCTTTAAAGCTGCCACCTCACAAGCACTATGACCGTACAGTAGAGTTATTACCTGGAGCTCCTTTACTTAAAGTAATATTAAATGATTTATCAGGGCCAGTAACAAGGTTAGGTTAAATATATTAAGGAATATTAAGCTATAGCTTTTAGCCCATTTAATAGTCCATTTGGAGATCTTTTTCCTTTGTCAAAAAATGGTTCACTAAGGTGGTGTATTGATTACACAAAATTAAACAAGATAACAGTTAAGAATAATTACCCCTTCATCTGATTTTGTCTCTTTTAAATAAAACAAATAATTCTACAACATTAGAAAAGTAGATCCTCATTCCACTTACAAACCCATCCATATCAAAGAGTAGGAGACTGTGTTTAACACCTTTATCATTTATTACGGGCATTCCAAAGCTCTGATAGTTTTTCAGCCTTTTATTAATGATACATTTCAAGATGTTTTACATCCATGATACCTTTATTTTTCCACTGGATATGGAGAAGGAATAATTTATTCTTTAAGTTGGAGAAATATACATTCCACCAACCTTCATTACTATTTCTCAATTGTAAGATTTCCTGGCAGGAATTAAATATTAACACAGAACAGGTTTCTGCTCTTAATAACTTTCATCTTCCCAGCCACATTAAGTAAATATTTTGTTGGGTTATGCTAACTGCTATACACTTTTCTTGAAGAGTTTTAGTACCATCATAACTCCAATTACAAACTTAACAAAAAAGGATCAACATTTCTTATGTTGTACTTTCTGGGCATTGGGAAATTTGGAAAGCTATAAAGCTGAGTGCTTGATGCTTCTGGTGGCCCTCACTAACACATAATATAGACGGTTATGCCTCACAAATCATGGGAGCACACCTTAACAGATTTAATTTTAGTTATGGCAAAAGTTAGAGAACAACAGCAGTGAAAGGCAATCTTTGTTACAAAGATTGACCATTAGGACATCAGGTGTTCATGGCATTCTGTAAATTTTAGGGGTGACCAGATTTTCAGATTTGTTTAATGCCTCTTTTAATTCATCATCAGAGAGGGACCAGTGCACGGGAAAAAATACTTTCACAAAACTAACACATAAAATGTGCTGATGTAAAAACAAATAAATGGCAGTATTCTTTATCTTTGTCATGTTGTCAAATTTAATACACATTCTTAATCAAGCTTTCCCCATCAGAGTGTTGACTGCCCTATTATACGTTGTAATAAGGAGAGCAGAAGACACAAAAAGGTTTGGGGGTGGCTACCCCATTTACTGAAACACAGCAAAATAAACATGTTAATACAAACAGAATTCAAAACAGAACTGAGCACAGACAGTGATACAGAGACATTTAAATGGCAGAAACAGGGGTTGGATCAGGGTGGCCAGAAGAGGAAGTGATGTTTTCAGTAGGTTGGTTCTGAGGAGGAAGATGCCATCAAGGATGGACAGAAGTAGCGCCTCTCCTCTGCATTCTGGGGATCAGGGAAAAACTTAAGGCTCCAGCATCCACAAAATTTAGCCACTCTTACCTGGTACAGGTAATGCTATGATTACTGTTGCAATTTCATTCAAGTGCCCTGCGGTGGGTTGGCGCCCTGCCCGGGGTTTGTTTCCTGCCTTGCGCCCTGTCTTGGCTGGGATTGGCTCCAGCAGACCACAGTGACCCTGTAGTTAGGATATAGTGGGATGGATAATGGATGGATGGATGGATGGATGCCATTCAAGGATTCAGCAAGTGACCTTACCTACAAGTCCGCCACCACGTACAGCTCCATCACGTCTGTTAAAGGTACTTTACCTGAAAAAAAAGAAAAAAGAATCACAGGCTGACCCTGGCCACAGAGACATAATGTTTCTCAGCCACATCACAGATCACTTGTGCATCAGTGGAATGTAACTGTTCACAGCTAACAAAAGCAGCTTCATTCTCATCAGGTGCCTTTATTGTAATTTAAGTCCAGTAAAGTGCTCCAATTGCATTAGGAGAACAGGACACTGCTGCAAATTGCCTTTTTATGTTTGCAGAAATACAGTATGTTATGTTTTATGAATGCACACCCACCCCATACAAAACCTAGATGTAGTGACTGGCTTATTGGTTAATGGCTTCCAGCACAGGAGGCATGATAGAATTAAACTTGGATGAAATATTTCTGACCCGTCGGCAGTTCTCTGATAGGTAACAACAGATAGTCGATATAAACTGACAAATAACCAAAAAAAAGATCTTCAGTGCAAATACACAGCATTGGTCTTCTTAAAAGGCAAAAAAAAATAGTCTGTGCATCCTATTCAACACTTTTGAGGTGTAACATATTTGTCACATCAATGCATATAATAATAACGACTTGGTGATATGAATTATTAGATGTGTGAGTCATCGTTCAGCTTGTTTGGCTGCATTTCCCTGTTTGAGTTGTTGTAAATTTATGCATGTATCCCTGGTTAAGTTTTCTTTTATAAATCCAGACATTTGCCTGGCAAGTTGCATACACACATTTTGAGCCTCTTTTTGTAAGTACGCAAACTTTATAAATGAGGCCCCTGGATCCCAATTTACACACCGTTACTGCACACTGTGATCCAGAATTGGATTAACTAGGTTGGAGAATGTTATGTTATGTTAAATTTGTATTAGTACGTCATGTGTGTGGGTGGTTGTGTGTGTGCCACCCAGACTCAACAAGTGCCAGAACTCAAAGGTGTCTAAAATCATTATTTTGTCAAAGGAAACACAAAAAGGAGCATAACAAAATGAAACAAAAAATATCAAATTAAAAGAAAGGCAAACAAACCGTAGCTGCCTCCCTTGAACCCCGACCCCCACAGAGACTGGACTGTAAGAGAGGATGGCTTACCAACCTGCCTACAATCAAACAAACTGCAATACATAGGCTTACTCATTCATGATATCACACTGTGTTACAAAATTCAGGTGGCAAGCACCGTACTCTCATTGGTGATGTTCTGTTGTTTCTGAGACAAAAACCTATGCTACAATTCTCTGTTGTTTGTGGAGCTGTTTTGAACACAACAACATTGTGTTCACTTTTATGCGCAGTCTATTTGAGTGTTTTGTTCATCTTGCTGAAGGGATATTGGTGCAGTCTCCCTAGAGCTATTTAGTTTTCTTAATGCGGCTGATTATGTTTTCAAGCTGGCTGAGCAGTTTTTCCAAGATCTTTACTTCTTTAGTCTTTTGCCAGCTAGTTGGCGATCTTATGTTTTAGTATGCTGTACTTGGTGTTGTATATCTTCTGTCTTGGTCCTGGTCCTGTGCCGCTGCTGAACACAATAGTCTGTAGCTGCAATGTCTGCTTTTCTCTTTATATTCATCCTGTCCCAATGGTATGTGATTGTAGTGGTCAGGTCCCACCAATGTTTGCTTGAGCACTTAGGCATCACTTGCCTTCTGGCAGTGGTACATTTGTTCAGTCAGAAAATTCATCTAACAGTAACTGTTACCTTCCTGCTGAAAGTCTGAAACTGTCTTCTCTTTCCAATTGACAGTCCTAACTAGCAGTCATAGATATTTGAAATCCTTTGTTCTGGTCCTTGTATACCCTCTGTGTAGTGACTATGAAGGAAGGAAGTAATCTAATTATTTTATTTAAGATAAAAAATTTAATAGCCACAACCAGAGAGTCAGAGAATTGTTATAAACAAGGGCAAGAGACAGGAATCAGAGTTAATAAGAATGTAGAAAGAGAATCAGAAGCCAGAATAAAGCCTGTAACCAAAGCCAAAATGAAAGGTGTAAATCATAATTAGAAACAAATTTAATTAAAAACCAAGAAAACCAAGACTTGAAATACTTTACCCACACGCTACATTTTTGGAAAATATCTGAAAACTTGGAATGGTAGGAAATGCACAGCACTGACCTTTATGCCATCATGGTAATGACTGCCACTACCCTATTTGGACCAGAAACCTGATTTGGACAACATATGTGCAGCAAAGGTACGAAATTTCCATTATCACTTTACGATATTCTTTTACAATGTGTTTTTACAACTTGGACAAAAATGTATACGTTATGATTATGTTTTATTGTATTTTTTAATACTATAATTTTACTGCGGTGGGCTGGCGCCTTGCCCAGGGTTTGTTCCTGCCTTACGCCCTGTGTTGGCAGGGATTGGCTCCAGCAGAGCCCCGTGACCCTGTGTTAGAATATAGCGGGTTGGAGAATGGGTGGATGGACTATAATTTTATAAAATTTTAAATATTGTGACCAGTTGACGGTGCTTGCGAGCCCCCAAACCCCAGATACAGATGACCAACACAACTTTATATTCAAATACACCAGTATTTAATTCCAACAGATCTTCAGATACAAAGAATAGGCAAAGAATGAACACAGCCAACAACCACAATCACAAACAATGCTTCCTTCTCCCTTCTCCTCACACTGAGTATCACCCGCTGCCTCCCGACTCTGACTTCCCAAGCTATGGCAGCTATGGTTCCATTTTAAGGTGGACCCAACAGCACTTCTGAAGATGTGATGTGGGCAGTTGAAAGAATAAGAAAGCCAGGGAGATCCTCCCCCAGCAGCACCCTCTGTCATCCCCCAGGGTTCCCTACATGGCTGCACTTCTGGACTCCAAATCCCATGCATCCCTGTGGGTGTCAGAGTGGGATTCTATGTGAGGGACACCTAGTATAGTGGAGAATGAACTGGTCCCTGCCGTTCTCTTGCTGGTTCCTGTAGCCTTCAGGCACCCCAATTAGGATGGGAATCATAAGGCTTCCCAGCCAGGTATTACCCCCATTTAGTCCATCCTTCCATTATGGCATCCCAGCCAGGTAAGGGATCCAGGACACCCATCCGCCCTCTGCGGTATCTACAACATATATCATTCAAATGAGTCATATTTAATTTTGTTTTTTAAAATAACCACTGTTTACTTCTCTGTTGTTTATCAAAAGGGTGAATCTAGAACTAAACAAATATTTTTGCTATTTACAAATCAAATATATTAAAGACAAACCTCAACAGTCAATGCGCAAATTAAAATATGCTGAGTGCCAGTTCTGTTACTACATTCTCATTACCTGCCAAGAGAATAGATGAACAGTCTCGTTCAATTAGGCAGATGCACAAAACAAACTACTTCTTTATTGCCACAAAACTATTTCAAACATTACCTTATGTACAAAAAAACTATATATGAACGGAATTACAATTACATTATTAAAATAATTCATTATTTTTAATTCACCACCTTACCGTGGTGGAGGGGTTTGCATGTCCCAATGATCCTAGGAGCTCTGTTGTCCGGGGCTTTATGCCCCTGGTAGGGCCACCCAAGGCAAACTGGTCCTAGGTGAGGAATGAGACAAAGTGCGGTTCAACAGACCTCCTATGACGAATAAAAAATTTGGACGGCGTTTTGCCTCGCCCGGACGTGGGTCACCGGGGCCCCCCTCTGGAGCCAGGCCTGGAGGTGGGGCTCGATGGCGAGCGCCTGGTGGCCGGGCTTGCACCCATGGGGCTCGGCTGGGCACAGCCCGAAGAGGCAATGTGGGTCCCCCTTCCCATGGGCTCAGTGTGAGTTGGGTGGTGGCCGAAGGCGGGGACCTTGGTGGTTCGATCCTCGGCTACAGAAGCTGGCTCTTGGGACGTGGAATGTCACCTCTCTGAAGGGGAAGGAGCCTGAGCTTGTACGTGAGGTTGAGAGGTTCTGGCTAGATATAGTCGGGCTCACAGCTTGGACTCTGGAACCAATCTCCTTGAGAGGGGCTGGACTTTCTACCACTCTGGAGTTGCCCCCAGTGAGAGGCGGCGAGCGGGTGTGGGCATACTTATTGCCCCCCGACTTGGACCCTGTACATTGGGGTTTACCCCGGTAGACGAGAGGGTAGCCTCCCTCCGCCTTCGGGTGGGGGGACGGGTCCTAACTGTTGTTTGTGCGTATGCACCGAACAGCAGTTCGGAGTACCCACCCTTTTTGGAGTCCCTGGAGTAGGTGCTAGAGGACATACCTTCTGGGGACTCCCTCGTACTGCTGGGAGACTTCAATGCTCACGTGGGCAATGACAGTGAGACCTGGAAGAGCGTGATTGGGAGGAATGGCCCCCCCCGATCTGAACCCGAGTGGTGTTTTGTTATTGGACTTCTGTGCTCATCACGGATTGTCCATAACAAACACCATATTCAAGCATAGGGGTGTTCATATGTGCACTTGGCACCAGGACACCCTAGGCCTCAGTTCGATGATCGACTTTGTGGTCGTGTCGTCGGACCTGCGGCCACATGTCTTGGACACTCGGGTGAAGAGAGGGGCGGAGCTGTCAACTGATCACCACCTGGTGGTGAGTTGGCTTCGATGGTGGGGGAGGATGCCGGTCAGGCCTGGTAGGCCCAAACGTGTTGTGAGGGTCTGCTGAGAACGTCTGGCAGAGCCCCCTGTCAGAAGTAGCTTCAACTCCCACCTCCGGCAGAACTTCGACAACGTCCCGAGGGAGGTGGGGGACATTGAGTCCGAATGGGCCATGTTCCGTGCCTCTATTGTTGAGGCGGCTGACCGGAGCTGTGGCCGCAAGGTGGTCGGTGCCTGTCGTGGCGGCAATCCCCGAACCCGTTTGTGGACACCGGCGGTGAGGGATGTTGTCAAGCTGAAGAAGGAGTCCTACCGGTCCCTTTTGTCCTGTGGAACTCTGGAGGCAGCTAATAGGTACCGGCAGGCCAAGCGGAATGCAGCTTCGGTGGTTGCTGAGGCAAAAACTCGGGCATGGGAGGAGTTTGGGGAGGCCATGGAGAACGACTTTCGGACGGCTTCAAGGAGATTCTGGTGCACCGTCCTGTGTCTCAGGAGGGGGAAACAGTGCAGTGTCAACACTGTATATGGTGGGGATGGTGCGTTGCTGACCTCGACTCGGGACGTTGTGGGTCGGTGGGGGGAGTACTTTGAAGACCTCCTCAATCCCAATAACATGCCTTCCAATGAGGAAGCAGAGCCTGGGGACTCGGAGGTGGGCTCCCCCATCTCTGGGACTGAGGTCACCGAGGTGGTCAAAAAACTCCTTGGTGGCAGGGCCCCGGGGGGTGGATGAGATACGCCTGGAGTTCCTCAAGGCTCTGGATGTTGTAGGGCTGTCTTGATTGACACGTCTCTACAACATCGCATGGACATCAGGGACAGTGCCTCTGGATTGGCAGACCGGGGTGGTGGTCCCCCTCTTTAAGAAGGGGGACCGGAGGGTGTGTTCCAACTACAGAGGGATCACACTCCTCAGCCTCCCTGGAAAAGTCTATTCGGGGGTTCTGGAGAGGAGGGTCCGTCGGATAGTTGAACCTTGGATCCAGGAGGAACAGTGTGGTTTTCGTCCTGGTCACGGAACAGTGGACCAGCTCTACATCCTTAGCAGAGTCCTGGAGGGTGCATGGGAGTTCGCCCAACCAGTCTACATGTGTTTTGTGGACTTGTGTTCCTCGGGGAATCCTGTAGGGGGTGCTCCGGGAGTATGAAGTACCGGACCCCCTGATAAGGGCTGTTCGGTCCCTGTACAACCGGTGTCAGAGCTTGGTCCGCATTGCCGGCAGTAAGTCGAACCCGTTTCCAGTGAGAGTTGGACTCCGCCAGGGTTGCCCTTTTTCACCGATTCTGTTCATAACTTTTATGGACAGAATTTCTAGGCGCAGCCAGGGTGTTGAGGGGGTCCGGTTTGGTGGACTCAGGATTGGGTCACTGCTTTTTGCAGATGATGTTGTCCTGTTTGCTTCATTAGGCCGTGATCTTCAGCTCTCTCTGGATTGGTTCGCAGCTGAGTGTGAAGCGGCTGGGATGGGAATTAGCACCTCCAAATCCGAGACTATGGTCCTCAGCCGGAGAAGGGTGGAGTGCCCTCTCAGGGTTGGCAGCGAGATCCTGCCTCAAGTGGAGGAGTTCAAGTAACTCGGGGTCTTGTTCACGAGTGAGGGAAGAATGGAGCGTGAGATCGACAGGCGGATTGGTGCGGCGTCCGCAGTCATGCGGGCTCTGCATCGGTCTGTCGTGGTGAAAAGGAGCTGAGCCATAAGGCAAAGCTCTCAATTTACCGGTCGATCTATGTTCCTACCCTCACCTATGGTCATGAGCTATGGGTAGTGACCAAAAGAACGAGATCGCGAATACAAGCGGCTGAAATGAGTTTTCTCCACAGGGTGTCTGGGCTCTCCCTTAAAGATAGGGTGAGAAGCTCAATCATCCGTGAGGGGCTCAGAGTAGAGCCACTGCTCCTCCGCATCGAGAGGAGTCAGATGAGGTGGCTCGGGCATCTGATCAGGATGCCTCCTGGACGCCTCCCTGGTGAGGTGTTCCGGGCACGTCCAACCGGGAGGAGGCCCCGGGGAAGACCCAGGACACGCTGGAGGGACTATGTCTCCCGGCTGGCCTGGGAACGCCTCGGGATTCTCCCGGAAGAGCTAGAAGAAGTGGCCGGGGAGAGGGAAGTCTGGGCATCTCTGCTCAAGCTGCTGCCCCCGCGACCCAACCTCGGATAAGCGGAAGAGAATGGATGGATGGATGGAAATAATTAATTTTACACTAACTTAAAAACAATCTTATGCATGTGTTGTCCAAATTAGACCACTGCCGTAAAAAACAGAGTAGCAGAAATAATGGATTTTTGCACATTGTGAAGGGGCATACAGCTCCCTTAACCTCAACACAAACAGGGTGGACACATCTAAAAACACATATAAACAAGTAATAAATGTGACCTGTGAATTTTTTGACCTCTAAAATGCTCAAAAAGCTATCTAAATATTTATTTACAGGCCCAGGAATACTGGAAAAAATTAAAAACAAAATTCTGATTATGACTTTTTTTGGAGATACTGGTTTTACTTCTTTGCTTTGACATTATGTTGTTTTGTTCACTACTAAATTTCTCACACTGAGTTCTGGATTGATCCCTGGCGAATAACATTTTGTAATATTTTTGCCTGCAATGTCTTTTTGGCTATGAATATTTCTTTGTTTTCCAGTCATGATTCTGTCCAACATTTGTGTACCTGACCAGTTGCTGCAGGCTTAAAAGAGAATTATGTGTGTGTGTGTGTGTGTGTGAGTGTGTGTGTGTGTGTGTGTGTGTGTGTGTGTGTGTGTGTGTGTGTGTGTGTGTGTGTGTGTGTGTGTTTTTATCTGCCTGGCTGGATTGCAACACTTTTTATCTGAACTCTTTTTTTCTTGCTTACTAACCAGCCTATAGGTCAGTGTTGAATATGTATGTCTTTTAGCTTTAAGATGATTTTTCTGTTATAAATGGCCTTCATATCCTAGCACACAACACCTACCACTGCTGACGCCGCAGTACATTTAGTTCCAAATCTTAACATTCAGCATGAAATTTACTACCCACACACTTATCTCTCCAGCTTCATCTATTTATCATACATTTTAAATGTTGTACCCTAAATCCCCCTTTCTTGCCAAGTTGTGTTTGGTAAGCTTCATATTGTCAGCATAAAGTACCCATGGCATGGTAGAGACATCTTCAGGGCAGAAAATGCCATTACACCTAAACATTATCCAAGAAGTACAGTACTTTTACATTTAAAAGTGGTGACTTGTTGGTAGTTTTAATGTTTACATTTTTTGTTTTATTATTAATAAAAACCAATGTAGAAACAAAGCCTAGGAGACCAATAATGTTTGGAATCAAAGAATGCTAATGTATCCATATTTAAAACTCATGCTAGTAAGTACTAATTATTTCTCTGTAGGATTTGATTACAAAGACTGACCCCACCACCCCTTACATGAGCTGGGCACTTTAGTTTCCCTGGAAATTGTGACATGCTGCTACTAAATGTCTGGGTTTTCCACAATAAAAAAATAACAAAGACGTAACCGTCTGAGTCTTTCTTATTCACGCTTGGCTATGTTCAGAGGAACTGGCTTGTTGTTATCAGATACTGAGTTACAGATAACAAATAAGGTCTTTCACATTTTCTTTCTAATTTCTGTTCCTCTACTCTGACTCCTAGATGTGCAATGGTTCCGTTATATCATCTGATAAATTCTCTAAATAATATTTCACTAATTCATCCTTAAAGTTTTCCCAGACTACTTCTAAACAAAGTTGAATCCTTCTGTTAGGAATCTGCTGCCAGTGTTTTAAAAGAGATAATAAAGTCTCCCATTGACATTGTTGTGCCTTGTTTGCATTTTAATAGTTTATTACAAACTGCACATTTCTTGTCAAAATGGTCAAAGATTCAGGCAAATACATTAATAAATTCTCCAAGAGTGTATGTACACTGGTGCTTACTTGCAGTAAGAGTAAACACCCATTCAAGTGGTTTATTAGAACACTAGTCATTTAGCCCATTACAATAACGGGCGCTAGAACAGTAGTGCATAAACATTAGTAGGAACAGTCTGTATTAAATGGCAAGGGACTTTGACCTCACTTTTTTTGTTGGTTGTATTTTTCTTTCTTTCAGCCTTTCTTTTGTTGATGTTTACTTGCTGAGCTGACCGTTCTTTGTGGGCTGCCGCCGTGTATTGTGTGTCTTTAATTTTCTGTGACAGTAATACTGTCTTGTACGGCTCTATTCAATAAGGGGGCGCACAAAAAGGCGAGCTTCAAAAGGGCGACCTCAATTTAGCGCGGCGAATAAAGGCGTTCGTAGATAATTTAGTTCAAATGGCTCTGAAATATGTGAAGAGCAACAAAGGTGCAGATCCCTTTTGAGGCTCGCCTTTTTGTGCGCGCCCTTATTGAAATATACCGTCTTGTACGTCCGCTGACTTGTACGTCTGCTGGCTTGTACGTCCGTAATATACCTTTAATTTTCTCTGGTGGTAATACAGGCGTGCGCATCGGTAATATGCCTTTAATCTCCTCTGACAGTAATACTGGCTTGTATGTGGCTGTAATATGCGTCACTGTATTGTGTACCTTTAATTTCCTCTCGCAGTAATACTGGTTTGTATTTCCGTAAAACGCCTCTAACTTTCTCTGACAGTAATATCGCACATCGCACCGTGCCCCGCGCATGCGCACTTCACCAGAAGATACCCACACACGGACACCTGGACACACATAGGGATTTTATATAGATAGATAAGAAATGTGACAAACAAGAGGAGGCCATTCAGGCTATCAAGCCTGTTTGTTTAGCTAATAGCTATACTGTCGTGATATCTCAGCCAGATTCTTCTTAAAGGTCGTCTGCTTCAACTACATCTCTCAGTAGTTTGTTCCAGATTCTCACAACTCTTTGTGTAAAGAAGTTCTTCCAGTGCTAAATGCACTTCTCCTTAATTTCTACTGTTGTCCTCAAGTATGTGATTCACTCTTAAGCTGAAAAAATTTTGCTGGGTCTACTTCATTGATGCCTTTGAAAATTTTGAAGACCTAGATTAGGTCCCCACATGGTCTCCTCTGCGTGAGACTAAACAGGTTTAATTCTCTGAGTCTGTCAGAGTAGGACATGTCCTTAAGTCCTGGAATGCTCCTGGTTGCTCTTCTCTGCACCCCTTCAGGTGCTGCTATGTCTTTCTTGTATCATGGTGACCAGAACTGCAAACACTATTCTTGATGTCATCTCACTAGAGTGTTATACTCTCTGAGTATAATGCCACTCGATTTATATTCAACCACTTTTACAATATAACCTAACATTTTACTTGACTTTTTAATGACTTCTGTACTTTGTTAGATGATGAAAATTATGTGTCAACATAAAACTATTTTTTAATAGTTACTTTTACCTCTGTGTAGCACTTAGAAATTTGTTTGCCTTGTTCTGAAGCTTATCCAATTAATTTTGAATTGCTTTTGCTGCTTATTCAGAGTCTGCCATTCCTGCAGTTTTAGTGTCATCTGTGAATTCCACAAGCTTACTAATTGTAGAAAAATTTATGTCATTAATATAAATCATAAAAGTAATAAACCCAGGATAGACCCATGAGAGACTCCACTGATGACCTCACTAAACGTGAAGCATCCTTCTCTTTTCTGTACTCTTGTTTTCTACTGATTAACCGACTTGAGATCCACTTATGTATATTACCTTTGATGCCTGCAGCTTCTGTATCAAAGATGCTTTGAAAATCAAACTCAATTATGCCATATTCTTTGCTTTTTTCAACAATTCCTGTTGCATGTTAAAAAAAATATCTAAACGATTGGTTTGACAAGATCTTCCTCTCATAAACCCATGCTGGCTATAATTTAATACATTATTTTTATATAGGTACTTTTCTAATTTTATTATTGTAGTATCCATTGCTTTACATGACACAGAAGTTAAACTAATTGGTCTGAATTCAATGTAGAAGTAAGTCTACAAGTATCATTTGTGTATCATAGAAGTAAGTCTGTAGTCTGTATTCTGTGTAGACTGTGTAAAACAAATTGGTCTAGGATCCATTTTGTCTCCCTTCTTGAAGACTGGAATCACGTTTACAACTTTTCTGTGCTCAGGTACTTCTAATTTCTGAAGTGACTGCTCAAATATGCGTAATAAGGGTTTTTAGATGACATCCTTAAAAGCAATTACCGATACAATTGATAAAATCCCATCAGGTCCAGGGGTTTTATTAGTTTTTAGTGTATCGAGAGCACGTCAGACTTATCTATTTTAAAACGTATAAACTTAGAGATTGTTTTTGCTTTTGTATGGGCATTTCATTTGTTTCTTCCTTTACAAAGACTTCGGTGAAATATTTGTTTAGTTCATTTGTGGTTTCCTTCTCATTTTCATTTGATTTCTCATTTTGTGTCCCTGAGGATTATTACATTCTCTTTTATCATCTTTTTATAGGAATAATGCCCATTGAATTGCTTGCTGTTTGCTTTGGCTTCATTTTTGTTTTTTCTTTTGACTTTTCAAATGCTTTTTCTTAATCTCTTGCTGCAGTGTCCAGTATTGCCCTAAGCCAGAATTATGCTGTTCACTGTTGTACAGTGATCTTTTCATTTTCAAATTTTCAATAATGCTCTGTGGCAGACGGCCAGGGCCCTTGCCAGGCCAGGACGCCTCCATAGTGGAAGGACCTGGGGAGAGAACATGCACAGAGCATTACCTCCCCTGGAGCACTAGATGGCAGTTCTCCTGGGTTGCTACAGCACTGTGGGTTTCGTGGGTGTCATCAGTGCTGCTGGGGCTGCAGAGCCCTAATTCATTAGGTTTCCAAGTCACCCAGAAGTGCTTCCGGACCATGCTAACAGGCCACTGGAAGTACTCCCTGGTGTGGTGTAAAAGGGGACAGCTTCCACTGCTCCAGGAGCCAGAGTTGATAGGAAGAAGATAAGGCTTGCTGGAGGAGGAGTAGAGACAGAGAAAGAAGACAAAGACAAAGGGCCTCAGAATGTGCTGCTTTATGCTTTGTGATTATGCTTTATTGTTGTACTGTGCTTTGGTCTGTGGGAAACGCTTAAGGGAAAAAGTTTCCAACAACAAGAATAAAAACCTGAGTTGTTCTGCACTCGTGTCTGTGTTTGCTTGTGTCACATTGGGGAGCTGGAGTGCCCCCTGAATGCCAAGGCCCTTATTTATCCATTTCGGATGATTTTTTTTGTTTTATTGATTTTAGGAATATACTTTTATTGAGCCTGTATCAGAAAGTCCCTGAAGTGTCACCATCCATCATTTATTGCTGCTAAGCTTTTACTTTCCCATTCTGTGTTTTCTAGATACTTTCTCATCCCCATAAACTCTGCTTTTCTCATATTATAAATCCCTGTTTTGATAAACATTTGTGTGTTTTCCAAGATGATCTCAAATTTCACCATGTTTTGATCACTATTGCTTAAAGAATCAGTAACTTCTTTTTTTATTAGTCTGTCTTCATTGTTAGAAAAGACGAGATCTAGACAGGCATTAAAATGTGTTGGGCTTCAAACAAACTAGGTGAAACACAGTCATTTGCCATTAGCACCATTTCAGTTTCTTCTTTTGTATTTTTGATTGGGGCTTCCTAATCAGTGTTTGAAAAGTTAAAATCCCCATGATCAGTACGTCCTCTTTATTGCACATATGTCTTATTTGATTAAATGATATGCTGTTTCCTAAAATATCAGAATCTGCTGGCCTGTAGCAAACTCCAATAATCAAATCTCTGGCTTTCTTCCTTACTAGCTTAATCCATAGTGATTCTGATATGTTCCCTTCACCCATCTTGAATTTATGGGCTTGAATACTATTTTTCACCTATATGGTTGGACCTCATTTCCTCGTTTCCTTCTTTTTCTGTTATTCTTGAAGTGGGTAGAGCCACTAATATTGTTTTCCTCTCAATCACTCTCATTTAGCCATGACTTCATGAGTCGTACAGTATCATAGTCCCAAGTCAAAATTGTTGTCTCTTTTTACTGCATTCTCTTTCTAATGCTACTCACATTAAGGAATAAACATTTTAAACAAGAAAAACTATGCATTGTATTTTGGCTGGATTTTCTCTAGGTCAAATTGCCTATTTTTTACGTCTCCCTCTGTCTCAAATCTAGTTGATGTGATTGTGCACTTCCCTGAATATGGTGTGTGAGGGGGGCTGTAAGCGAGAGCACATGTGTTAAATTTCATTTTCATTGCTGTACACACAGTTTTATGCATCTGGATTTTTTATATGTACACACATTTCCAGTTTTGTCTGTATACCATGTTTAAGAGGGAATTCTATGCATAGTGTTATACATGAGGCCCTTAGAGACTTGTACATAGATAATGTCTTTGCATCCTATGAACAATTACGCTTCATATTTAACTTCTCATCAACACAATTCTTCCACTAATTTCAAGCTAGAAACTTTCCTAAACAGAACCCGCTCAATTTTCCTCACCTCCCACCTAGTTCTATTGCAGAAGAAATACAGATCAGTCTTGAAGACTCAGATAGCATCTCAACAATTTTTAAAAATATTTTAAAGTACCTTCCTTTCAAAGACCGCAGAGTATCTTGGGGAAAGGATGTGTCACTTAATATTTCAGAAAAGAAGTGGAAGACAGCTATGCACAGAATACACTCTAGCTCCATTTGTGCAAAGCCCATCTTTTATCTAATGCATTTATCGCATTTAAAATTGTCCAAAATGTTTCTAGGACAAAATTCAATTTGTGAATGTTGTAATCAAGCTCCAGCCTCACTGGGTCACATGTTCTGGGTGTGCACCAAATGAACAATATTTTAGACAAAAATCTGTTAACGCCTATCTGACAGCCTTGGTGTCACAATCACTCCAGCCCTATTAACAGCTGTGTTTAGTGTACTCTCAGACAGCCTTAAAGTGGAGAAGAACAAACTGTAATTGCCTTTACTACACTACTGGCACGTAAACTTATCCTACTCAACTGGAAGAATCCCACCCCACCACTTTTCAGTCAGTGGGTAACTGATGTTCTATGCTATTTGAAATGGCAAAAAATCAAATTCTCACTTAGAGGATCTGATCAAAACCCTTTTAAAACCTGGCAGGATATAATCAATAACAGTTTAGAATAAGCTTCCATTTCAGGAAAAATGATACTCTTCCTTTCTTGTTGCTTTTATAGCTTTGGTCGTTGACTCTCCTCTCTTTCTCTTGGGTGGGGGTTGAATTTTGGTTTGCTTTGATAAGTTTGACTTGATTGTATGAAATGTTATCTGCTTTGAAAATCAATTAAAAAAAGAAAAGTGTTATTAATTATTACCTTCTTTAAAAGTGAATGCAATAATTAATTAATTAATTAATTGATTGATTGATTGATTGATTGATTGACTAATTAATGGGCCGATTGTTCTGCAGTTCATCACAATATGTGAAGAAAATCAGATTAAATCCAGTTATTTTAATAAATTTCAGCCACCATTGTTAGCATCTTAGTTCATATACTGTTTCAGAATCAAAAACAATGACGGAGCCTATGGCACATTTTTTTGTTCCAAGACAAGAATTTTAAATCCATGTTTTATGAAGAATCTCTGATGTTACATAAGTGCAACAGGTGTCCTAATTAATATTTTTGGTTGTCCAATTTGTGCATGAATCATTCAAAACATTTATTATCCACTATAAATGCTTAACACTTGGTTTAATAAAGATTATGTCAATTTTCTTAGAGCATAATTTATCAAATGATTCAAGTAATTTGAGCTCAGACATTCAAGTAACATCAGCCGTGTGCCTAATTTTGGAGCCCTGTTTGGAGTTGAATTAAAATTCTTGCAGAAGGCTGGCCTTGAAGGATATATCTTGTGAAACTCGCTGAACTGATATTAATTTTGGCCTTCTTTTAAAATCATTTTTAAAATCAACCCAATAGTTACAAATAGATTTATCAGCCTAAAACCCATAGTCAGTCTGTAGTTGATTAGAAAGGAACACAAATTGCATCTTTGGTGGAATTCACACTGAAATCTACAAAAGTAGAAAACAGACCATTCTTGATTTAATGTCAACCGCTATAGGCCAGGCCGAAATCACATGAAGTTTCCTTTATTAATATGAATTTGCAGGGCACAGGTTACTACTCACCCTTAAAGTGGTTAATATTGTTAGAAAAAAAGTTTCCATCTTTGGCAATTGCATGCTTTGGAATATCACAACTGCTAGCTATCGAACTGTCAAAATCAGCAGTTCAAGTAAATTGCCTTTCTAAACTAAGAGCTTGTCACATTGAGATTAAATTGCTTCTAGTGGAAATGAAGTGTCTGCCCTGGTCTTTTTGCGTTGGCACTAATGACATACCCTAACTGAGCTAAGCAGTAGGAGCACTGTATTGGAAAGGGCTTCATTTTGCTGTCAAAACAGCCTCAATTAACACTGGCATGGATTCCACAAGGTGTTGGAAACTTTCCTTTGAGCTTCTGGTCCATGTTGATGTAATTGCATCACGCAACCTCTGCAGATTTGGACGCTGCACATTAATGCTGCAAGTCTCCTGTTCTACATTCAGATGCATACAGCAGCAGAAACATAAAAAAGAAGGATATGTATTCACAGAAAAAACAGTACCACAAATCTACCAATCAATCTATAAATAAATAAATATTGTGAAGCTATTTCAAAATGGCATTTCAAAATTAACTTAAAGAGTGGTCTGGGAGGAAGCATTGAATTACCTGATAGCTATGGGCAGAAAAGACCCCCAGAAGTGCTTTTTAACACACTGTGGTGGAATGAGCCTGTGACCAAAGGTGCTCCAAGAGAGTGCCTCCTGGGGCACCATCATGCTCTTTTCCACAACAGCTTCCAGTGTGTCCAGGGTTTGCCCTGTGATGAACCAGGCTTTCCTGATATGTTTGCTCTTTTGAGCTTCTTTTGAGCTCAGGTTGCTTCCTCAGGGGTCCGCAGCGTAGAACAACACAATGGCTATTATAGATTTATAGAACATTTCCAACAGCATCAAAAGACCTGAGTCTCCTTAGGAAGTACAATCTGCTCCAATCCAGTTGTTTATGTGAACCTCCAGGTACTTGTAGCTCTGCACCACTTCCACATCATCCCCCTGAATGGTGATTGGTCTCAGAGGCTCTTTGGAACACCTGAAGTCCACCTCTTTTGTCTTGATGATGTTGAGTTGCAAGTTGTTGTCCCTGCATCATAAGATGAAGTAATCCTCAACGTTCCTGTACTCTGACTCATATCCATTATTAATGCAGCCTGTGATAGACAAGTCATCTAAAAATATCAGTAGATGGCAAGTGCTGGTACTATTCTGGAAGTCTGTTGTGTAGGGAGTAAGCAGGAAAGGGAACAGGACAGTTCACTGAGGTGCTCCAGTATCACACACCACAATTTCTGACACACAGTTCATCAAACCTCACAAACTGCTGTCTGTTGGTCAGGTTGCCCATGATCCATGATTTTGGCTTTTTCACCATTCTGAGTAAACTTTACAGACTGTTGTGCATTAAAATCACAGAAGATCAGCAGTTACAGAAACACTCAAACCAGTTTGTCTTGCACTAACATTCATGCTACGGTTGAAATCACTAAGATTTCATTTTATCCCATTCTAATGTTTGATGCAAACATTAATTAAAGTTTCTGACATGTATCTGTATGATTGTATGCATCGAGCTGCTGCCACATGATTAGCTGATTAGATAATTACATGCATAAGCAGGTGTACAGGTGTTTTTAATAATTGACTCAGCTAATGTATGTTTATACTAATTAAATGTATTAAATGGAAGCTTTGTGCTACATCACAAAAGTTTTGAATTATTTGAATTTTGGCAGAATTTAATTATGTTTTGCTCATATTGTGGTGCAAAGTGAAAGAATAGGCTTGCTTATGAAAAACCTTAAGTCAAAAAAGGCATGACAGAGCTCTTCACTGTAACTAACTAATTTCCTTAAGGATTTACAGTATTTAATTACTGCATGATGTCATCTTAATTAGAGTGATGTGATGACATTACAAGGTTGGGAACTATGTGTCTAGAAGCAGAATTATTGCTAGAAACAACACTGCAGCGCACACCAGAAAAAACAACCTCAAAGTGGCATAGTGATGATGTCACCATAAATAAAATAAAATAATAGAATAAATAAACATTAAGAAAAATATGCCTGAAAATTATAAAAAATGTAGGGAAAAACTCTAGGGAAGTACTAACCGGGTACCCCTGTTGAGGGATAAGCTAAGGTTATATAGGGGTAGATTAGTCTTATAGTGTTCTGTCACCTCTTTTGTCCACTCTGTACACCTCAGGCTATAAATATAACATCAGGACATGTAACCTGCAGATATTCTCTGAAGAGTCTATACTAATGGGGTGTAATGACAAGAGTACAAGACTGAGGTGGAAAACTTTATTTCATGATAGAAAAACAATTGTTTGCAACTCTACATCATTAAAACCAAAGCACTGATTATTGACTTTTGTCACACCAAAGAGTCTCTACATATGGTCACTTTTTAGAAAATAGATATGGAAGTGAAGCACTGCTACAGAAACTTCAGTGATCATATCAATGACAGGACAGACTGGTCTAGTAACACAGAGGAATTATATAAGGAAGGGCACAGCAGATTGCTTTTTCTTAGACAATGTCACACATGTGCACATGGGAGGCAGCTAAAGGACTCAAATAATTACACTTCCATGTCTGACCAGTGTACTGACTTTTTCTCTCAATCCTCTGCAGACTATTCGTGGGAAATTCCACAGGGTTCCGGCGCCCATGATGACGTCACTTCCAGTCCCCGCGCTCATGATGACGTCACTTCCAGTTCTGGCTCCTGTGGTGACATCACTTCCTACACCGACCTTTAAAGCCGTCATCTCTGCCACATATCATCAGTTCTGGTCTGGAGATTGAACCAGACTGAACTCCTCCAAAAATTAACCCTTTTGTAGCCAGGGCATAATACACGGATGGCTGCCCAAAACCTTTTTTATGTTTCCTGTCCATTCTTGTTGACAGTGACGTAGTTGACAGGATGCGAAGATCCCAGAAGAGAAGGACAGGACGGCTGAGTTTCTGAGTTGGTGGTTCGTCTCAGAGTTTGGAAAGACCAGGTACAGGCTCTGCTCCCAAAACACATAACTGGGCAACCTAAGAAACACGGGGAGTGTATGGTATGGAGGGGCTCACAGGATTGAGCTAGTCCCTATGGGGGAAACAAAAGGGGCTTATTATGCTATCTCGAAGAAGAGAGCTGTGCTTCCCTGTGAAGCCAAGGCCTCAATAAATATGGGGCGTCCCCAGACCAGCAGGTGGCTATGGTGAAGGACTGGTATTTTAACCCAGAGCAGTCGACACAAGCACAGGCTTTCAACTTGTGGGTAAAAGTAGGGCAGTGGCTAAGGCCTGCTTCATATTGCTCACTAGCCTTTCAAAAAATTTCACCCAGCCGGTCTGGGGGACATTTAAAGATATGAGAGGGCTCATAGAGCTCATTGAAAGAAATAGGACAGCCTTACAATCTGGGAGGGCAGAACGGCTCTTTAGCAGATGCCAGTGGGATTATGTCCCAAAATCTCTGGCCCTCCCTTAGAAGCCGGAGCCTGTTCTGAAGTCCTGCGGGCACGCTGCTTACTTGGGAATGAGGTGGAATGCAGGTGAAGAGAGAGGGGAAGTTTCTGTGCACTTATTAATCCCCTGACAAGTCCTCATATGGGAGTGGTAGTAGTGAATGGTTTTAAAACAGAGGCCTTCTTTGATTCTGGCAGCAACATTTCCATTATTGATCGCCAATATGTACTACCGCGACAAAGGATAAACGGTAAGACCAGTCTAACCTGTATCCATGGAGAAACCTGTTTCATCAGTCAAAGAGGATTGCTAAAAAAAATAGCCGTAGTGGTCCTCCCAGATCCACCTTGTCCAGTGATACTGGGGCGGGACTTATCTAAAATTAATTGTGGTTTAGTACAGTCCACTCCTAAAGAAAATATGGGCCTAATTATAGGCCGACGGAAAGAGATACAGAAGACCATGAGAAGGATGGGGCGGATCCTGGACTGTCACAAACTGACACGTCATCCAACAGTGCCATGACGGAACAGGCTGAAACTCCACTCCTTAAGGTCAGTCCGGACCCTCTATCTGAATTACAGTTTCAATTTAGAGAAACTCCAACTTCTTTTAAAAGGAAGCAATGGAATGACGACTACCTAAAATCTGTAAAAAATGCAGTCGTGCTTGTCAATGGCCAACGCACTCATCAGCCCATGCCATAGGGTCCTCACTTTGTGTTAGAAAGCAAACTATTTTATCAGGTAGCAGAGCATGAGGGGGATGTGCGGAAGCTGCTGCTAATACCACGAACCTACCGGTGCCAGGTTTGTGAATTAGAACACACCCATCTCCTAGGAGGCCATTTAGACACTGAAAAAACTTTACAGCGTATCAAGCTCTGATTTTATTGGCCAGGAATTAACAAGGAGGTTCGCTGCTTTTGAATTTGTAGGGTTCTTTTCGTGATGCGGCATCCCTATAGAAGTCCTTATGGACCAAGGGACGGAATTTACCTCTGAGACGTTCAGGGAAATGGCCAAATTTCTTAAAATAAAGCACTTAAAGACCGTGGTATATCATCCTCAAACCGATGGTCTAGTAGAGAGGTTTAATCAAACCTGTTAAGCAGATGCTTCGTAAGGTGGTCAGCAGGGATGGGAGGAACAAGGATCAATTCCTCCCCCTCATCCTTTTTGCTTATAAGGAAGTCCCACAAGCTTCCACGGAGTTCTTGCCTTTTGAATTATTATATGGACAACAGCCCCGCAGCATATTGGATTTTTAAAAAAAAGTCTGGGAAGGAGAGGCTCTTCCCTCCACAAATATATTAGAATATATCACACAATTACGTGACAGATTTGGAAAAATTCGACCCATTCTTAAAAGTCACATGGAGGAGGCTCAAACAGCACAAGCCCAATATTATGATCGTGGTACATCTCTACAGAGTTCCAACCGGGAGATTGTGTCATGGTCTTATTAGTTCCTACCTCCCACACTAAATTACTAGCTCATTGGCAAGGTCCATATGAAGTTAAAGAGAGGAAAGGACTCGTTGACTATTTGGTGAAACAACCCAATTGTCAACCGAGTGAGCGGATATATCATGTGAATCTGCTGAAGCCATGGAAGGAAAGGGATCGCGATCCCTCCACCATTCAGCCCCGCTCGTTCTTTGCTCATAAAAATAGCCTTAACTTCGATCCTGAATTAAAACCCAAACACAAATGGGAGCTCGAAGAAGTTATCCTGTCTGTTCCGGAGGTGGTGAGTGAAAAACCTGGAAGGACCTCTCTGACTGAGCGCAACATTGTTACTGAACCTGGGGTGTGTATATATATACATATATACAGTATATATATACACACACATACACAAACACATACATATATATATGTGCAGGAACAAAATAATTAAAAAATATCTTCTTGGTCCTTTTACCTTGTGTCCTGCGTGTCTGTCTGTTGGATTTAAGGGGCAACAGCGACCCCTACAACAACATTTATTTATATAGCACATTTTCATACAAAAAGTAGCTCAAAGCGCTTTACATAATGAAGAAAAGAAAAATAAAAGACAAAATAAGAAATTAAAATGAGACAACATTAATTAACATAGAAAAGAGTAAGGTCCGATGGCCAGGGGGGACCGAAAAAACCAAAAAAAAACTCCAGACGGCTGGAGAAAAAAAATAAAATCTGCAGGGGTTCCAGGCCACGAGACCACCCAGTCCCTTCTGGGCATTCTAACTAACATAAATGAAATAGTCCTCTTTGTTTTTAGGGTTCTCACGGAAGGACTTGATGATGATGGTCATGCAGACTTCTGGCTTTTAATCCATCACAGACAGACAGACAGACAGACAGACAGACAGACAGACAGACAGAGAGAGAGAGAGAGAGAGAGAGAGAGAGAGAGAGAGAGAGAGAGAGAGAGAGATAGATAGATAGATAGATAGATAGATAGATAGATAGATAGATAGATAGATACTTTATTAATCCCAAGGGGAAATTCACATACTCCAGCAGCACCTTACTGATACAAAAAACAATATTAAATTAAAGATTGATAATAATGCAGGTAAATACAGACAATAACTTTATATAATGTTAACGTTTACCCCTCCGGGTGGAACTGAAGAGTCGCATGGTTTGGGGGAGGAACGATCTTCTCAATCTGTCAGTGGAGCAGGACAGTGACAGCAGTCTGTCGCTGAAGCTGCTCCTCTGTCTGTAGATGACACTGTTTAGTGGATGCAGTGGATTTTCCATAATTGATAGGAGCCTGCTGAGCACCCGTCGCTCTGCCACAGATGTCAAACTGTCTAGCTCCATGCCAACAATAGAGCCTGCCTTCCTCACCAGTTTGTCCAGGCGTGAGGCGTCTTTCTTCTTAATGCTGCCTCCCCAGCACATCACCGCATAGAAGAGGGCGCTCGCCACAGCCGTTTGATAGAACATCTGCGGCATTTTATTGCAGATGTTGAAGGAGGCCAGCCTTCTAAGGAAGTATAACCGGCTCTGTCCTTTCTTACACAGAGCATCAGTATTGGCAGTCCAGTCTAATTTATCATCCAGCTGCACTCCCAGGTATTTATAGGTCTGCACCATCTGTACACAGTCACCTCTGATGATCACGGGGTCCATAAGGGGTCTGGGCCTCCTAAAATCCACCACCAGCTCCTTGGTTTTGCTGCTGTTCAGGTGTAGGTGGTTTGAGTCGCACCACTTAACAAAGTCATTGATTAGGTCCCTATACTCCTCCTCCTTCCCACTCCTGATGCAGCCCACGATAGCAGTGTCATCAGCGAACTTTTGCATGTGGCAGGACTCCGAGTTGTGTTGGAAGTTCGATGTATATAGGCTGAACAGGATCGGAGAAAGTATAGTCCCTTGTGGCGCTCCTGTGTCGCTGACCACAATGTCAGACGTGCAGTTCCCAAGACGCACATACTGAGGTCTGTCTTTAAGATAGTCCACGATCCATGCCACCAGGTATGAATCTACTCCCATCTCTGTCAGCTTGTCCCTAAGGAGCAGAGGTTGGATTGTGTTGAAGGCGCTAGAGAAGTCTAGAAACATAATTCTTACAGCACCACTGCCTCTGTCCAAGTGAGAGAGGGATCGATGTAGCATATAGATGATGGCATCATCTGCTCCCACCTTCTCCTGATATGCAAACTGAAGAGGGTCGAGGGCGTGTTGAACCTGTGGCCTCAGGTGGTGAAGCAGCAGCCTCTCCATGGTCTTCATCACATGTGATGTCAGAGCAACAGGCCGGAAGTCATTCAGCTCACTAGGACATGATACCTTTGGGACTGGGGTGATGCAAGATGTTTTCCAAAGCCTCGGGACTCTCCCCTGTTCCAGGCTCAGGTTGAAGATGCGCTGTAGAGGACCCCCCAGCTCCGATGCACAGACCTTCAGCAGTCGTGGCGATACTCCATCTGGACCCGCTGCTTTGCTGGCACTAAGTCTCCTCAGCTCTCTTCTCACTTGCGCTGTTGTAATTATGGGTGGGGATGTCTCTCCTATGCTGGTATCAGGAGAAGGATGTGTGGAGGGTGCAGTACTCCAAGGTGAGAGTGAGAGTGGGTTAGGGTGGTCAAACCTGTTAAAGAAGTTGTTCATTTGGTTTGCTCTCTTCACGTCTCTCTCGATGGTGGTACCCCGCTTCGAACTACAGCCAGTGATGATCTTCATCCCATCCCACACTTCCTTCATGCTGTTATTCTGCAACTTCTGCTCCAGCTTTCTCCTGTACTGCTCCTTCGCCGCCCTGAGCTGGACTCAGAGTTCCTTCTGCACGCGCTTGAGCTCATGCTGATCACCACCTTTAAAAGCCCTTTTCTTCTGGTTCAAAAGGCCCTTGATGTCACTTGTAATCCATGGTTTGTTGTTAGCATAGCAGCGTACAGTTCTTACTGGAACTACAATGTCCATACAGAAGTTGATGTAGTCAGTAGTGCAGTCAACAACTTCCTCAATGTTCTCACTATGTCATCCCTGCAGGATATCCCAGTCTGTAGTTCCAAAACATTCTCTCAGAGTATTCTCAGCCTCCGGGGTCCACTTCCTGAATGAGCGTGTGGTTGCAGGTAGGACCCTCACTTTTGGTTTGTAGTGAGGCTGAAGCAGAACCAAGTTATGATCTGCTTTCCCAAGCGCAGGCAGCGGGGTGGCACTGTATGCGTCTTTAACGTTTGCATACAGTAAATCAATAGTCTTATTTCCCCGGGTGTTACAGTCCACATACTAGGAGAAGGCAGGTAATGTTTTGTCCAGCGTCACATGGTTAAAGTCTCCAGCGATTAGCACAAGCGCCTCAGGGTGCTACGTTTGTAACTTAGCAACAGCAGAATGGATGATGTCACTCGCTGTCTTCATGTCTGCCTGAGGAGGGATGTACACGATGACAACAATGACGTGTCCAAACTCCCTGGGCAAGTAATAGGGACGCAAACTTACGGCCAACAGTTCGATGTCCCTGCAGCAAGTGGAGATTTTAACGTTAACATGTCCAGAGTTACACCACCGTGTATTAACATAGAGAGCGAGTCCTCCTCCTTTGTGCTTCCCACAGGTACTTGCGTCTCTGTCCGCTCTAACTGTGCTAAACCCGGGTAGCTCCACGATAGCATCTGGGATGGTGGTAGTTAGCCACGTTTCACAAAAACACAACAAACTGCATTCTCTGTAGGTTCTGACATTTTCACCAGCGCAGCCAGTTCGTCGATCTTATTTGAGATTGAGTTCACATTCCCCAGAATCACAGAAGGCACCGAAGGCTTAAAACGCCACTTTCTCGCAAGCCGCTTTATTTTTAGCTTAGTGCCAACTCTGCTGCCACGATACCGCCTTCTTACCTCGTCGGGTAAATAGGGAACCACACCGATACTGGCATTTGTTCTCAGCGCTCGAAGTTGAGTATTTGAATAGACGAGTCTCGACGTATAAAAATCCATGCCCACGTTGTAAAAGTATGTGTGTCCAGGGAACAAATCCACATAAAATAAAGTGATAGGAGTGATCAATAAATAAAAATAGAAAAATAAAAGTAGAAAAGTACACATACACATGCAGTCATACACGGAGCTGCTGAAAAGGCTGCCACTCTCGGCGGTGCTGGAACTTACTTACTGAGTGCACTGTCGGAACATCACGGTGCTTTGAGTTGCGCCACCACCAAAAGGACACCGGAAAAGGAAACAGAAGAGAGAGTAGGGGTTAGTACAGATTTTAGAGCCACCATGAATAGTTATTATAATAAATAGGATATACAGAGTATCAGGATTAAATTACAGAAAAGTTATGAGAAAGCCATGTTAAAATAATGTGTTTTCAGCAGTTTTTTAAAGTGCTCCACTGTATTAGCCTGGCAAATTCCTATTGGCAGGCTATCCCAGATTTTAGGTGCATAACAGCAGAAGGCCGCCTAACCACTTCTTTTAAGTTTTGCTCTTGGAATTCTAAAGAGACACTCATTTGAGGATCTGAGGTTACGATTTGGAATATAAGATGTCAGACATTCTGATATATAAGATGGGGCGAGATTATTTAAGGCTTTATAAACCATAAGCAGAATTTTAAAGTCAATCCTGAATGACACAGGTAACCAGTGTAGTGACATCAAAACTGGAGAAATGTGCTTAGATTTTCTTTTCCTGATTAGGATTCTAGCAGCTGCATTCTGCACTAGTTGCAAACGATTTATGTGTTTATTGGGTATTCGTGAGAGGATTGCGTTACAGTAATCTAGCCGACTGAAAACAAACGCGTGAACTAATTTCTCAGCATCTTTCAGTGATATAAGAGGTCTAACTTTTGCTATGTTTCTTAAGTGAAAAAATGCTGTCCTAGTGATCTGATTAATATGTGATTTAAAATTCAGATTGCAGTCAACAGTTACCCCTAAGCTTTTTACCTCCGTCTTGACTTTTAATCCTATTGCATCCAGTTTATTTCTAATAGCCTCATTGTATCCATTTTTGACCAATCACTAAGATTTCAGTTTTCCCTTTATTTAGCTTGAGAAAGTTACTATTCATCCATTCTGAAATACAAGTCAGACATTGTGTTAGTGAATCAAGAGAATTGGGGTCATCAGGTGCTTTTGATAAATACAGCTGTGTTTCATCAGCATAGCTGTGGTAGCTCATGTTGTGCCCTGAGATAATCTGACCTAACAGAAGCATGTAGATTGAGAAAAGCAGCGGACCCAGGATAGAGCCTTGTGGAACACCATATAGGATATCATGTGTCTTTGAGTTGTAATTGCCACAACTAACAAAGAATTTTCTCCCTGCCAGGTAGGATTCAAACCAATTTAAGACACTGCCAGAGAGGCCCACCCATTGACTAAGGCAATTTCTAATAATATTATGATCAATGGTGTCAAATGTGGCATTCAGATCTAAGAGGATGAGAACAGATAAATGGCCTCTGTCTGCATTTACCCGCAAGTCATTTACTACTTTAACGAGTGCAGTTTCTGTGCTGTGATTTGTTCTAAAACCCGACTGAAATTTATCAAGAATAGCATGTTTATTGAGGTGGTCATTTAACTGCATAACGACTGCCTTCTCTAGAATTTTACTTAAGAAAGGCAGGTTGGAGATGGGTCTAAAATTTTCAAGAGCAGAGGGGATTATTTTTCTTAAGTAGGGGTTTAACTACAGCAGTCTTAAGACAGTCTGGGAAGACCCCCGTATCTAATGACGAATTTAATATGTCAAGAACATTATCAATTAGCATGCCCGATACTTCTTTGAAAAAGTGTTTACTATATATATATATGGAGGTGACTAAGTCAGTATGATCAAGGTGGGGTGGGGGGGGGGGGGGGGTTGTATAGTTTAATTATTGTGTACATGTCCTTCTTAAGTTGGCATATGCTGGATTTATGTCCAAGTGTCTGTTGATGGCGTTTTCATCTGATAGCCAAGACTCGGCCAACTCTCTGGCACTTTTAGTACTGGCCTTAAATTTTACTTTTACGTTGTCCCAGTTGAATGTGTGTCCTGTCGATTTAGTATGTGCATATATCAAAGATAGTGCGTCCTTTCTTCTGACGGCGTTGCGATGTTCCTGTACACGTGTTGAGATTCTTTTTGACGTTTGTCCTATGTATACTGCAGAGCAAGAATTGCATGGAATACTATAAACTGCGTTTCGTGTTTCGGCTGTCGATTTCTTGTTTTTTAGCATTAAACAGGACCGTGCGCAGATTGTTCGTGGGTTTATGTGCTATTCTGATGCCCCACTTGGTCAGGGTGCGTGCAGTGCCTTCTGACACATTATGGTGATAAGGGAGTGAATGCCAGGTGGGGTGGGGGTTCTGATTTAAGTCGATTGTATGCTGATTCCTTTGGCGTCTGCTGTGTAGACTCCGATTAATGAATTTTTTTGAGTATCCGTTCGAGGTGAAAAGGTGGAAGAGATAGCGTCTCTCATTAATTTTTGTTTCCTTGGTATTACAATGAGTGTGGACTCGTTTGAGTAGGGTTTTCACGCAGCTCCGTTTATGAGATACTGGGTGGTTGCTGGAGAAGTGTAGAATCTTGTCTGCGTAGCATTGTTTGCGGTAAACACTTGTGGTCAGGGTGGCGTCACTATTTCTTTTGATGTAAATGTCCAGGAAGCTGATGTGTCGGTTGATTTCTTTTTCCATTGTGAACTGGATTGCAGGGAATATTGTGTTGATATGATTGTAAAACTCATTCAGCTGGTTCTTTCTTAGTATGACGAATGTGTCGTCTACATAGCGTATCCATATTTTGGGTGTAATCTGGGATAAAGCTATGTTTTCAAATCGTTGCATTACCAGTTCCGCTAGGAGTCCAGATAACGGTGATCCCATTGGCATGCCTTCTTTCTGTGTGTAATACTTGCCGTTGAAATGAAAGTGAGTTTTTTGGCAAAGTGATATTAGGTGCATTATGTCTTTGATGGACAGTTTGGTTCTTGTCTCTATGGTGGGGTCACTATCCAGTTTCATTAATAGTGTTTCTGTGGCCAGTTGGATCAGGATCATGGTGTATAGCGATACAACATCAAACGAGACCATGATCTCGTCCTCGGCGATGGATACGTCTTTCAAGCGCTGTAATGCCGACTCCGCGCTGTTGACGGAATAATCTGAGTCGTAAGTTAAATGTTTAAGTAGTTGGAAAAGTCTTTTTGACAAGTTGTATGATGGTTCGCCTATTAGGCTAACCACTGGTCTGTATTTCAGTGGTGTTTTATGTATTTTTGGGAGTCCATAAAATTCCGGGCAGTTAGCATCATTAGATTTCATTTTGTGAAAGTTCTGTACATCCAGGCGGTTACCATTTCGAAGTTTGGTCAGAGTATAGTTTATTTTATTCTGTGTAGTTTTTGTTGGGTCATTATTTAGCTGTTGATAAGTATTAGTGCCAGAAAGCATTTCTTCCATAGCTGTGGAGTATTGTTCTCTGTCTAGGATAACAGTTGCGCCTCCTTTGTCAGCTGGTGTAATAATAATGCTGTTGTCATTCCGTAAAGACCTTAGAGCTTTCTGTTCACTTGCCAGAATACGTGTGGTTGGTTGTCTTGTGTGTAGCTGGCTGGTGACGTTGCATCTTATTTCTTGTGCATGTTCTGAGACGCATCTGACATGAACTTCCTCGGTTCGTTAGAAATATCTTAGTAACTAAAAAAATACCAACAGAACATGCACAAGAAATAAGAGACCCGCCTTGAGCAGTTTCTCGTGCAGAATGGAAAACTCAGTTCTGAATCTGCATCTGAAAATTTTTAAGCATCTTCGCACCTTGAGCAGACAGTCTTACATCAGCACATCGGATTTTGACCAGGGAGTTCTCGCCACTTCGCGAAATGGCCGGCCAAAGTAGCATATATGCCGGTCAATTCGGGAACTGGCTGAACTTCGGGTTTTGGCTGTAACATATATATATATATATATATATATATCATATATATGTATATATATATCATATATAAAAAAAATTTTGGGTCGAGATGTGACCATCTCGGAGAGACACTTTGAAGTCCCGCAAGACTTCTTGCATGTCATGCCCTACTTACAAACAATTTCTTGGAGACACTTTAACGTCCCATGAGACAAGGAAGTGAGACAAAAGGACAGCTGCTGTACAGGGTTTTAAATGATTGTCGTGCAGCGCGACATTCAGATCACGAAACTTGGTAGCAGCAAGCCAGCAGCTGATCAGTCTTTAGCGTGCATTCAGCCCCCCACCCCCTTCACAATGTGAGCAGCAGAGATGCAAAGTGGCTAGTGTGAAGCGTGTCCCTGGTGGGGGTTGTGGGGTGGTCAAGCGAAGCAAGTAGGGGGCACAGCCCCTAGTATATATATATATATATATATATATATATATATATATATATATATATATATATATAAACTACTCAAAAAGAGTAAAGGAACCCTTTGAAAACACATCAGATCTCAATGGGAAAAAAAATCATGCTGGATATCTATACTGATATGGACTGAGATGAAAGGATGCCACATCCTTTGATGGAAATGAAAATTATTAACCTACAGAGGGCTGAATTCAAAGACACCCCATAAATCAAAGTGAGAAAAAGATGTGGCCGCTAATCCATTTTGCCGAAATTTCATTGCAGCAACTTCAAATCGTACTGAATAGTTTGTATGGCCCCACATGCTTGTATGCCTGCCTGACAACATCGGCATATGCTCTTAATGAGATGACAGATGTTGTCCTGGGGGATCTGCTCCCAGATTTGGACCAGGGCATCACTGAGCTCCTGGACAGTCTGAGGTGCAACCTTGCGGCATCGGATGGACTGAAACATAATTTCCAAGAGGTGTTCTATTGGATTTAGGTCAGGCGAGAGTGGGGGCCAGTCAAAGGTATCAGTTCCTTCATCCTCCAGGAACTGCCTGCATACTCTCGCCACATGAGGCCGGGCACCAGGAGCAACTCAGAACCCACGGCACCACCATAGGGAAAGACAATGGGTCCAAGGATTTCATCCCGATACCTAATTGAAGTCAAAGTGATGTTATCTAGACTGTAGAGGTCTGTGCGTCCTTCCATGGATATGCCTCCCTAGATGATCACTGATCCACTATCAAACCGATCATGCTTAACGATGTTACAAGCAGCATAATGCTCTCCATGGCTTCTCCAGACCCTTTCACATCTGTCACATGAGCTCAGGGTGAACCTGCTCTCATCTGTGAAAAGCACAGGGTGCCAGTGGTAGACCTGCCAATTATGGTATTCTATGGCAAATGACAATCAAGCTCCACGGTGCCGGGCAATGAGTACAGGGCCCAAAAGAGCACTTCGGGCCCTCAGGCCACCATCATGAAGTCTGTTTCTGATTGTTTGGGCAAGACATTTACACCAGTGGCTGCTGGAGGTCATTTTGTAGGGCTCTGGCAGTGCTCATCCTGTTCCTCTTTGCCCAAAGGAGCAGATACTGGTCCGGCTGATGGGTTAAGGATCTTCTAGGGCTCTGTCCAGCTCTACTAGAGTAACTGCCTGTCTCTTGGAATCTCCTCCGTGCCCTTGAGACTGTGCTGGGAGACACAGCAAACCTTCTGGCAATGGTATTAACATGCCATCCTGGAGAAGTTGGACTACCTGTGCAACCTCTGTAGGGTCCAGGTATCGCCTCATGCTACCAGTAGTGACACTGACTGTAGTCAAATACAAAACTAGTGAAAAAAACAGGCAGAGAAGATGAGGAGGGAAAAACGTCAGTGGCCTCCAGCTGTTAAACCATTCCTGTTTTAGGGCTCATCTCATTGTTGCCCCTCTAGTGCACCTGTTGCTATTTTAACACCAAAGCAGCTGAAACTGATTAACAATCCCCTCTGCTACTTAACTGACCAGATCAATATCCCAGAAGTTTCATTGACTTGATGCTATACTCTGATTAAAAAGTGTTCCTTTAATTTTTTTGAGCAATATATATATATATATATATATATATATATATATATATATATATATATATATATATATACATTATTTTGTTTAATACAATTTTATTGTATTGTATTGTAAAAGAGCAAGCTAGATGCAGCGTCGTCACCTATCTGTCGTCTTTGTATGCTTCATAATTTTTTGACTTTATAATTGAATTATTATTTACTGCTTTTTATTTAACACTGTAAACGTTTGACGTTTTAGTGTTTTTCATCTTCCCCATTCGTTGTCATTCTTCTACATTACTACTCGGATATTCTTATTTAGGGCGGCACGGTGGCACAGTGGGTAGCGCTGCTGCCTCGCAGTTGGGTGACCTGGGGACCCGGGTTCGCTTCCCGGGTCCTCCCTGCGTGGAGTTTGCATGTTCTCCCCGTGTCTGCGTGGGTTTCCTCCGGGCGCCCGGTTTCCTCCCACAGTCCAAAGACATGCAGGTTAGGTGGATTGGCGATTCTAAATTGGCCCTAGTGTGTGCTTGGTGTGTGGGTGTGTTTGTGTGTGTCCTGCGGTGGGTTGGCACCCTGCCTGGGATTGGTTCCTGCCTTGTGCCCTGTGTTGGCTGGGATTGGCTCCAGCAGACCCCCGTGACCCTGTGTTCGGATTCAGCGGGTTGGAAAATGGATGGATGGATGGATATTCTTATTTATTCACGCGTTAGCCCCATCTCACTTGTCCATTTTTCTGTTTATCAATATAAGCACGAGAAATGGCCGTAAAACTCCATGTCCCATAAACACTTGCGCAAATGACGTAGAAGTTTCCGGTAGAGGATGATATTTTTTTTTAACGATGACTAGAGCTCAGGAAGGCGCATGGCATTCTCCTAACCGGTAAGTTCTGTTGTGGTGTGGGAACGTGGTTGAAAGACTTTAGTTTTTTTTTTTTTTTTATCAAAACGTTACGTGAACAAGTTTGTTTTGTTTTTTAGATGCGTATATTTTAATAATTAGGCATCGTATTAACAATATATGTCGATAAAAAGCAGCGTTAGTCTTGCTTCGTTCCCGAAACTGTTTACATTTGTAATTAATCTTGTTTGTGCATTTTACAAACTGTTCACACATACTAACGAGCGGAATGGTTGTTGCTGATATCGGAGCATATACATGAAATCGTAGTGCCTGTCGTTTTTACCTGTTTCAAATTTAGATGATCGGTGGAATTCTTCCTCCCTTTCCTTTTTATTTTCAACATACGTAATCATTGATTTAGTGATTATTAACTGTCAGTCCCTTTTGATTAATTTATTTCCAGCTTTGCCTAAAGCTTGCAGTTACTTTTGAAGATTCATTCCAGTTTGAAACGCTGCAGGTCTGATAACACAAGAATCAGTAAAATATCGAATCAGTTTCGAGTTTAAATATCTATTTTATTACAGGTTATAGAAAGTGCTTATACCATAAATGTCAAATTTGATTTTTTTTTTTTTTGCAGATAAAAGTTATAACAACAGATTTTTCCATATGCAATACGTTTTGTGTTTTGGAATTTTAAAGGCCATTAAATTGGTTAACTCTAAATTGGCCTAGTATTGTTGGGTGTGGGATTGTACATAAATATGCCCTTTGCTAACAGGTGTCCATCTAGGGCTTTAGTGCCTATTTTCTGTCCAGTCCTGTCAAGATAGGCCTATATTGAAAGAAACAATGTTAAAAAAAATAGATGCATGTCCCATTATATGCATTCATTTTTCAAACTGACTTACGCCAAGTGAGTAAGTCTGGAGGCTTTTCCACTTGCAACAGGTGTTTGCCCCGAAGCAGAGACCACCTATCACTCACCAATAGCCTATCTAAATGTCCATACAGAGTACATTTTATTTATTTTTATTATACAGGGGGTCCTCGAGTTACAACGTCTCGACATACGTTTCGTGTTTACAAAGCTCACTCCCATAAAAACTTAAAAGAATTGAGATGTGAGAAGGAATAAAGGTGAGGATTTTTTTTACACTCATTTTTTGTTACTACAGTACAGTGTACAGTATATTTTTTTCTCCTTTTCCTTTTTCTGTGGCTTAGTTGTGTTTTTATGTTAAAGATTATGATTTTGCAAATGTGTTAGGATAGGTAAGTGACTAAGGCTAGGTTGAGTTTCGACTTGCACCAAAATTCGGGTTACATCATTGTTGTAGGAACGGAACTGTGTCGTAACCCGAGGACCCCCTGTATAGTATAATGTGAAATACAATATGTTACTGAAATGCACATGCTCCATTACATAGAGATTCAATCAATCAATACTTTCATTGTGTTTAACAACAGCAAACATAATCCTATGTTGCTTTCCAAGTACACAGTGGTGGGAGTTGCTTGAGAAAGTGTATTAAGACTTAGAACATTGACAGATTTAATTATTTGCTTGCAGTGACATAGTCCAATTTTCAATAAAATATTTGCATTTTTGTTTCATTTTGGTAACCATGAAATGTGTACTTACCTTTGTTAGTAGAGTAGTGTAAATGCTACGCATGATTACATGGTGATTTAGAGTGTGTACAAGATTGCAGCACGGGTAGGTATACTTTCCATTGAGTAAAATGTTAAGAACTTTATAGCATATATGGTGCCTGTTACTGTTTCCAAACATTATATGCAAATTGAATGGTAAAGTTAAACATAATAATCCAATTACAGAAATACAACTTATATCAGTAAAGAAATTATATTAGTAATTTGAGTAGCCTAGCCTACTTATTGCCTATAAAAGTTTATAGTTGTTTCTGTGATTTACTCTTCTAAACTACAAATAGAATTTAACACTTTGCTCTTATTTTTTTAATCATCAGTATTTAAGATTCCTCCAATCATCTGCATTTCTTTTTACGTCCTTATTAAAGCTAAGCCACTTAAAGTTTGTAGAAGGTTAAAAGGATATAAAAGAACTATCCTCTCAGACTTCTAAAAATATCACTTTGGCAAATTTTTAAGTCCCTTTCTAGGGTCATGTAGTCATAATCAGCTCAGAACATGTGGTTGGCCTGTCTTTGCAATTAGAAGAGACAAGTGAAAGAGGATTTTAAGAAAACACTGGTGTTTGGTTTTAGTGCAGCACAAAGTGGCACTTCACCTTTCATTCTTGCAGACTTTCTAAACATTTCTTTTATTTTAGAAGGTGTTTTGTTTCAAAAATGATTTGCCAGTTTTCATTTTAGTTACTAAGATTTTGTTTCCTTTGTTTTTACATTGGTTTTAAGCTGTTGGAAGAGAAATGGAACTTGGAAAAGCAAAGCTTCTCAGGGACTGGACTTAATGCTCTACATCAAGCAATTCACCCTGTTCATGGCATTGCTTGGACAGATGGGAGGCAGGTTGCACTCACTGCCTTATACAGCTCAAATGGGGAGACCAAATTTAGTGATACTAATGTCATTGGACAATTTGAACATGTTTTGGGACTCTTCTGGGCAGCTGCCTGCTGTACTGGTGCTCCAGCCCTGCTTGCTGTCCAGCACAAGAAACATGTTACTGTTTGGCAGCTACAGCTAAGCAATCTGGAACAGAATAAACTTCTGTGCACCCAAACTTGTGAAATGGGGGAGCCTTTTCCTATTCTTTCTCAAGGTTGTGTGTGGCACCCCAAGAAGGATGTTCTTGCTGTTCTCACTAAAAGAGATGCATCTGTTCTCTTCTCAGTCAGGACTGACAACCGCAGGGTGAAAGCCAACATTAAGGGAAGCGGCTTAATACACTGTGCTTGCTGGACTAAAGATGGAACACGTCTTGTGGTGGCAATAGGGAGCGCTCTTCACTCTTACATTTGGAATGATGTTCAAAAGAGTTTAAATGCGTGCACCTTTTGCCCAATCTTTGATGTTGGAGGATATATCTGTGCCTTAGAATCAACCTCTGATGCTCAGATAGCTGTTGCCACTGAGTTACCTTTAGATAAAATTTGTGGTCTCAATGCTGGTATTGCTTTTGATGTTCCAATTGCAACAGAAACTGGATCATTGCCACCACAGTCCTCAGTACTTGTTGTGGATGAGGAATCCTGTTTCGATTCTAGACGGAAATCGATAGATTCCGAAAGGTCCTTAGCTATGAATTCCATAGCATCGTCTTCATCCTCTGGTCCTCTGGATTTAACTCATATCCTTGCAAACCACAGGAAATCTGATCCTAGCCCATTAATTCACTTGAAACGTCGAGATTATGTTACTGGCAGTGGGCAAGACTCATCACACTTAATTCTGGTTACTTTTGAAAGAAAAGTCACAACAACAAGAAAAGTTAGCATCCCTGGGATTTTAGTACCTGACATTATAGCATTTGATCCTCGTGGTCAGACTGTAGCAGTTGCCTCAAACACTTGCAACATGGTGTTGGTATATTCTGTGACTTCTACAGCAATGCCTAACACACAACAAATCCAGCTGCAGAAAAGTGAAAGACCAAAGGGGGTTTGCTTCCTGAATGAGAAGGTGCTGTTGCTCTTAGTGGGGAAACAAAAGTCAAATGACCCTGCTTTCCTTCCTGCTTCAAACACAGATAAGTACATCATTCGTTTGATGGTCAAAGAGCTCATATATGACGATGATTCTTGTTTCTCAACAGGGAACACTCAGACTCCACCACCTTGCTCTGAAAGTAGCCCAGGTATTCCAGGCATAAAAAGATTTTTTGAAAGCCTGTCGAAAGAAGACAGAGCATCAGGAAAAGAGCTGCTATTACCTGGTAGCCCAGTCATACAGTCCCCCAGTGGGAGAAGGAAGCTTATTGAAGAAGTAAAGAGTGGTGAGCAAAGCCCAGTGCCTAATATGAGTGACTTTACAGAGAGAGCCACTTCCAGTGAGTCTTCACTGGCTATTGAAAATTTTGATTCTGAGCCTGTAAATCGGTCTGCATCCTTAGGTGTCATGGGTTCCCCAAGTAGGGAATCTTCCCGATCAAATTCTCCTGCTGTTCTTACAAGTTTACCCCCAACTAATAATCAGTTGAAGGAAAGAACAGGAGATCAGCTGTCACAGAATTTGGATAGACTATTTGCCAGATTTTCTGAGATGCAGCAGTGTCTTTCTGAGATTACAGATTATACTCGCAATGGGAAGAAATTGTTGGGAAACTATCCGCCATATTCAGAGGCTCCATTTGTCAATATCACCTGCCAGGTAAAAACCTACATTTCATAATTTGGTGTTAGGAAAAAAAAATGTTTAACACCAGCAAAAATATTTTTTTTATGTTTTCAATATTTAACTTTTTTATAGCGCAGATTTGTTACAGTGCAGATTATTAAAATTGATGTTTTTTTTGCTTTTACTCAAGTCAGTTTAGATTAATAATGAAAATAAAAACCATAATGGTCTACGATGATTTAACTTAACATGTGCAGTATCTTTTATTTATTGTTATTTTCTGTTTAGTAGCTGAAAAATTAACTATGTTAGTATTGATTTTAAACAATATTTTTAAAAAATAAAAAATGTTCCAATTGGATTAGTTAATACTAGAGTTACATTTGAGATTTGTGTTTGCATCAGGACTCTGCACGGAAAACCATTATTATGTCATCTGTCAATGAGATTGCACCTTAATAGCTCCCATACTGTTACAGTATGTACCATATGTGATTTCACTGCATTCGATAGATTTTGGTTGTTACACTTTTGAATGTGTCACTGGATTAATAAAAACCCATGAGTGCCACACATATAATCTGGACCTGAATTTCATATGTGGAAAGGGTAGGTGATTTCACTACCTTGTAACAACAAACTGAGGATTTTTAATGTCCAATTTATGCATAATGATATATTCATCGTAGACCAAATGATTTATCTTTAACTTTGCATATATTAAGTTTATTCTGTTGTTTCTGTTCAATAGCCAAAAACATAAATACTGCTTAAAATTAATAACTAAAAGAAATATTATTAGAACAGAGTCAGATGAATTAGTGGATACCAAGGTTATTTTGGATATTTTCGTTTACACAATTTGTTAGCAAGGCACTTTCTCAGGTTAGTGGCATTTACTTTTGGGATATTTGTGTTGGCATAAACTGGTGTCTTGAACAAGACAATGAGTTCATTGTACTCAAAGGGCATCCACAGTCACCAGATCTCCAGTCTAAGAGTGATTTGCCCCTTGCTTCAAATTTGAGATTAGCTGCACTTATGTCTGGCCAGTATGAAAGTTTTGAAACAATATGTTAATGCTGTAGACTAGCCACAAGTACAGACGTTGCCTCTTACTTTGAAACCTTCATCAGTTTTTACTTCCTACAGCTGTATCTTTTACTGATTGTGAGGAGGTCTATCCATAAACTCCAGTCTTCCTCATGCTGTGTATCACAAGCACATGCAGATTAGGTTGTCTGATGACACCACCTGAATAATTGTGGATGTATGCAAGTGTTTGATACTATCTATGATTGGTTCCTGTATTGTTACCAGTGCTACCCCAGAATCCTAAACTGGATAAACTGATTAGCAGGTTTTAAATGTATGTGTACGTTAAATGTAGAAGTGTAGCCATGTCCATTACATTCAGAGGATAAATGCAAATTTATTCTATCATTTCTAACTCTGTCATTCAAGTGCATAATATTACAAGTTAAAATGTTTGCTCACAATTAGATGGTCACATCCTTGTGCTCTTAAAATGTTCAAGAATCCCATGTTTTTATTTCTGAAATAATTAAATAGTCTAATGAACATGACAATAACAAAAGCCTTTTTTCTTTGAAATAGCAGTAGGTGTCTTCCACTTTTTTAAGTTGAACCATGTAATATTTTTAAATGATACAGTAGGTGGAATTCCACCTATCGCACAGTGAAATTTCGGTTCTGGTAATACTATCTAACTGAAGTAAACAATTTTATCAACTGTACATACATGTCTTTGATTGTGTGCTGCTGTCAATGCATTAGGTGTGTCATTACAGTAGTCTTCCGTGTCTATCTGTTATAAAAAGAAATCCTGTCCTGGAAAGCAAAAAAGCAAGTCTACGATATGTGATCTTCTCGTAAGACATTTTAAAGACCCTACTTACAATCTACCCGCGAGACCAAAGACACGCCCTACTTACAATCTATCAAATAGGACAATAGGCAGCAAAACATTCAGTCTTGTGATGGATTTGAGCACACACAGATCCAGGGCTCTCAGCGCATATAAAGCGTATAAGGACAGTACAGTACGTTATTAATTAAATGTCGACATCTAAGCGAAGAAGAAAGCAGCGTGGAGAAAAGAGACTCAAATGCGTTGGACAGAAAAAAGAGCAAAAAAGAATAATCAAGGTGCAAATTCAGAAAATAAGGACAGTAATTATCAGCCCGAAACAAGTGGAATTGAAAAAAAAAATCGCATCCAATCCGGCTCAGAATTAAAAGACAATGAGTAAAAGAAAGTAGAACTTTATAAAGACGTTTACAAACGTTGACGCTAAACACATGCAGAGCAGGTTAGAGACTATGAAACCAGGGAAATTAGAAAGGCTCAAAAAAAAAAAAAATAACTGTGCTATACACATGTGGAGAAAGTTAAAGGATATGAAAGTAGGAAAATTAGAAAATATAAAAAAAGAAAGTAAAAATCACAGTAGTGCAAACAAGCAAATTGCCTCATTTAACTATGCACCAGTCTAACTTTGGTTTTGCACAATAATTACTACACTATTGCACCTTAACACTTAATTCTACTTTATTCACATAATTGTACTTATTTATTATGTTCTACTATACGGTTACCTTTCAATCTATGACTTTTTGTTAATCTAACTGATATTCTTCTAATTTTGCACAGTTTTTGATAAGCGGATCAGGATGCATTTCACTGCGTGTTGTCCTGTATAACTATACATGTGACAAATAAAGAATCTTGACAATTTCAAAAACGGACTTTACCGCACATGCATTTATTGGTTACTTTGTTTATGTATATATATTTATCTGTCTGTTTATTTAAAAAGCTACATTTACCCCAGGAGTCAAAAACGTTGTGTCTAGCCCTTGTACAAAAACCTAGACAAAAGCTGGGGTATCACCTTGGTAACCCCATGTACTTTTGGAACTGTGAGAGGAAAATAGCACGACTTTACAGACAGGAGTCCAATGCAGAACTCTACTTACTTTTTTACTTTGTAAAAAAAAATTATTAACTGCTGATGATGTTTATCGTTTTATCTGTGCTGAAATTCCAAACGGAGAAACCTATCCTGACCTCATTAAAAAGATTCAGCATATTAGGACTCGCAAGAATACAAATATTGTTTTTATAGAAGTTCTGAAATAAAAGTGAAACTAATGAAATAGCAACAATTCAAAGAAAAAAAAAAATCTTAAAAGTGTGTATCCGGAAAACCAAACACAGGGGTTGGCGAGCGAAGCGAGCAGGGGGCGAAGCCCCCTAGTATGTCAAAAGAGCATAATAAGCTGAGGCTCCTGAATATCTGGGCAGTGTGGAAATTTTAAAACTCCGACTCATATTTTATTTTAAAATTAACATAGTGTGTAGATTTATAGACCATTTCATCACCAGGTTAAAATATGCAAAGGTACAGAGACAAGTTGCTTGATTTGAAACTTGTCTGATTTTACTTACTACAACTGTATGGCATTTCTTTAAGACCTTTTTTCTAAATGGTTTTCCTCCCACAATCTAAATTGTACCTGTAAGAGAAAGTATGGTTATTAATGTGGGCTTGTAAAGTGGTACCAGGATAGTCCTCATCTATCTGTGATCCTGAACTGAATATGCAAATTAAAAAAATGTAACTATATATGGATAAATGTAGTAGTGTCCATTAAATTAAAAGGACGAATTTGAAATTAGCTAGCAAGCTTCTCCACTATCATTTTTAATTCTGTCACTAAACTGTGGGATGCAACAAGATGAAACTGATGCAGCACCCAGCTGATAGTTGAAGTCATTTTATACTCAAAAAAAAAAAAAAAAAATGCACAAGCACAAAGCTAATTTTGTCACCTCTCAGCAGTTGGATTTTTCTGTCTCTTAACTTAAAGTACTTACTGAAATTAAAGCCCTGCACAGTACTCCTCTTAATAATCAAAATAGTCCACTAGTGTATAGATGTGCTCAGGCTGCAGCTTCATCACATCTGCTAGCAAATGTAGTAAGAATACCAGTCTGCCTGACAGCATGCTGGATGCAGCCTTCTGTGTCTTAAGCAAAGTTTGATTATGATGCTTGGGGGGATGTATACAGTGAGGAATATAAGTATTTGAACACCCTGCAATTTTGCAAGTTCTCTCACTTAGAAATCATGGAGGGGTCTGAAATTCACATTGTAGGTGCATTCCCACTGTGAGAGACAGCATGTAAAAAAAAAAAAAAAATTCAGGAAATCACATTGTATGATTTGTACGGAATTTATTTGTATTGCACTGCTGCACATAAGTATTTGAACACCTGATAAAATCGGTGTTAATATTTGGTACAGAAGCCTTTGTTTGCAATTACAGAGGTCAAACGTTTCCCGTAGTTCTTGACCAGGTTTGCACACACTGCAACAGGGATTTTGGCCCACTCCTTCACACACATCTCCTCTAGATCTGTCCGGTTCCGGGGCTGGCGCTGAGCAACACGGAGTTTCAGCTCCCTCCAAAGATTTTCAATTGGATTTAGGTCTGGAGACTGGCTAGGCCACTCCAGAACCTTGATATGCTTCTTACGGAGCCACTCCTTGGTTATCCTGGCTGTGTGCTTCGGGTCATTGTCATGTTGGAAGACCCAGCCACGACCCATCTTCAGTGCTTTGACTGAGGGAAGGAGGTTGTTGCTCAAAATCTCACAATACATGGCCCCATTCATCCTCTCCTTAATACAGTGCAGTCGTCCTGTTTTGAACAGATCCTCTAAGTGAGAATTTCTGTCCATCTCTAGCACAAAGTGCAACCACAGGGGACCCAAATAAGAAAGAATGTTGGAAAGACTTGCTGTAATCATTCATGACAATTGACAATATGTTTTAAAACACATTTTAGACCATCTATCAAATATATGTGATATTTGCTCACTGAGCCTGATGGGGTATCTGTAATACTGCCAGGTAAATCATTCCATTCCCTAGGATGACTTGTATCTTGTCATTGAAGTGTGAGTGTATGAGTGCAGTGCTTTCCTGGTATGCTAGGAGACAGGAGACCCAATTGCTAGCTTGGGTGCTGGGGTAGCAAGAGTTGTTACAGGGAGCTGAAGTCTCCACATCAAATTTAGGGTTACCACTGAACCCAAAACTGATTTTGTGGCTTACTCATAAATTACCTGCCACCTTCTTCAAAATTATTTTCTGCTTTATTCACAATCCTCGATGTAATCGTTTTTCTCTAAAGATGTATTTATGGTTGGGGACAAATAATGTATCTATCTCTTTAATCCTTATTATTTCACATTTTTGCATTTATATAATATTTTATTGAGATCTTTCTAAGTTGGAAGACAATTTGTGAGATTTTACCAAGTTTTAATGCTTAAGCTTTTTGTAAAGATTTTATGTGTAGAAACAGTGCATATGCATGACTTTTCACTACAGGATTTTCCTTTTACAGAAACAACTCTCTGAGAATGTGTTCATTGATGAGAGAAGACCAGTTCTTCTCTGTGAAGGAAAGTTGTGTCTTCGAGTCATACAGGAGCTTTTCAGCCTCAGTATTGTGGAAATGCAACATGGTAAACTATTCATTCTTCACTTTTAGTTGTATAAAGGTTTCTTATGAAGATTGTTTAGATACTAGTTAGTTATAGCAGAGGTTGCTATAGGACTTAGTATTAAAGTCACTAGTTTCTTTAAAACTTTGACTCCCATAGATTTTTCTCTTACTGTTAAAAAAGGCTGTCTATCTTCCCCAAAAAATATTTTTAAATAAATACATGATCTTTTGTATAGTATGAAGCTGGGGCATGATCCTTGCTCTGATCTCTCCATGTATTCTGAATGCATATGAACACAAATACATTGACTCTTAGGGTATAATCTGCTAAAATGGAGTACAGTTTATTAAAGTATCAATCTTTATCTAAACAATATAACCACATAATGGAGGAATAAGCACAGGTCACAACCATACAAAACATAAAACAAATCCTACTGCATTTTGAGTTATCTGAGATGGGTGGTTAACACCCCATGTCTATCTAATGGAGTCGCATGTCCACTTACCTGTTAGATTACCATGCTGAATCAATCCTTCTTTTACCTTCCCTTTCCTTTCACTTCTTTAAATATGCAAACCCCCTCACCTTCTCTCTTTAGATTCTGATCTCTCTACCACTTTGAAACTCCACATTCAACTAACCCACTGCCCTGATCCAACTTTAAACCCAGTCCCACTCCTGGGGAAACTTTCATCCATTTTGTAAATGTATTGCTTGGTTTGGATCACAACACAGTTTCTAACAGAAAATCCTGGCTAGAACTCAATCTGGTGATTTCTAATGTCCCTATATTCTTGAGCTTTCAGTTACTCACTGAAAGCCACACATCCTTTGTAGCTGTTTAGGTGAGAGGTTATCGGGAAAGACAACTTGATCCTGTACATGTTTTTCTAGGAACACGAGAACTGTATCAGCCCCCTCTGAGATTGTCATCTATATGAGGGTCGGGCATCCTTAATGGATGATGCAATGTCTGCCAGTGTACATCTATACCCTGGGAAGAGGCAGCCTGCTTATTTATAGTTGCCTCTACAACTTATTTCCTTTTTGATGCAATGGGCTTATCTTGTTCCATATGTTAATAAGTGCTTTACACTTCTTCATCTCACTGCTTTAAATGTTTTTGTCTCATAGTGTTTGACTAGCTATTCCCAACATCACTGGGTCCCTTATACCTCCGTTTGTCTCTTTTACTTGTGTTTACAGTATGTGTGTGTATATATAATATATTGCATGTATATGTGTACAATATATATTTAGTATAGAAATACACATATAGGCCAGTTGGTGGCTGCTTGCTTGAGGTTTATTTGAATACTGATGTTCACACTCTTGAGAAATTGTTGCATTTATAATGTCTTACAAAATAACTGAAAAGAATGAAAATTGTGCAGACTACAAAACACTTCTTAACTCACTATGCTAAATTTCATCCTTAAATATCCAAGAACAATAATAATGACTAAATACTGAAGAGTGTGAAACCGCGTTATGATACAGTACATTTATGTATTTGGTGTGTGAGTTGGAGATGAAAGAAAAATGCAGTATACATTGTATTTTCATGCTTCATTTTTTAAATTTAAATATTTGCTGATTTTAAATGGAGTAATATATATAGTACATTTAGTTCAGAAAGTAACACAGTCAGCAGGTAATAATGTTATACATTACTTCAGTTCATTGTTTCATATAGGAAGTAAACTGTAATGTAGTAGTTTGTGTCACATCATGTATTAAATCTTCTTACTTAGTGACAGAACTAATTAACATTTTTAGCTTTATTTTTAAAATGTGTGTTTGTATGACATTTGCTTTTACGTATGCGTCTAGCTGGAAAGATACCCTCCTATATGGCATATTCACAAATTCTGTTAGTTAGTCTATGAGGTACCATACCGTCAGTGTGCCCTGGGTCTTGTGCCTGATTCAACTCCTGTGACGGATGCTGAAATTAGAGTTACTATAGACCAGGGGTCCTCAATCACAGTCCTGAAGGGCCGCAGTGGCTGCAGGTTTTTGCTCCAACCCAATTGCTTAATAAGAAGCACTTATTGTTCAAGTAACACTTCTGTTTCACTTTAGTTGTCTCGCTCGTTAAGATTTTGAAACTTATTGCTTATTTTAGTCTTAAACAGCCATATTCTTGGCTTTTAATTGCTCCTAATTAGCAATAACATGCAAATGACAAAAGAGACCAGCATTTCTCCATTTAGCTTGTTACCATTTATACCTGTGTGTAATCATGCACTGTTGGGTTAAATTAAAAAGTGAAGGACTGAGAATTACTCATCCATTTTAGCCTTCAAATCATTTGGATGATATCCTTAGAAAGGGAAAGAAAATCCAGGATATAAGAATTACCTGACATAGCAGAGTTAAAGCACTAACAAGCCATGAAATTAAATTATTGGCAAGAATTGCTTTCTAATTAAGCAACCAGGTTAGAACAAAAACCTGCAGCCACTGTGGTCCTCCAGGACTGTGATTTAGGACCCCTGCTTTAGACTATGAAGAAGACACCACTCCACAGTCTTTTAGGGGAACCTAGTTTAATTTGATTTTCTTTCTTTTGGTTATGAACTGGTAATAAATTGAGGACTTGTCTGAGGCCTCCGCTACCACTGATCAAATTCATCTATATTCTAAATATCTTTATTGTGCAAAATAAAAGAACTGAACAAGAAATAAACATATATTGCACATACCATTAAAAAGCCTACACAGTACACCTTTTGAAAGATGATGTGCCTATAAAGTGAAAATAAATGAATAAAAATTAAATGACTGAAAATAAAAAAATATATATTCCAAGAGCTGTATTTACCAATTCCTTTGGTTAACTATTGAACAAAAACAAGAAAGCTAAACAAGACTTTAATATTTCCTTTCAAAACATCTTTATGAACATGAAAAAAATGTATATAAATACAAACCAACAAAACTTTAAATCTACATTGACTGAATACTGCCTCAGCAGATACTAATAAACCAAGTCTTACAATATGTACAGCCTACTAAAGAAAACTTTCACACTTATTTAACAACAGATTTTCAAAACATTCTCTCTACAAAAATTGATGTTTGTGGATCATTTTACAAAAGGATATTCTATCCATCCATCCATTATCCACTGCTTATCCAAGTTCGGGTTGTGGGAGCAGCAGCCTAAGCAGGGAAGCCCAGACCTCCCTTTCCCCAGCCACCTCCTCCAGCTCCTCTGGGAGGACCCCCGAGGTGTTCCAAGGCCAGCTGGGAGATATACAGGTGCTGGTCATAAAATTAGAATATCATGACAAAGTTGATTTTATTTCAGTAGTTCCATTCAAAAAGTGAAACTTGTATATTAGATTCATTCGTTACACAGACTGATGTATTTCAGATGTTTATTTCTTTTAATGTTGATGATTATAACTGACAACTAATGAAAGTCCCAAATTCAGTATCTTGGAAAATTAGAATATCAATTAAGACCAATGCATAAAAAGGATTTTTAGAAATGTTGGCCAACTGAAAGGTATGAACATGAAAAGTATGAGCATGTATAGCACTCAATATTTAGTTGGGGCTCCTTTGGCCTGGATTACTGCAGCAATGCGGCGTGGCATGGAGTCGATCAGTCTGTGGCACTGCTCAGGTGTTATGAGAGCCCATGTTGCTCTGATAGTGGCCTTCAGCTCTTCTGAATTGTTGGGTCTGGCGTATTGCATCTTCCTCTTCACAATACCCCATAGATTTTCTATGGAGTTAAGGTCAGACGAGTTTGCTGGCCAATCAAGAACAGGGATACCATGGTCCTTAAACCAGGTACTGGTAGCTTTGGCACTGTGTGCAGGTGCCAGGTCCTGTTGGAAAATGAAATCTGCATAAAGTTCGTCAGCAGCAGGAAGCATGAAGTGTTCTAAAACTTCCTGGTAGACGGCTGCGTTGACCTTGGACCTCAGAAAACACAATGGACCAACACCAGCAGATGACATGGCACCCCAAACCATCACTGACTGTGGAAACTTTACACTGGACCTCACGCAACGTGGATTCTGTGCCTCTCATCTCTTCCTCCAGACTCTGGGACCTTGATTTCCAAAGGAAATGCAAAATTTACTTTCATCAGAGAACATAACTTTGGACCACTCAGCAGCAGTCCAAAGGCGAGACGCTTCTGACGCTGTCTCTTGTTCAAGAGTGGCTTGACCCAAGGAATGCGACAGCTGAAACCCATGTCTTGCATAAGTCTGGGCGTGGTGATTCTTGAAGCACTGACTCCAGCTGCAGTCCACTCTTTGTGAATCTCCCCCACATTTGTTTCACAATCCTCTCCAGGGTGCAGTTATCCCTATTGCTTGTACACTTTTTTCTACTACATCTTGTCCTTCCCTTTGACTCTATTAATGTGCTTGGACACAGAGCTCTGTGAACAGCCAGCCTCTTTAGCAATGACCTTTTGTGTCTTGCCCTCCTTGTGCAAGGTGTCAATGGTCGTCTTTTGGACAACTGTCAAGTCAGCAGTCTTCCCCATGATTGTGTAGCATACAAAACTAGACTGAGAGACCATTTAAAGGCTTTTGCAGGTGTTTTGAGTTAATTAGCTGATTAGAGTGTGGCACCAGGTGTCTTCAATATTGAACCTTTTCATAATATTCTAATTCTCCGAGATACTGAATTTGGGACTTTCATTAGTTGTCAGTTATAATCATCAAAATTAAAAGAAATAAACATTTGAAATACATCAGTCTGTGTGTAATGAATGAATCTAACATACAAGTTTCACTTTTTGAATGGAATTACTGAAATAAATCAACTATGTCATGATATTCTAATTTTATGACCAGCACCTGTAATCCCTCCAGCGTGTCCTGGGTCTGCCCCGTGGCCTTCTTCATTGACTCCTCTCAATGCGGAGGAGCAGTGACTCTACTCCGAGTCTCTCCCTTAGAGATAGGGTGAGGAGTTCAGTTATCTGGTAAAGTCCAACCACCCTGCAGAGAAAACTCATTTTGGCCGCTTGTATCCACGATCTTGCTCTTTCGGTCACTACCCAAAGCTCATAGCCATAGGTGAGGGTAGGAACGTAGATCGACTGGTAAATTGACAGCCTCGCCTTTCGGCTCAGCTTTCTCTTCACTATGACGGACCGTTGCAGAGCCCGCATTACTGCGGATGCTGCACGGATCCGTCTGTCAACCTCCCGCTCCATTCTTCCCTCACGTGTGAACAAGACCCTGAGATACTTGAACTCCTCCACTTGAGGCAGTAATGTGTTCCCAACCCAGAGAGAGAATTCTACACTTTTCTGGCTGAGAACCATGGCCTCGGATTTAGAGGTGCTGACTCTCATCCCCGCTGCTTCACACTCGGCTGTGAACCACTCCAGTGAGAGCTGGAGGTCACTGTCCAATGAAGCCAACAGAACCATGTCATCCGCAAATAGCAGAGATGAGATTCTGAGGTCACCGAACCAGACCCCCTCCGCTCCTTGGCTGCGCCTAGAAATTCCGTCCATATAGCTTATGAACAGAATCGGTGACAAAGGGCAGCCCTGGCAGAGTCCAACCTCAACAGGAAACGAGTCCAACTTATTACTGGCAATGCGGACCAAGCTCCTGCTCCTCCTGTACAGGGACTGAATGGCTCATAACAATGAGCCTTGTACCCTGTACTCTTGGAGCACACCCCACAGGATGCTTCGAGGAACACAGTGGAATGCCTTCTCCAGATCCAAAAAACACATGTGGACTGGTTGGGCAAACTCCCATGCCCCCTCCAGGATCCTGGCCAGGGTGTAGAGCTGGTCCAGTGTTCCACGGCCGGGACAGAATCCGCATTATTCCTCTTGAATCCGAGATTCGACCATCGACCGAACTTTCTTCTCCAGCACCCCTGAATAGACCTTAACCGGGGAGGCTGAGGAGTGTGATCCCCCTATAGTTGGAGCACATCCTCCGGTCACCATTCTTAAAAAGGGGGACCACCACCCCTGTTTGCCAATCCAGAGGAACTGCCCCCGATGTCCATGCGATGTTTCAGAGACATGTCAACCAGGACAGCCCCACAACATCCAGAGCCTTGAGGAACCCAGGGTGAACCTCATCCACCCCAGGGGCCCTGCCACCTCGGAGCTTTTTAACTACCTCGGCGACCTCAGCCCCTGTTATGGACGGGCCCCCTCCCGGAGTCCTCCAGCTCTGCTTCCTCTAAGGAAGACATGCTGGTGGGATTGAGAAGATCCTCGAAGTATTCCTTAACGTATAAGTATTCCTTATTCAATAACCTCTGCAGTTGAAGTCAGCAGGGCCCCATCTCCACTGTACACAGTGTTGGTGGAGCACCGCTTTCCCCTCCTGAGGCACCTGATGGTTTGCCAGAACCTTCTCGGTGCCGACCGAAAGTCGTTTTCCGTGGCTTCCCCAAACTCCTCCCATGCCCGAGTTTTTGCCTCTGCAACAGCCAATGCCGCCACACATTTGGCCCGCCGGTACCCCTCAGCTGCCTCTGGAGTCCCACTGGTCAACCAGACCCGATAGGACTCTTTCTTCTGCTTGACGGCCTCTCGAATCTTAGTTGTCCACCACCGGGTTCGTGGATTGCCGCCACGAGAGGCACCGACAACCTTGCGGCCACAGCTCCATTCTGCTGCTTCGACAATGGAGGCTCAGAACATGGCCCATTCAGATTCAATGTCCTTCGCCTCCCTCGGAATGAGGTTGAAGTTCTGCCGGAGGTGGCAGTTAAAGATCTTTCTGACCGGTTCCTCCGCCAGACATTCCCAGCAGACTCTCATTATTCGTTTGGGTCTGCCTGGTCTGTCCGGCAGCCTCTCCCTCCATCTGATCCAACTTACCACCAGGTGGTGATCAGTTGACAGCTCAGCCCCTCTCTTCACCCGAGTGTCCAATACATGAGGTCACAGATCCGATGACACAATTACAAAGTCAATCATCAAGCTGCGACCTTGGGCATCCTGGCGCCAAGTGCACTTATGGACACCCTTATGCACGAACATGGTGTTCGTTATGGAAAATCCATGGCCAGGACAGAAGTCCAACAACTGAACACCACTCAAGTTTAGATCAGGGAGGCCAGGCTGTTCCTCCCAATCACACCGCTCCGGGTTTCAATGTTGCTGTCGTGAGCGTTTAAGTCTCCCAGCAGGACGATAGAGTCCCCAGGAGCTGTGCCTTGCAGCGCCTCTTCCAGGGAGTCCAAGAAGGCTGGGTACTCTGAACTGCTGTTTGGCGCATAAGCGCAAACAACAGTCAGTCCTTCCCCCAACTCGAAGGCATAGGGAAACAACCCTCTCGTCCAACGGGGAGAACCCCAACATGCAGGCCTCGAGCCGGGGGGCCATAAGCAAGCCCACCCCTGCCCAACGCCTCTCACCCACAGCAACTCCAGATTGGAACAAAGTCCAGCCTCTCTCAAGAGGAATGGTTCCAGAGCCCAGACCATGCGTAGAGGTGAGCCCTAGCCGGTACCTCTCAACCTCTCGCACCAGTTCAGGCTCCTTCCCTGCCAGAGAGGTAACATTCCATGTCCCAAGAGCCAGTTTTGGCAACCAAGGGTCAGAACGCCAGAGTTCCCGCCTTCGGCTACTACCCATATCGCATTGCACCCGACCCCTATGGCCTCTCTTGCAGGTGGTGGGCCCACAAGAGAGTGGAACCACGTTGCTCCTTCGGGCTGAGCCCCGTGGTCGAAGGTCCAGCCACCAGGCGCTCAGCAATGAGCCCCTCCCCCGGGCCTGGCTCCAGGGTGGGGCACCGGGTACCCTTTCCCAGGCAAGGGAAATGCTGATACTTGGTTTAACTCCATAAGCCCTACCAGGAGCATGTAGCTCCCGACAACATAGCTCCAAAGATCACTAGACCGTGCAAGCCCTTCTGCCACGGCAAGGTCTTGATCCAAGAAGGGATATTCAAATTTTTATGAAAACTCCCATTCCATTAGTTTCTAACTTTCATTGTATTTAGTATTTCAACATACACGGATCAAAAGATATAAAAATAATGCTTGTTGCTTACTTCTAAATTTCTTTATACTTATGTTTTATAAAGTGCTTGTACTACTCTTGTTTCCCTAGGTGCCCTAAAGTATGTGCTTATTTTGCTTAACTGTTCATCCAGGGTTTCTTTATTATCATTATCATCAGTGCTTGAAGTGGAACAAATAACTGTGTTTTCTCAACTTCTTATCAGCTTCTTCAATGATCTTGGAAGTGGTGGAATGGCCCTCTTCAAAGATCAAAGATACAGTCATATCTAAAAATAAATTTGGAGAGTGAAATGGAGTTTGCAGTGAATAAAGTCCTAAGATGGCAATCATAAAACATTTCAGAGTCTGGTTGTAGTGGGTTTTGGGGTGTGGTGTTTGTGCATTTTGAGAAGTACTGAGTGTGTCAGAAGGTAACTGAACGCCCACTCTCTACCACACGCCATCTCTTTAGCAACAAGTAACAAAAGCAACTTCTTGATGTCTTCAACCATGGTAAAATCAATATATGAAATTTCTACCAGTTGACAAATTTCTAGCACTGTTTCGTTTCTAACTGTGTATCATGCAGCACTAGAATGTAGTATTGAAACTTCAAGCTTTAATCTCCAATGACTTGTTTATTATTATGACCCAGTTCTCAAAGGCACATCAGACACATTGGGATTCTGACCTGAATACTTTCTGAGCTCTCATCTGTATTGTTATATTCTGGTCATGAATATCATGAACAAGGTTGGGAGCACTTTATCAGGGCTCTTTCCCTGCTTTAAATGGTTTTTGAAAAACAGTTGCCATCTAAAAAATCGTTGCATTAAGCAGTATACTTTTTATTTCAAACTTGTATAATAGAGACCTTTAAACTGACAGTGGCTCTAAAAATTTAAATGGTTTGTGTAAAACCAAAAATGCAGGTCCACTGTGGGCCAACCTAAACAGCTGTTCATCGCCAGATGATGATCTATGTATTTCCCAAAAAAACCCTTGGACAAGAACTAATAATTTTAATTTTAGTGTCGGTCAACTTGCAAGGGATTTAGAAAAATCGCATATAAAAGAATACATTTTTTATGGTTTTCTGGAATGTGCATTGGTCTATTGTTATTTTTGTACCTTTTTTAATCCTATTTCCTATTCCTGTTGGGTTTATGTTGTTATATATATATATATATTATACACATACTAGGGCGCGCTGCGCCCCCACTAGCACTACATGCCGTTGTAAAAGGGGGGCTGAACGCACCCTAAGGAGATGTGACCGCTCCTCCGAAACCCCTCTTAAACAGTGATACAATGGGAAACAAATACATCTCTTGGGTTCATTAGTCATGTTCTGCATAGCATTGCACCTCTGTTCCCTTGACATCATGTCAGGAGATTGCACATTGTGGTATCATTTTCCAGAAGCTTTAGTCATGTTTGGGGATGTGTTAAGAATTCAAGGCTTGGTAATTTGTGTGTATTATTTTGACTGTGACTTTTGGTTTACTTTTGAGGCTTCATTATTTTCTCTGTATTTGATTTTTCAGTTTTAACCCATTTTCACAATTTTTCTTTCTATTATCAATGGATCCCGTTTCTTTTCTAAAATAACTGCTTTGTTAGTTGAGATAGTATAGAATCAGTGTTTTACATTTCTCATTGAATTTAAGTGGACTGATATTTGTTAGTAGATTAAAGTGCAAAGGTGTAGAGCCTCAAAATCTTATTATAGTTACCTAAAGAAAAACAACTTTTAATATTTATCTCTCTGTATAAAACATTGTACTTGTGTTCTATATCTTAAAGAATTCAAATGGAAAAGCCCATAAAAGTTTTATTTTTCAAATAAAACTTTTCGTTTGATCTAAAATTGGAATTATGTGTAATACATTTTTCTTGTATTTGTAGGTCCCCTTTGGATTGTTCTGGTTTCTGATGGTGAAGGGTTTGTCCCATTAACATTCAAGCCCAAGGATGAAATCACCATTCGTAACGGAAAAGCAAAAAATGCACATTTCTCTTCATACGGTAATGATATTTCAACAGAAAATTCACGTGTTACAACATGAATACATGACTGTGACTGGATATCAATACAGTACATGAATGCAGTGAAAAGAAAACTACCAGAAGCTTTTTTGAAAATAATGACTCCATTTAAATAGTTCAATTGCTACAGAGCTGGCTGATAGTATTTGCTTCTGGAATATGATGCACATCCTGTTCTGCTGTGGATGGATTTGTTATTTTTAAAGGGTTTTATTTTTTTTGGGGGGGGGGGGGGGTTGCACGAAATGTTACTTTTTTGGAACTGCAAAAACTGATCTAAAAAATGTGTACTGTTTTCTTATGTTCTGTCAGCCTCTATGTATAGTGATTGTGAGTCTTTACATTTGCACTTGAAATACATGTATATCATGTACAGAAAGATAAGAGGCTCATGTTATCTTGGCAGGGAAAAAAATATGTGGCTAATGTGCAGCTCAGGGACTGGTATGGACAAATAACAAACATTTTTTGTTTTGAGTTTTAAAAACTTAGTAATGTAGTAATTGGTAACCTTTCCAAAGTAGCAACTTTAATAAAAAGGAAGACATTCTTTAAAGTTACAATAAATATTAATGGATATGTCCATTTTGCAAAGTACAACTTATTAACTCTCTGGGAAGTTCTGAGCCTGCTTGACAGTCTTTGTGGTATCATAAAATGTATGGTATTCTGGTTAAGTTGGGAACGTTCCAGGGACAGAAACAACAGTAGAGAATTACATGCCAGGAAACAGAGAATCCTGTTAATATATGGGTGTAGAGCCAGTAGGCACAATTCCATTTAAGGGGAAACTTAAATTGTACCACAGAAGGGAATTCATTGGGGTCCAAGTTCAGAGTACAGAGGGAGTAGTGCAAGAGAATGGACTAGCAGAAGGATCACCCGGAGACTAGTGATCTTTGAATCTAGTAGAGAGGGGGCCAACATCCACAGGGTGGTATTGGAGAGAAGGAACTTCATGCAGCTCATACACTATTTTTATAGTATTTACTGTATGTGCCACATCATTTAACCCTTTCGTATGTAATGAATCCCTCAAATTTTATTTACAGTTTTCCCATATATTTCTATCCCAGTTCTGGTGCCATTCAAACCTTTCCTGTTAAAAAATACTATATAGTTTTTCTTTTAATAATTCTATAGACTGTATTATTTGGTATTTATTATAAATAAAGAAAAAAAATAATTCAACCGTATTTTGATTTGTTCATACGTATTTAAAAGTATTTCTACCTCTGTGGCCATTTTAACATAGCTGTGTGTGAGACACTCACAACTCACAACTATCAAGACAATTGTGTGAAATCTTGAGAAGCATTGATTTAATGATGGTTGTTTGACAATATGAATTTAAATGCTTTGCCAGGATCTGGTTTTGAATCTGATATTTTAACATTTTTTATATATATTTTTATATGAATTCTTTGGAAAGCCATACTTTGATTTTGCTTTTTTTTCATTTTCAGCACTTTCAATTAAATCTGTTAAATTAAATAAAAGTTTTTAATACTGGTTCACTTATTCAACCCTTTAAGTAGCTCTGATTTTTAAAAAAAAAAAAAAAAAAAGGGGGGGGGGGGGGGACTTCAAATCATTATTGTCAAAGGAGGCTGAAAAATTATGTGCCAACTGACATTTATAGAACCTTCTAAACATCCATTTTAGCCAGTTCACTGACTCCCATTAATTGAGACTTGGTGGTGGTCATATAAAATGTATATTTTATTAAAAATATTACAAATTGTCTGTTGGTGTCTCCTTGTTTGTTTATTATTTAGCATTTGTACTGTTAGAAAGCAGTGCCCTACTTGTATGGTAAAAGTCCCATTGTGTCTCTGTAGATTGGTTCTGTTTAACAGCCATTAAATCAGTTTTCGGTATTACAGATGACGAGCAGCTTTTTTTGATGTATAATTTGATCCTCTGTATATTGGCCTAATCTGTTAGTAACAGTCATAACTAGAAAAATGATACCCGAATCTGCTTCAGAAATCTGACATGTTGCTATGATGAAGCAAGCCCTGAACTTGAATAATAGATGGGAAGTCTTTTTTTTTTTTTAATCTTTTAAAGATTTACATTAATTTTATGGTTGTACTTCTCCTTACTTTAGAGACATGTACATTATGCAAAAGTCTAATTTTCTTTAGAATATGCAAATCACCAATTTCCAATTTTCCTGTGCTACATTTTCTACTTCTATATTCATTTTAATACTTTTGATCAATGTATTAATATAATTGACTTTAATTTGCAGTGGACAAATATCGAAGACAAAAGAGAAATTACCAGGTTGCAACCAGACCACTGTCCCTCACAAGAATAAAGTTAACAAAACTCGGCCTAAATGTGAGAAATACTTGCTTATTAATTACTATACAAGTAAACATAGAAACTTCAGAAACAGAGCCAATGTCAATAGTGTGGATCACCTAATATTAAATCTGATGTGTTGTAATAGTGTAAAGCATATGGTGAAATTCAAAGAGAGTGGCTTAGTTATTACTTTCAGGAACACAAGTTGAATTCAGCCTGTACTGCTTACTTCATGAAACACTAAATGATGTAATCCTCGATTAAGGTAAATTTAAATTCAGATGAATTTCTTTTTTTTTTATTTAATATAATGTTAAATTTGCATTTGTGTTTTTTTTTTTTTTTTTACAGTGTTATGAAAAAAGTTGAAACATTTATTTTTCAATAGAGGAAACTGGGGAGGGGTAAAATATTCCTAAACACATGTTTATGCTGTAGGATAGTAGAGAGTAATAACATAAATATTAGTTGTGGCAATTTTAAAACTACATTTAATTTTTTTAAATCACGTAGACTGATTTTTCAGTAATGCTGTGTGCAGAAAATAGAATTACTTCATGAACAGCATGTTTTACAGTTGAGAATATACATTTCTTTTTGTAAAGCGTATTTAGTTAATATTCTCATTTCAGTTTTTTGTCATGGTTCAAAGATGCCCCGTTCAGGTGTGTACCTCGAGCTCATTGCTGTCTTTTGTCGTTGATCAAGGACAGGCTTCTGCTGCCCAAACCAGAGAAAGGTAAGAAAAGAAAATGCTTAATGCACATTATTATAGACATACGTCCCAAGGCCTTTAGAGAATTATGGTCTCCCTACAACATATGTACAAATCCGATTTTCATATGTAATTTTTATTCAGTTAATAAGAATTTAAATCCTACATTATCAGTGTATAATGTCATTTAAGAAATGGGAGGAATGATTGTATTTCTTGCACTTTACCAAGTTAATATAGATGTTATGTTCACATGTGGATAGTTCTTGTCATTTTTGTTTCTTTGTATTCTCCTTTTTCCATTTTCTTTTTATGTAGATAGTTTTTACAGAAGCTCAAGAAATGTAGAATTATAACAAACAGCAAACCCCTGAAACAGATATATTAATCACAAAAATGAAGGAAAAAAAAACTTCTGACTTAGCTAATGGTAAGAGAACAGTCACTGTGAATATCATAAAGCCGTATTGCTGTAGCTGTGAAAGACCCCCGGTAGCGTTTGTTTGACACTCTTCTCCTGAATAATTCATTGGCTGAATGTGCTCAGTGATTGTGTGTAGAATTGTTCACAATATCCTTCAGTTTTGTTGTAGTTCTGTCCTCTGTGGCTACCTTCAGCAGGTCAAGAGCACATCCCATAACTGAGCCCGTCAGAATCATCTTCCTGATTCAGTGGGCTTCTCTTAAAGTGACGTTACCAGCCCAGCATACTACCTCACAGAGTTATAGAGCATGTAAGGGGGGTGTCACTTCCCACCTTAAGTGAGTGTAATCTTCCAACTGCCATTTCTTATGTAATTGCTTTATGTTGCTAGACCAGTCCAGCTTGTCATTAATGCTGACCCCCATGAACTTGTAGTAGTGTACCACCTCCACAGCCATTCCCTGAGTAGTCAATAATCAGTTCCTTGGTCAGTTGCATGTTTATCACTCTCTTCCACAGCTTGTGAGACATACTATTTCACCGTAGTTACAGTAATTTCTGAAGTGAAATATTTTACTTGAAAACGTTGATTGAGAATGGTTAAAACATTGTGGAGTGGATTTCTTTAGCATTCTGCGTCTTTCTTTCATGTAAGGCCCTGCACCATTTGTTTGACTCCCTAAGTCACTCTTTGTACTGGACAAGTGATTGCTCAAATAGTGAGTGAGGGACTTGCATGCTGTAATAGCATTCGAAATGTAAGCTGTTTCTTTCATCTTGTGATCCCCTGCGTCAATTCATGTTCAGGTAATTCCAGTTCCTTTATTTCACTCAGTCTGGCCATTGCACTTATGACATGACATGTTTAAAATAGCCAGCAGTTTTTCTTGCTATGACAATGAGAATTCTGAATGAACATGGGAGTCATGAATACAAAAATGAAGAGTGTGAGAAAAGCAGCCTACACGTAGTCTCGGTTTGCATATTGTATTACCTTCTCAATGTTTCTAGCATTGTCCCTGATAAGCATATCCATCTTATTGTGTTTCCAATGACTCTGTCATGGCCAAAATAGTATTATAAGTATTTCAGTAAAATGTCTAATACAGTAGTTACATTTTCACGGTGGAGCACAACAAATTGTCTTTGTGTTGAAATTGTCATTAATGCAGTGTGCAGTTAAACTCGTCAAGGACCGTTTGCTGCATTAAGATGTCTGTGTGTCTGTTGTAAATGAGATGCCCTTTATGTCATGCAAACAAGTTTTAATCTTTTGAAACATTTTCATACATCCATCCATCCATTTTCCAACCCACTGAATCCGAACACAGGGTCACGGGGGTCTGCTGGATCCAATCCCAGCCACCACAGGGCACAAGGCAGGAACCAATCCTGGGCAGGGTGCCAACCCACCGCAGGACACACACAAACACACCCACACACCAAGCACACACTAGGGCCAGTTTAGAATCACCAATCCACCTAACCTGCATGTCTTTGGACTGTGGGAGGAAACCGGAGGAAACCCATGCAGACACGGGGAGAACATGCAAACTCCACGCAGGGAGGACCCGGGAATCAAACCCAGGTCTCCTAACTGCGAGGCAGCAGCGCTACCCACTGCACCACCGTGCCACCCCATTTTCATACATATCGGGGAAAATTTGTGAGGTGGTACCTTGTAACAGGGCTCAAAAACAGCAGTTACATTTCTAAAACCTTCATCCTCAACTGTTGAAAATGGCTGAACATTTGTGCATACAATCCAAGTTATTACTTCATGAACGTTTGAAGCTTCAGTGCTGCTATTTGACCATGTCTTGATTCTTTTTACTACATGAAACTCTTAAGGGTTTGTTGTGGTGTGTGCATGTGTGTGTTTTTTTTGGGTAACGTACTGCCAGGGTCACTAATCCCATTGTCCAACCTTAACTGTTCCTGTGGTGTGGAGTAGATATGGCAGGCACGTATGGAAATACCTGTGAGTTCGACATGTAAAGGCAGAGAAAGTACTACGCAGTGTTGTGCACCGAACAGCTCTACTATAAACGGACCAGGGTACACATCCTCTGTGCGTTTCATCGCCTAAAGCTGTCTGCGCTGGAGTATAAACGGGCCTTTAGACAAGACCTTGGACATGCTTCCCAGCTGCTAAAGCATGTCAGTCTTTGTGCATGGCCGCTCTCGAGTCTCAGATTTGGACCCTGGCCTTGGGCCAATTCATAAACCAGGGAATAGCGTGGTATATAGGTTGTCTCTGAACTTGGGTGAGTGGAGAGTGACAGAGCCAGGCAGTGGGTGTAAATGAACCAAGGAGCAGAGCAGCTGGGAGTGTGTGTCGCCGCACATTGTCTGAGTGACATGGTCGAAGCTGTTTTGAAAATGCTAATGGCCCCTCGCAAGCAATCAACGTAAAGGGGCTAATTCCATTCCTCCATCTCTACTGCAAAAATATTAAAAACTATTGTAGAAATTTGGTCATGTTGGATTGACGTTCGCAGACACAGCATTTGTGTAAGAGTATAATTTTCCATCATTGATGGTGATGAACAATTGAGGTTGGTATTTGCAGAGTTTTAACACAATTTTTAATGTATGCCCATTAAGAATGTATATTCTTTCAGTTAAATTAGTCTTCAGCGGTGCATACAAAGTCAACAGTCATTTTGGTCATTTTTTACTTTGACATGTCCGTGTTTCATATACCAATTTGAGAATTTACTTTGGCGTCGTTTTCTTCTTGCCTTATTTTCAACTTGTCTTTCAGGAAGGCGTTCAAATTCAGGTTGTACTTGCTCAAGTAGTATTTTGTTAAAAATTCAGGTTTAAGATTTAAGTTTAAAGTATGCTATTTTTTAAAATTCCTTTGTGTTGATTCTACATTATTTATGTGATTCAATGTGTATGTGTATTATAATTGCATTTTTTTAAATGTTAGACATGATTAATTACATACATTTATGTATTTAATTAGTTATAACTTGTCTGTGAAACAAGCTTTAAATTAAGTATCTCCTGCAAAAACATCACTAGTTGAAACATATATGTTGTATTTTCATTATACCACACAGTAATTTAAGAAGTAAAAAAATGAAATATGCTTTTACAAGTCCATATGGGCTGAAAACATTAATAGCATCAGAGAACCTTCTATATGGCCAGCTTGAAATAATTTTCCATACTGATAAAAGCAGAAACAATCTTTGAATTTTATTTAAAATTACATTTAAATTGGTAAAAAAGAACAATTCTGCCTAGCATTAGTAGACTTTTTCACACTTTTTTTTTTTTTTTTTTTTTAATAGAACAAAGTCAGCACAAGTTTGTAAACTGAGCAGTTAGCTTCTAGGCTTAATGGTAAAGCATTACATCAAATCACTTTTTCTACAGACCGCCTTCATAATTTGAAGATAATCAGAGAAAATCAAAATATTTATTTTTACAAAAGAAATCATCAACAACCTATCCTTTAAATTCATTTTGACAGGATTTCTCTATAACGATAGAAAAACAAGATTTTTGACTCTGAAACTTTTGTGTCTATATATTATCCTTAGGAGATAGCATTTGAAAGTATTCTAGTTCATTCGTACCCTGACCTAAGTAGCAGTGTGTCTTAGTGATATTTCTCAATACCTTGTTTCTGATGAATTTAATTAGTGAGGTGAAAAAGAAAATAAGCGGAAATTATGTTTCCTTTAACCTAGACAACCTACAACAGTAACCATATCAATGCATTTTCTCACTAGGGCAGGTTACAGAAAAATTAGTCCATTCGTTTTTAGCAAGAATTGATTATTGCCATGTATTTCTTTCATATTCAAATCGTTCCATGTCACCTGTTGAATTAGTTGAACATTTTGTAGAAAGGATAATGACCATTACTAGGAAATATCAGCCTATTTCTCCTTAGATCAATAGCATGTACATGGCTTCCTAGTTAAGTTTAAAACAACCTTCTAACATAAGAAAAAAACATGGATAACTTGGTCCAATCCAGTTTATGTAATATAACTTGTTAATACTGTAAAATATAATGTATGCTCAGAGGCTACTTTATAAAATATACCTAACTATTACAGAGTGAGATCCTCATTTGCTTCTAGAACCGCCTGAAATTCTTGACAGCTTGGATTCAAAAAGGTGCTGGAATTTTTTTCTTAGGATTTTGGTCCACTCTGACTCGATAGCATCGCATGGCTTCTGCCATTTTTTTATTCACCCATTCATGCTGTGAACCTCCTTTTCCTATTTATCCCATAGATGTAAGTTAGATTAAGATCTGAGGACCTTGCAGGCCAATGGAGGAAATTTAAGCTGGTGTCACATTTGTGAGACCATCTTGAGCTATTACGTGTTTTGTGACATTGACAGATTATCAAGTGGGAAGTGTCCATTTGAAAAAGACTAAAATGATGTATATGGTGAATCACAATGCTTGGGTACACTGTAGTAGTCACGAGGCTTCGTTTAAAACTAAAACACATCACCAACATGTACTGTTCACACAAGCCAAGATGGATCCATAATGTTTGTTACCACAAATTCTGACCCTACCATCCGCATATTTTAGTAGAAATCTTAATTTGCAGACAAGGTGACATTTTTCCATATTCAGCCTTCCAGCTTGGTTGATCAGTTACCCATTGTAACCTAATCTTGTTGTTTTTTGCTGACAGCAGTGAAACCCGGTTTACTCCTCTGCTGCTGTTGCCCTTGCACTTCAAGTCTTTTCTGCATACCATTGTTGTAAGGATAATGCTGTGTGCAGTGGAGCAGACGGTAAATACAAGTTTACGCAATAGGAAATTTCATGTTAATGCCCATCAAATTGGCAGATCCAAATGCTAGTTAGTAGAAAACAATACTACTCAATTAACCAAGTTGTGATGTAACATTGACCTCTCATCTCATTAAGTCATATTGAAAGAAATTAAGTAGGATAGTTTTGAGTTTTTGTGGTCAAGTTGTATTTGTAGTGATCCAACTCAGTGTGTTTAGTTTTTGTATTTACTTTCACAAAAAAAAAGAAACTAGAAATAATCTTTAAAAGCTTTTTGCATGGACCAAGTAGAAAATCAATAAAGACCTTGTGTTTCCCCAAAGTTATCGACTGAAAGTTCATGTAAAAACTAGGAAGTGGCAAGATGAAATATCACAAGTCCGAAAAATTCTGATAATCCACTGACGCGTGTCTCCTCTCATCTCGCTCATTAACAAAGTGGTTTTGCTCACAGAGTTGCCCCTCATTGAATGTTTTTATTATGGCGACATTTTCTGTAAACTCTTGGGAACCGTAGTATGTGAAATTCCCAAGAAGGCAGCACTTTCTTAGATATTGGGACCACCTCTTACTGTATGTCACTTAGATTGTGTGTCTTTCCCATCCTAATGTTAACTAGAAGAACCTCTTGACGGTGGCTGCATGCCATATTTAGTGACCACTTTAGTGATTGGCTATTTGGAAGAGCAGAGTTTTTGCATTAACAAGCAGGTGTACTTCCTAATAGTGGCCATTAAGTGTGCCTACTGTATTTGAAACCCATGAGTATCGGTTCAAAATGAGTGATACACCTTAAGAATCTGATTTAATATTCAGCAATACATCAGAAGCTCTATAGACTTTTAAATGTGGGCTCTTGGCAAAGCGCCACACTCACCCATTCAAATAGGTTTTCCATTTTGGGGTTGCCTGATCCTTTTCCAGCATCATCATCATCATCCATAAGGCAGTAGCCACTTTTAATGCAGACACACTCACTCACTCAGTGTCAGTTTAAAGTTGCCAGTTAACTTTGTGTCTTTGGGATGTAGAAGAAAACCAGAATACATGGTGAAAACTCTCTTGGCCCCAGGAAAAACCAGCAAACTCCACATGGCTGATATCCAACCAGTAATTGTACACGTCACTGGAGTTGTGAGACTGCACTATGCCACCCAAAACAGATTTATTCTGATGTATGTTTTACTACATTTTATCATTTTCATTTAGAAACACCAGTATCATAAACTGCGCAAATATTTTTTTATGATAACTCAGGTGAATGGAGGTTAAAGAAAATACAAAAAATATATACATTCATTCAAGTATAAAAATATGTATGCAAATATACATATAGTTTTTTTCTTTCATTATACCTTCTATAAAATAGAGAACTAATATTTTCATGTGATAAAAATACAGCAATAGGTTATTTTTCTCTCGGTGTAATATACACCAATCTCTTGCACATTCCAGGGAGTCCAGAATCTGAGGTTCCCGCAGGTGTCTTCACAGTCCATTATGCAATGTTTCTTTCTTCATTTACTTGGCTTCCTGGACTTGGACCTTGTTTTCTGTTATGAAAGAAAGAAATCTTCAGTAAATTAAGGAGCTAATAAACAAACAAACATTTTCTGAGTTTTATTTAATGTTAATATTCTGTATTAATTTCACCTACTGTTGGGTCCCTTGAAAGGTCTGCTACTAATTGAGGATTCTACAGTAACACAACTGTGCAGAGCAGCAAAGAACTCAATCTTTTCATTGTTACTTTGCCTTATCATACCATATATTATGGAAACATTATTACCTGGTCAAAATGTCAACTTTGTTATCAACAGAATTAGGTTTGATCTGTCTCAGTCTCTTTATGTGTCACAATGTAATATGTCACTTTGGACTTGTAATTGAATCATTCAGTATGACAAAAAACGCAAGACACATTCTGAATTTGAGCAAAGTTGCTCCAGTTGATTTTGCTCTGTATACAGAGGTAATTGTTTTTTTTTTTTTTGCATTTTTTGATCATATTACCCTGCAATAGTTTACTATAGCTTTATGTAGGAATCGTCAAGTTCTGGACTTTTTTTCTTTATCATCGCCCATGAAGATCTTAGTCAGTTCCACAAACAGCCACAAGGTGGAGCATAAGTTCATGTAAATGCCTGGCTTTTATTGTATGCTTTAGTACTAGGGTGTTGCACCGTGTTAGCCATTATGAATGTAGAGAAAAGCCAAGCAAAATGACACCTTTTATTGGCTAACTAAAAAGATTACAATATGCAAGCTTTTGAGGCAACTCGGGCCCCTTCTTCAGGCAAGATGTAATCAATGTATGCTTGTATGCTTTATAAACTTCAGTACTGTGATATGTGTGTGTCTTCAGAATGAACTCGCAGGAGCCATTCCAGTGTCAAGAGCAAAAAAGTTAAAGCTTCAGTTTGAAAAATTTTTCAAAAAATTAATGTATATGATAAACCTCACAAAATGGGTAGGTGAAATTAAGTATCAAATAGTGGGTTCATGAAATATCAGAAATGTGTGCACAAAATCATCCAGGATTTGCAGGAAAACCTGAACTGACATCTTGTATTTTATTATTCATTTTATGATCCATTATTTATATACAAAGTAAAAATAAGGCAGGCCATGCTATGTCTACCTCACAGCCTCAGCAGACCGGGTTTGAGTCCTTGGCCTGGCCACTGTCTGCCTGTGTTGGGTTTGGCACATTCCCAAATGGCTTGTAAGGCTTTCCCTGCTGGTACTCTACGCTGTTTTTTCCTCCCATATCCTAAAGTCTTGCTGGGTTGATTATTTGGCTCTTTATGTGTGATTGTTCATGACTGCATGGGGGCACCTACACTGGACCTGTGCCCAGTCCTGGGTTACTCCTTGACCTGCCTACAATGCTGCAAGCCCTTGCCATTTTCAAAATGGTAAGTCTAGCACTCTTAAGAGTTACTGTATCAATCAGTAAAAGAATGGTTTGTCCATACAGCTTGTTAGGTTCCTGTTACTTTGTGGCACTTAAGCCCATAAAGACAAGTTGTGCAACACTTACAGAACATCTAACATTTTATTACCAACATGGACAGTGGCACACACATGCTCATAACAATAATACAACTGAAAAAAATGAACGCGTCATGGAAAAGTTTGCTGCATGATTATGGCTGTTTCTCTAATCAAGCAGAGTCCACATAATGGTATTGGGCGAACATTTTTTTTAAACTTGGAAAAAGGCCTTTGCTCCATCGCCAATACAGTTACATAATGCAAAATAAAATTGTCAGGATATATAATGAAAGGATACATTATGCAATAAGAATTTTGTATTCATTTAGACTGCTTAACATTCACTTGTTTTAACCAATTATGCTGTAACTTCAGATCTCTGCTTATTTTAGAACCACACTTGCTTCCCCGTTTTCTGAAAGCCATAGCCAATCCAAGGAAGGTAAAGTGGATGCAAGTCGGCTGCAGTGTCTTCAGGTCTTCAATTATTAAGTGCTGTGGCAGCAATGTGGAAAATTGATAAATACATATACTGTATAAAAACCTAAAACTCCCTGATAGACTCACTGACTGGTCAATTCATGAAAAGAAATAACCAAGTAAATCTCATCGCTGTTGGCCCCCAGAAAAATCCATCCTGACTGAAAAGTTAACAATGGGGGAAAACCAAAAAAAGTATCGTTTTGGCAGCAGTAACTGTGACGCTACTATTGGTAACATCTGGGGTCACACTACACATGTCATTGGGGGCAAGGGTATGAAGGTCCGCTCCATGCCTAGCCTGCTATCCAAGACTGGACAACGTCCTTTCCCTTGCTTGTGTGTGCTTTCTTGCCTGATTTTTATGATTTATAGAATCTTTGGACGACTCCAAATAGGGTGTAGAAAAATGTCAATGACGATAAAAAGAATGGGATGCATTTGAGCCAGAATTCATGTGTGCCACAGCAAAGGTTCTGAATACTTGTGTCAATGGGATATTTTTTGTTTTTTTTTTGTTTTTGTTCTTTATTTCGCCTTATACAATTTCTTGTATTAGGAATTTGGTAGTTTTCGTATACCCCTTGGGGTCAGAGCGCAGGGTCAGCCATTGTACAGCGCCCCGGAGCAATTACAGGTTAAGGGCCTTGCTCAAGGGCCCAGCAGAGCAGTGGCCTTTTTGGCAGTGACGGGGATTCGAACCAGCAACCTTCGGGATACCAGTGCAGATCCTTAGCCTCAGAGCCACCACTCCGCCCCCAAATTTCCGTGTGTGTGTGTGTGTGTGTGTTTTTTAAATAAATTAGCAAACATTTCTCAAATCTTGTTTTTGCATTTGTCCCTGTGGGTTTTTGAGTTAAAATGAATTTAAATGATTTTGGCATGAAGCTGGAGTATGACAAAATGTGGAAAACGCAAAGGGCTCTGAAAACTTTAGGAATTCACCAAATAATGGAAATCATGTGAAAATTTTCTAGGGGGGTCCCACCAATGGTGCACCCCTTCTGCTAGATACAACATTATCTCACATGTAATTTTTAGCTTGTAGTTATTTGTATATATTGCAGCTCATTTGGTTTTTGTTATACTTTGGAATGCATTATTCTTTACTCAGTTACCGTTTTTAACATGAGACAGTAATGTCTGCCATGCAGACACATTTTCTATAAGACAAATACAAAGCCAACTGGTACTTCTCCATACTGAAAAGGATTACCTGAGCTCAGAGAGGGATTGCTTGTTCCGTATTCTGACTTCCTCAGTTATTGGATATAACAGCAGGATGACTAACCCCATCACGATGAACACTACTGGGGCCGCTCCAATTAGCAGCTTCAGGATGTAGGCCACGTGGGGGGGCTGTTTACAAGCCCCTGTATCATAGCCGGCAAATCTGTAACAAAAGAGCAGACTCGGAGTAATGTGCAGTTACAAGTAGATGGAAGAGAATTCTGTTAGAAACAAAGTGATAATTAGATGCATTATGACTTCTGTGCTAAAAAGATTACAAGATTACTTTCAAGGCAACTCAGGCCCCTTCTTCAGGCAAGATGTAATCATTGTAATCATTGCCTGAAGAAGGGGCCTGAGTTGCCTCAAAAGCTTGCATATTGTAATCTTTTTAGTTGGCTAATAAAAGGTGTAATTTTGCTTGACTTCTCACTACATTTATAACGGCTAACACGGCACAACACCCTAGTACTACAGACTTCTATGCTGGAAAAACCATGGCATTTTACATGGATATGCAGTAAGCTTTATTTCTGTGGAATTAATAGCTTTAAGTGATAATTTTATATAAAAAATTGTCAGTTAATTATAAGAAATCCTCTCAAAATATCCACCCCAATTTCAGGTGCAGTGGTTAAGGCCCAGGACTCAACTCCACAAGTCTGTCAATTTTTGCCTTCCTGTATAACCTTTGCAAGTCACTTAACCTGTGGGTGCTCCATTGTAACAGACTAATCTTGTAAAGGGGCCTGAAAAATATAAAATGATCACACATTATTATTGCTATTTCTCCAATCCATAAAGGATTTTTTTGAATGTTTAAGAGGGGTCTCCAACACCACTCTTGGAGGGATACAGGTCATCCTAACCCTTTTCTTTAGTAGTGACCAGTTTTTTTTCTGCTAATTAACTTTTCTCTTAATTTTGATGTACTTGCTATTTAACACTCAGACTCCTTAAGTGTTTTCTTCCTTAATTAGCAGCCAAACAATAAAGAGATACAAAACGAGGCAACATGTGACCAGCTCACCTGTGTGCATAATAAAATATCTAAAAATAAAGAAAATTGAAGGTCTCCGTTAACATTCATCTGCTCAGACAGCAAAACATTTTGACTGTGCTCTTTTGGAAATGTCTGCTGTGGCAGAATGAGAGCAGTAACAGGCCATGGAATTCAATAACGGGTTTAATTAACAGCAAGAATCGGCTTCTCAGTAAGAAACTATTGAAGTAAAATTTGTTGGAGATAAAAGAGACTGAGCTGCTCATCTATTGGCTCACTTCACATCTCATTTTATTTGGCTGCTACATAAGGAAAAAAGAAGCAATTCAGAATGTTAAACACATCAATTAAAAGGAAGTGAAAAGACGTCATTGTATCAGTATGCTGCTGCTGGAGAATGTGAATTTCCCATTGGGATTAATAAAGTATCTATCTATCTATCTATCAATTCACAGCAGAATTTGGTCACTAATTAACAAAGAGATTGGAAGGAAAACCTGCAGTCCCTGAGGCCCTCCAGGACCAAAGCTGGACACCTCTGAACTACTGTACAGTATATACCACCTAAGACAGGGGTGTCAAACTCTGGCCTGGAGTGCCGCAGTGGCTGCAGGTTTTCATTCTAACCCTTTTCCTGATCAATGGTCACTTTTCACTGCTAATTAAATTGTTTTTTCCCTTCATTTGAGTAGCCCTGTAAGGATTCAGTCCACTGAATTGATTCATTTCTTCATTAAATGACAGCCAAACAGAAATGAGATGTGAAACGAGCCAAAAGATGACCAGCTAAATAGGGACTTCATGCTCCACACAATTTCACTCCAATCACTTTCTTAATGTGAAGCCGATTCTTGCTGTTAATTAAACCCGTTATTTAATTCCATGGCTTGTTGCTGCTCTCATTCTACCAGAGCAGACATTTCCAAATCTGTTGATTTTTCTATGAACACCGTCAAAATGTGTTGGCGACCTAAGAGATCAACCTTACTGAGACCTTCACCTTTCTTTATTTTCAGATATCGTGTGATGGGCACAGGTGAGCTGCTCATGCGGTGGCTTGTTTCGTGCCTCATTATTGTTTGGCTGCTAATTAAGGAAAAAGAGATAACTAAGAGGCCTGAGTCAAGCTAAATAAAACTAAGGTGAAGGAAGTTAATTAGCAGCAAAAACTGGTCACAAATGAAGAGGATGGTTAGAATGAAAACCTGCAGCCCCCCAGGACCAGAGTTTGACATCCGTGGCCTAAGAGATCCCTATCACCAAGTAAAGGGTGTAGTACATCGTGCTGATAGGCGTGTACAGTATAAATACAAAGACAACATGAAAAGAAGAAAATGACAATACAGTAGCACTTCCCTTGTATCCATAAAATTGTTCCAGAGGGGAAACACCCAAACATAATATTGCAGAATCTCTAATGACATGAATTACAAATGGCAGTGGATTATAGCACAGAGCTGTAATGTTACCAAATTGCATACTGTGGCAGATCCAAATCTGTACATTTGGCAATGCAGTGGGTCTGCAAACAGGATGGACAGAGCTTTAGCTGGCATCTCAGAATTATTTGTGCTGATTACATGATTTAAATCTATTTAGTTGGAGGTTAAGCGGCGACATGATAGAATTCAGAATCATGAAGGGGCAAATAGGAGTGATGCTGTCAAACTGAAATAAGTTTTTCAATAAGAATGCAGGAGTAGAGTTGGAAGTTGGTAAAGGGTAGATTTTTCTTTTTCATATAGAGAGCCGTACATGTGTGTAAATGAGAGGAAGGTCAGAGGAATGGTGAGGATGTAGGGAGTAGAGTTGGCGAAGGTGGATGAGTTTAAATACTTGGGATCAACAGTACAGAGTAATGGGGATTGTGGAAGAGAAATGAAAAAGAGAGTAAAGGCAGGGTGGAATGGGTGGAGAAGAGTGTCAGGAGTAATTTGTGATAGACGGGTATCAGCAAGAGTGAAAGGGAAGGTCTACAGGATGGTAGTGAGACCAGCTGTGTTATATGGGTTGGAGACGGTGGCACTGACCAGAAAGCAGGAGACAGAGCTGGAGGTAGCAGAGTTAAAGATGCTAAGATTTGCACTGAGTGTGACGAGGATGGATAGGATTAGAAATGAGGACATTAGAAGGGTCAGCTCAAGTTGGACAGTTGGGAGACAAAGTCAGAGAGGCGAGATTGTGTTGGTTTGGACATGTGCAGAGGAGAGATGCTGAGTATATTGGGAGAAGGATGCTAAGGATAGAGCTGCCAGGGAAAAAGGAAAAGAGGAAGGCCTAAGAGAAGGTTTATGGATGTGGTGAGAGAGGACATGCAGGTGATGGGTGTAACAGAACAAGATGCTTAGGGCAGAAAGATATGGAAGAAGATGATCTGCTGTAGCAACCCCTAATGGGAGCAGCCGAAAGAAGAAGAAGATAGAGAGCCATAATTGCGTGGACCTATTCGGTAAAAAGGTACTAAGAATGTCACAAACACATCTCTGCTCACCACACATCAGCAGGGTGCATATACAAAGCTATTTAATAATCCCATCTCTGGACTATAAAAATGAAGGTCAAACTTAGGGCCAGGAGAGCTTCCACATCATTTTGTGCTTTACTTGTATTCTTGTTTGCTTTTCTAGTTGTGATGTTTTATGTAATGATTGATTGTCTGGATGAGCTACAAATAATAACTTGAATGTGTTTGTTAGCTAAGCTGGAGACGCATCATTTTTCAATTCAAAATGCCTGAAAATATAAATAAAATTAAACAATTCCAAAGGTTGCAAAGTGTATAAAAACTGTAATGTTTGTCAATTTTAGGTTAAATGAAAGAATAAATTAGAAACAGGGAAGATATATGTTTCTCAGTAACCTAACGTTTAATCATGTGAAGTGAAACTAATCACTGTGTAATTATTTAGTAACTAACACAATTTCATTTATAAGAGTTATTTTCTGCTTCAGTGGAGCTTTCCCAGTAATGTGAACCAAATAAAAAAGCAATGTACTTTTTTAGTCTACAATTAAATCATGTTAAGATATAAACTACCTGAATATTCAACTGTTTTTCCCCTTAATGAGTAAGAAAAAAATGAAGTTATTTTATAGACATTCTTTTTTCATAATTTTTCATGTAATAGAAATACACAATTGCTGATGAAGTCGAAATAACAGCTGGTATTATATTTTAATGTATTACTATTAAATAAAATATTGGGCCATCTCAATGCAATATTCTAATTTGGCTTAATGGTTTTCAACTGTTTATATATTTAAAAAAAAAAAAATGTTCTTAAAAATAACCTGTTCAGCCGAGCACACCGTGGGAATTCATTTGTAACTAAAGTCTCACTTTAATCAGGTCCTGCAGTTGTTTCATGGCTCCAATTGCTTAATTTTCAGCGCGGATACCATTTTGCTGTGTTCTCCATCGTGAAGGCCTCATCACTCCGAGACACGTTAGTGGCATCAAGTTCAGACGGCCAGATGCATACCCAGCAAGACTGTTTCTAATTCTAGATGCTTTCTTTCTAGAGTACTAGGACAGAAAGTATCTTTGACAAATATTTCCTGGCTCAGTGGAATGGTTGATCCCCTCCTTTCTGATCTGTACCAGAGATATTTATGATTGTGTTGGGGTTACCAACTGCGCATTAACCACTTCAGTTTTCATCCATCTTTCACGTCAGCTGTCAATGTATCCACCACCATTACATATTCTGGACAAATCCATCTCTGTAACCCGTCATTCGGTGAATCCATTTACATTTGCAAGACTCTGTGTACTTTTGATAGTAAATATCAGTTGTGAGCTACAGAGTGGTATTCAAGTCTACATCTTAGGACTTCCTTCAATTCAAGACTAAACACACTTGTACATGTAGGTATCCACTATGTATGAGAGTCAGGCGTAAACCCAAACAAATCGAAAATCATTACAAGCTATCCAATCATCCATTTTCTGCACTTGTCTGGTTCGCAGGGGCAGTAGTCTAAGCATTACAAAGTAGCTTCTATCAATTTCTATTGACCTAAGTAAAAACTTACTCAAGACAAAGCGTTGACACTCCTAAAGAAACTCCAGCTGCAAATTTTGTGAAGAACACATAAAATGAATAGAAGATAGCTTCATGTCCCTTGGAGTGTGGATTTATTAATCTAAAGTCATCAACCACATCAGGCAACATGGACCTGAAAAGAAAAGAAGAAAGTAATAAATCCGTCTTCCTGACAAGTTCTGCCAAGGTCTAACCTGAAGTACATTCTTCCAGTCAACTTTTGTGCTATAAGGTGATGAATACATAAAGCTGATTTTATAGTTGATCACATTGTTACTAATGAAAAGGCAGTGTTCAAAACAAAGTGATTTTTTTGAAACTACGGTCCTATAACATTGGTCTGCACCATAAAAAAAGTGTACTTTTTAGATTTAGGTGTGCTGAATCCATTTCTGAAATTTCTCTACCACTTTCTCTATTGGGTTACATAAAAATAGCTATTTTGGGGAAAAATAAACTTTTTTTTTGTTTTAAATAAGTTACATTTGTTTTATGGCATAATTATTTTTCATGCTCCGAACATTTTTTGAAGCACATTTTAAGCTGGAAAATGTTCCTCTTTCTCGTTCTTCATGTTAGCTGAGGTGGAAATAATTGAAAATAATGCAATAAGTTGTACTTTTTTTCTCTCTTTTTTTCCCTTCAAAATAACTGAATTTATATTCAGAAGGTCTAAAAGAAGCCTTTTTATTGTACAGAAGAGAGAAAGTTATTGTTTATTTTTACAGAAATGTGCACGGTCAGGTTGATTCATCCATTGTCTTGACCAGATAACTGGTAAGCAAACGGTAAGCTAGAACATGGGAGCGGCGTCTGAACATGAGGAGATTCAACAAGGACGTCACGGAACAGACTTCTGTTGGGCATTCTACCGTGAAACACCTTCACAGGACTATAAAAGGAAAAAATGTAGTAAGTGACAACTCTTTTAAAAGTAATAATTTCAATAATGTGAAATTGTTTCAAGTGTAAATAATTTTTTTAATATATTACTTTTTTCAATTTTAAGCCTTAATTTTTCAAAACCTGGATGTGATAGAGCAGGCCTGTTGCCAAAACACCTAAAATTTCTGACGGGAGTACATTTTTTTTTTTTTTTGCAGGCCAGTGTAATTCCCCCATTTTCAAACCCTCAAACCAGTTCAAGATCGTGAAGGCCTTCTTACCATGGTAAAAGAAGAGAGGCTGCCACGCTCAGACCAGACGACAAAGCCACTGCATAAGCCACTATGATATTAGGGATGCTGACCAGCATAACTGCAAATGGGATGATCCACTGAAGGAGAGGAAGACCAAACAAAAACAGCAGTCATGAAGACATGTATGGCGATCATCTGAACAACTCATTGAGATAAGTCACAGACTGAGCTGCATATTATTAGCAGACCTGCTAGGATCTTACTAAAGCCTAGTACTGTTTTAAAAACATAAACTGTCAGTATTAACAAGCCACCAGAGCCGAAAAATACACAAAAAGGTACAGTAACTGAAATAATGTAACTTAAACTGGTCAACAAACATTTTGCTACTGGGATTCTTTCATCTGTACTTTAACAAATTTCACTTGCTGACTCCAAATCTGAAAACCGCTTTCGTCCAGCACGTCCCATTTTTTAGTTATGATGTTCCAGGTCTTGGACAACTAGGGTGACTGGACAGTAAAGGTGATGAGTTTCAGCATTTAAGAAATAAGTTTGGTCTCAAGAAAAGTGAAGCCAAAATTAAGGAAGGTGTTTTTGTTGGCCCTGAAATCCGTGAACTGATGCTTGACGATGAGTTCAAAAAGAAACTGAAGCCAACTGAATCAGCACCCTCATTCGTGCAGGTTGTCCAGAATTTTCTTGACAGCCACAGAGCAGAGAATTATACTGAGCTTGTGGAGAATATGCTGAGAGTATATTAGAATACAGGAGCCAGAATGTTACTGAAGATATATTGATATTCAAAAGTGTCAAAACGTCAATGATGTGTATTTCAAAAACCTGACGTGTTGGCTTAATAACGATTGCATATATGAAATCAGAGTAAAAACTTAATAAAGAGCTGCTCTGAAGTTCCCAGAAGCAAACAAAAAATATTTTTTTGTAGACCAGTGTTATTTTTTCTAGGATTACACAACTCTTCAATTATACAGTAAGATGAAGGGCTGGGGAAAACAATAGCTGCTGTGTACTGTACCTTTTAAAGTGCCCAGTTTACAGTATGTTGTGTTCAGAATTTTTATAATTTTTAAATGTATTAAAATAATGCCATTTCATGTTCAGGTCTCTGTTGTTCCTAGGAAACCCTGTTTGCCCACCCTGAACCCCTTTGCTGCAGGTGTGTCCTACTGTAGTGAATTGCCAGTGTCACTCACCCTTTTATTATACTGTAAATATGTCTGTGTGAAAACATACACTAAATTTTACTTCTTTCTCTCTCCTCCTTCGTGTATTTTTAAATACCTTTCCAGTGATGACATTACACCAAGTTGTGATATGTTTATCTTTTTCTGCCTTGAACATCTCAATGTCTGTCCCTGTTAGTGTGTGTTTGTTATATAGAATCCATTTCTTTCATTCATTTTCTGTTTCAGCTTCATTTTTTTGGTTGTTGAAATATTTTCATGTTCTTCTGAGACACCATGTTGCTTTTCATTGGCACCACTATTTGGTCAGTGTTTTGTCTACTTTACTATGTTGTTACTACACAGGAAACTGGAAGTCTGTGGTGCGTAACGTCTCAGATTTGACGGGATGAGGTCAGCTCCATGTACTTTGTGGCTGTCCGAGGTTACAGATTTAAAATAATGGCACTTCACACAGTTGTTGAGATTCAGTGTTCCTGGCTTTAGATCTTTGCCAAGTTATTGACTACAATTTAGTGTTGTATTTTGTTGCAGACTTATTGGTTTAACATCCTTGGTGTTAACGCCATGTCTGTCTCGGGCTCAGAATTCCTATTAAAAATGGTTAAGTCCAAGTTTCTCTTGGGCTAAACTATAGATAGATAGATAGATAGATAGATACTTTATTAATCCCAATGGGAAATTCACATTCTTCAGCAGCAGCATACTGATACAATAAATAATATTAAATTAAAGAATGATAATAATGCAGGTGAAAAACAGACAATAACTTTGTATAATGTTAAATGTTAACCTTTACCCCCCGGGTGGAATTAAAGAGTCGCATAGTTTGGGGGAGGAACGATCTCCTCAATCTGTCAGTGGAGCAGGACAGTGACAGCAGTCTGTTGCTGAAGCTGCTCTTCTGTCTGGAGATGATACTATTTAGTGGATGCAGTGGATTCTCCATAATTGATAGGAGCCTGTTGAGTGCCCTTCGCTCTGCCACAGATGTCAAACTGTCCAGCTCCATGCCAACAATAGAGCCTGCCTTCCTCACCAGTTTGTCCAGGCGTGAGGCGTCTTTCCTCTTAATGCTGCCTCCCCAGCACACCACCGCGTAGAAGAGGGCGCTCGCCACAACTGTCTGATAGAACATCTGCAGCATCTTATTGCAGATGTTGAAGGACGCCAGCCTTCTAAGGAAGTATAACCGGCTCTGTCCTTTCTTGCACAGCGCATCAGTATTGGCAGTCCAGTCTAATTTATCATCCAGCTGCACTCCCAGATATGTATTGTTCACATGTACTGTGTTAAGCCCTAAATAGCACTAGAGACAGTATATAAAAACATAATGCTGCCAAAAATCATGCCACTGTATGGTAAATCATCAATATTCATAAATGTGCCACAGCCTTTAACCTAAACACACAATGGCGTGTAAATGAAAAGCTATAAAGCCAGGTTTAAAATAAACTCAAAATGAACCATTAGTTTAAAAGTATGATAGTGATGACAATAGGAGTTGGTCACCAGACGTTGACACATGTAGTGAAACTAATGCATACAGCACTGTATGACCTAACTGCCATGATGTGCCCGGTGAATTCAGTCACATAAAGCTTTAGCATGGCAGAAAGGTAAAATGATTGTGATTAAGTGGAAGGACAGCTATCCCATTGTACTGGACTGCTGTGCTCTGGCTTTGAATCCGGTTAACCTCCAAAGCTTCTGCGTTGTGACTCGCGATGTGCTGCTTCATGCGAACCACCACAAAGGGTTAATGACACCACCTTTATCTGTTAATGTTTATTATTAACAGGTTGAATGTTAAAACAGAAAACATGAGTGCTCAAACTCTGCCAGTACAATTCCAACTCTCACAGTTAATACAGTGAACACTGATGATGTAACACCGACAAAGAAAGGATTTGTGAAGCGAACAAAACAAAATAATAAGATAAAAAAATAATTTACAAAAATAAAGAAAATCTACACAATGTGCTAAGAATGATTATTTAAAAAAAAAAAAAAAAAAAAGATATGAAACAAACAATATGACTGGCGGAGCCGAACGTGATTGTAAGTCGACGATTACCTGTAGTGTGTTTTTGTCCTTTTTTTTTTTTTTTCTATAAGTTTGTTTCCTGTCTTAGGGAGTCAAGGCTAGGGTGCTGTCAAAAAACAGGGACTGTTCAGGCCCATTTTGGGCTTTACAAGAAATAAATCGTTGTTGGTCGTTTTTCACAATTTGAGTAATAAAATATTGACACGTTTCATGAAAACTTTTTTTTTTCTTTAAAAAAAAAAAAATAATAATAATTTGGGTTCAAACGTTTTAAATCTGTCGCAGTGTCATTCCGAATATGCAACATAAATCACCATTTTGTGCTCCTTGTTCAAGGACACTGCCATTTTGTTTACCAGTGCCATGGCAACCTTCAGTTTCGTGACTGACATCACAGATCAAAAGTGGTGAATTACATCATCACCGCAAACCTATATAACATGGTATTAGCTTAATAGTATTGGCATAACAAACACATCTGGTTAATCTCCTTCTTTTCTTTAGACTTTTCCTTCCACTTTTGATTTGTTTCTTCTGAGATGACCTTTTCCTTTAGACTTTTAATACTCTTTTACCTAGCTCTTCATCTTCTGATCTTCATGCCTTTTATCTCCTCCAGGCATGATAAGAGCAGTGGGTGTAATGGTATGGGTTGCCAACACTTAAGATAGATTTTCACCTTATTAGCTAATAAGGGGATGTTTGATCACACAGATTGTATGATCTATCGTGGAGCCTGCTGTGGTAGACTGGCCAGAGGGGTCTGTTTGACCACACATTTCCTGGAAGCACTTAGGTGACCACCACATCCTATGTTCATCACCCGTGTCCCCAGCCTTCAGTCTCATAGAGCAGATTTGAGACCTTCACACCCTCGAAGGACAGATCAGTTACACAATGCTTTGTTGGCTGTGTAACAGAATTCCAAACAATCAGATAACCATTTGTTTTGCCAGCCCAAAATTAACATTATTTTCCTCTTCTGTACTGCGGTTTTCATTCCAGTTAGATTCTTCTTTGTTTGCATACTTATTGTAGGCTTTGTTGAATGTTATATAGTGTGCAGCTTAAGTCACATCAATTTGTGCAGCACTCTGAGCTTCTTAATGGAGAAGTGTGCGCTATACAAGTAGAGTACTGGATTGAACTGAATCTGAAAGCTTGTTTTAAGATCCTGTGATATATCTTTGACAGCAACACTCCCCATTGTGCTATTATTATAAACTCACTACCGCAAACACAGAATTCAGCCATTCTACTGAGCAACACTTTTTAATAAAAGACTCTTGTGCTGCTTCCTAATTCTATGGTTCCTATCAGAGATACTGACCAAAATGGAAAGCTTTGTTAATCAGGGTGGAGTGACCTTGGAAAAAAAAAAGACAAAAACAAAGAAGAAGAAAGAGCTTACTGAAATGCCACAGTATGCCGCTGTCTTCTTGCCAAACCTCTGCAGAAACCACTGCCAAAATGGGATGCTCACAAGAGCGGACATCTGGATAAGAAAAGAAAAGAGAGTTCGAGAGTTGCATTAAGGGTGCAGTTCTCTAATCATAAAAGTTTGTTGTATTTAAAAAGTTATTTTATAGTTCAGCTTCAGTATGAATTCTAAATGGTAGAATCATTTGGATGAGTGTAACTGAATGTAAGGAGGACCAGCACAGGTCACCAGAATGCCAGGCAGAATGCAACACTTGACGGGACTCCAGGCCATCCAGAGTCCACCAGGCCAATTTCCATTTGTTAAACTAAATCATTCATATATTAAGTTCCTTTACTGTGGCTTGGAATTCTACATACTTATGGTTAAACCCAAATCGAGTATGGGGTGACATGTAATGATATACTTTAAGCCTGATTAACTCTTGAAATAACATTGTGCTACAAAAGGCCAGGAGTATTTCTATGCATTCTGGCACTTTATGGTAACTCCTCAGTATTGCTGGGTGGGGTGGAGCCTCAAACAAAAAACACAATGTCAAAACGATAAGCCGTAAAGATAGCTTTAGAATTATTTGAAATTGAAACATTACTTGAATCGAGCGATAGTGATGCCAATGTGAATTGGTTATCAGACATTGACATGAAAAGTGAAACTGATGCATGATATGGCACTGTGTGACCAAACTGCCGTGATGTGCCCAGTAAATTTGCTCGCCTGAAGATTCACGGTGGTGCGACAGTAGCTGCATGAAAAAAAGCCAAGATAATTGCAATCAAGCAAGACATTAGGCCCCTATGCACTGTTCACAATGCGGCAACTGTCAATGTTTGTGTCAGGGGAAATGTGGAAGTCACTAAACCTTGCACTGTGTAGCCCGCAATAATGCAATGGGCATGTCGATCATGCAGGTCCGGCGCTGACATTCTATCTCCTGCAAGCAACAGGAAAAAAAAATATAAGTGTGCAAAGAAACGCAATTTTACTGTCCTCATTGCAGTGTTCGGCTGTGCGTTGGTGACTATCTCAAATCATATCACATGGAGGGCATGTACTAATTCTGCATTAGTACAGCAATGGGCACTAGACATAGGTTTTTCTACTATATGTTGATGTTTTGATATTTACATTAAAACGTTAGAAAGATTTAGATGAGAATAGGCCATTTAGTCCGGCAAAACCCACCAGTCCTCTCCGTTTAATTCCTCCAAAATAACATCAAGTTGCATTTTGAAGGTCCCTAAAGTCCTACTATCTACATGTTTCTGTTACACATAACAGGTCTTTTGGCTTGTTTTTCCTGGCGTAAACAGAATGCTTAAGAGGCTACTCCACTTTTGAACCAATGAGCCTATTTTGGCAATATCTGGTGCCTAACTGGGATAAGGAGCCACATCTGCACACACCTCCACTCACCAGTGCCCAGTTCGTCTTTTATTGACATATTAATACACTGTTCAAGAGTGGATGGCAAAACGTGGAGCTGCTTGCTGTTTGTTCACATGCCAAGACTTATTTGTGCATTTCTGTTCTGAAAAAATGGTAAATGTCATTTAGAAGAATGCTGCAACTGTACGCTGTCCGTCTTCATGAATATATGAGTATGTTAAAGGATAAGTTCAATATTTTTCAAATCAAAGCCGTTTCTTCATAAACTATATATGCATTTACAATTGTGTTCTAAAATTATGTTTTCTATAAATTAAGTTCTGGCAATTACAATGGCAAAGAGTAAATCGGAAAACTCTGAAGGCTTGTTTTTATATAACAAAACTTTTTCCACTTCATCAGTAAGTGTGAGAAAGGTATCTTTTTTTTAATTTGAAGAAAACACCTAACTTTAGAACACCGTTTCATGTGGTAAAAGCATATATACCATGTTTGTGGAGAAATAACTGATGTGAAAAATACCGAACTTATCCTTTTACAGATGAGCAATGCAAAGACTAATTATGCCCAAGGGCAAAGGTCACTCCTGGTTAATTAATTAATGTCTATTGTGGCATACGAACAGGCATCCCTGTCAGGAGAGAGCATAAGTTATTACCAGGACAGAAACATCATTGGCCAGCTGGATGGATAGATAGATAGATAGATAGATAGATAGATAGATAGATAGATAGATAGATAGATAGATAGATAGATAGATAGATAGATAGATAGATAGATAGATAGATAGATAGATAGATAGATAGATAGATAGATAGATAGAGAAAATTCACATATTCCAGCAGCAGCATACTGATAAAAACAATATTAATTAAAAACTGATAAAAAACAAAGTGCAAGTTAAAAAATGCAAGGTGGAGAGTGTGAGGCATAACAGTATAACAGTCAATAACTTTGTATAACGTTACCGTTTAAGGGTGGAATTGAAGAGTCACTTTGTTTGGGGGAGAAATGATCTCCTCAGTCTGTCAGTGGAGCAGGACATTGACAGCAGTCTGTCGCTGAAGCTGCTCCTCTGTCTGGAGATGATACTGTTTAGTGGATGCAGTGGATTCTCCATGATTGACAGGAGCCTGCTCAGCGCCCATCGCTCTGCCACGGATGTCAAACTGTCCAGCTCCGTGCCTACAATAGAGCCTGCCTTCCTCACCAGTTTGTCCAGGCGTGAAGCGTCCCACTTCTTTATGCTGCCTCCCCAGCACACCACCGCATAGAAGAGGGCGCTCACCACAACCGTCTGATAGAACATCTGCAGCATCTTACTGCAGATGTTGAAGGATGCCAGCCTTCTAAGGAAGTATAGAAGTGTCCAGTTTTTTTATATCATGCCCAGCCAGTATAAAATAATGGAGGGACCAGAGGAAGCCGGAAATTGGGAGTGGGTCCATCCCCCATATGCTAGGTGGTAGTGGTCTTCATGTAAGAGCCTAGTTGGGACACTTGCAGGGGTGCTAGGGAAATGAAGTCCAGAAGTGCAGCCCTGTAGGTATCCCTTGAGATCAGGAGAGGGCACTGTCAGGGGAGGCCCATTCTACTTTGTCTATGACCCGAAAGTGCATCCTAGAGGGGACGGAATGATACCGGAAGCACGGGTCTGACAATAAAGGAAGCCCACTGCTACAAATGGGCGAGTTGGAGTCGAAGGAGGAGGAAGGATAAGAAGAACCAGCAGATCATTTATTGGATAGTTGGTGGCTTGTTGTTGTTATTCTTATTATTATTATTTTTACTGTAAGACAAGAGGATTGTGAGAAGGTGCCTGAAAAAAGGAATAAAAGTCTTTTACTTTATTCTATTACACATGTGGTGTATTGATGGGACTGTGGTTTAGGGCACTCTGGTGCCCTCTTGTGATCACACAGTATAAGTATAAAATATTCTATTCATACTTTCACAGCCCCTTGCATTGATTCATCACTTACTAAAAGTGAAAGCAATGCTGAAGAGTTGTTGGTTTGAATTATCAGAGGAAGTGATAAGTGCTGTAACGTGCTTAGAGCATAAAGAGTTGAGCAACTTGATGAGTGGTTTGGATGTTGACAATAAAAATCAATTATTGGTGAAGTGGCTATTGAAGGAAAAACCTTGCCTTTGGCAGCAAGGTGCCTCACAGGTGAAACTTTGTGGTTTTGAAACCATCACCTGGTCATCTTCTATTTGGAGTTTACACGTTCTCCCTGTATCTGCATGGTTCTGGCTCCAGGTACTCCCAAGTTTTCGTACCACATCCCCAAATTATGTGTAAGTTAAGTTGCATGGTGATTCTACATTGGCCCCTCTGTGAGTATAGGGGTGTACAATGCAATGGCCTTGGCACCCTGTCCAGGATTGTTTTCTGCCTTTCATCCAGTGCTGCTTGGAGAGGCTCCATCCCCATGTTCAAGTTCAAGTCGGCTGTCATGTGTACTCCATACACTGAAACTCTTACTTGTATGTCTCCCGAGAACAGTAACAAAAACACAATACCAACTAAAATACACAAAAAAGTATACATAGTTTGCACCATTTATATGTATACAATAATATCTAGCTCAAGCAGATCCTTTGACAACTTTGAAAAAGTGTCTGGATGAGATGTAGGGACAACTTAACCGTGAGCTAACAATGCAAACTTGATGGACTAAAGCGCCTCCTGTTGTTTGTCAGACTTCTTCTGTTCTTATGAGACAACACAATAGCTGAGGATTATATGAGTAAAAGGAGAGGCACTTGTCTTTCTACCAAGACTAATGAATTCCATATACTGTTCTTTTAGAAGAAGGAACATCCACTTCTTTTTCCCCTGTGACCTGTATATCTATACAGTGTAACTTGGCCACTTCAGTCCACAGTAAGTATTCCCATGGGTTTGAAATTCCTGAGCACAGTATAATCTGCCATGTACAGCACTGAAAAAGTTAAGGCTGTGATTTAGTCACAAGTTAATTACAAAGCAAAGAAGAAGACATTCCCACAATGTTATGTGAAGCAGGTTAAATATTTTCATCCGAGGAAGAAGGTAAATCTCAGCCAAAAAACAACATAACCATTGGGGCACAAAGTATAATTTTATGTCATTATTTTCTTTTCCATCCTTTCAAACCTTGAATGAAAAGCAAAAGTGCAGTACTTACTAGAATCGTGAGAACAATGTTTTGAAAATGATCTCGAAGATCAGCAGCATATGTACAGAAGAGAACAAAATTACTCTGCACCATCTGTGAAAACAGAAATTCAAAAGGAAGTCGTTTAACATTTGACTTTATACAAATCAGTGCACCAATTGTTGTTTTATTTACATGGAATAACTTATAAATGTGTTTAGAAATTAACTTTAATTCAGGTAAATTAATTTTGCCATCATCAAGTCTGCCTAAATCCAGTTGACTGGCACGTGTGGGGTGCAGCAGGAATAAGTCAAGAAGCAGCTACAGATAAGGATGGTGGTCTGTTACAAGGGTTTTCCTATGTTCAGTCATTTTGGGCCAGTTTAGGGAAAACTCCAGACCATCATGAGGAAAACATGGAAGCGCCATACCAGTTGAGGTCATCCTGTGACCACCGATTTGTGCTTCCATGCCACCCACTAGGACATGTGTTACCTATAAATTATTGTGGATATTCAGGATATACAGTAAATGGCTTGTGGTCGCTCAGACCAAAATATTGCTGAACCTGCTATATCTGAAGGAGTATCAGAATAGAAGAATGGAAAATAAAGCAGGGTGTGAAAACACCAACATATCAGGGAGGGCTCAAGCAGAAATCTTGTGTGCAGGCTGTATGTGAATAAATAGAAGACACAAAAGAAAGTTTGTGTTTGCCAAATAATTGGCATCTTTGCTTGGTGAGCACAATTCTGGTGAACCTTACTAACGTTGCATGGCAGAATTGCTTCCTTGTTTCTATAAAGCAGGCAGCTTTTTCCTGTCATTTCCTTTTCTAACCGCTTAATCCAGACCAGAGTCATGGAGGTGTAGGTCCTAAACAAGCAGTTCAGCAATGGATGACTCTTAGCCTGGTCTAGTTCTAGATTCTGAGAAGGTGCTTGACATAATGTAATTTATTAAACAACTAACCTTAGAGTTAGGGAAGGGCAAGCTGAGCTGTCTCTAGATAGAAGATGTCCTTTAAGGCTTATGGGCAGTGCACACTAATCTACACGTCACCAAACTGCTGCTCTTGTCCTCCAAGATGAAGAATAATCCAGCTGTGACTTTCATGGCAAACCTTCTGAACTGAGAGGAAGCAGATTTGCCTGATAAAAGTCTAGTGGACAGAATGATTTCTAGGGGTGCATCGGAGCGAAAAAGTAATTTTGTGGATTGTGAGTAGTTAATCACATAGAGTGCTGAAATATATCATGCATGTGCTCAATATGCAAGTTAAACAAGCAAAAAAGTTAAACATCTGAGGAAAACTACTAAGTGGCAGGTTTCCTACAGTATTTCCTCCCATCCAATCATCAGTTTATTTATGAACGTTGCATTTTAGTCTATGAGCTAATAGAAGGAAGAGTATGTCCCATGTGTTTAAAATGATTTCATTTTTCTATTCATGTGAGCCAACCTAAATATTTGACTTTCTTTTATAGTGGCTCAAAGGAATGCAGCCGAATTCATGAAAAATGTCTGCTATGGCTTCATTCATCTCTGGGAATTGTGCACTTTGTATTCTGTTTGAGACTCGCCAAAGTCCCGAAAGCCCAGTAGTCAACTAAGCAGCAATCTTGTTCTTGTTTATGGGTGAGACTATAAAGTATTGTTTTCAGAGACATTTTATGTTAGAGTCATTGACGTAAAAGGAGGTAAGACACTGTTAGAAGCAAAACTGGCCTAATGTTGTACTATGAAAAAAATTAGAGAGAGGTTATTTCCACACTGAAGATTAAGGAGAAAGTTGCAGACATGACATTTCACCAGCTATGTCTTTCATTTTTCTTTTAGCACTGATATAGCCTAAATCTTTAATTTTCTTTTGCAAATCCACGCCATAACAGTTCCTGACTAATTTCTGTAACAAGCTTACTTAAGGGTGCACATCTATGTTGAAGGTATCAAAAATGGCAACACAACCACAAATTACAAAATCAAGCATCTGTTTCCCATCAGTGATCAGTAAAGTACTGACTTAATATAACCGATCCTGTTTTTGTCAAAAGCCCGTTCACATTTTTGTTTCGTTCTGCTTAAACCACCGCAGTTCCCTCTACACTGGTTATTGGCACTCATGGCTGTCTCACTTACAATTAATCCAAAATGATGTTGACAAAATTTTGACTGGCAAAAAATGAATGTGTGTGTGTATATATATATATATATATATATTTGACTCATGATGTACAGGATGGATTTTAGGATTTAACTGTTTGCCTTTAAAGCTTTACATGGCTTAGCCCCTTCTTAGCTTGTCTATCTCCTCTTCCAGGTCTCTTAGGTATATTGGCCAATTGTTACTGTTCATTCCACAAACATGCTTGAAGCCTAGAGGTGCGATAATGACTCCTAGGTTCTCAAATAGTTTACCCCTCACAATGAGATCAGCTCCCACAACAACTACTTCTTCTTCCTCATTTTCCCACTTCTTTGTGAGGTTCATATACCTGGTCATCCTTCTCGATATACAGTAGCTCGGTGAGGCACCTCCTCCACCTCAATCAGACCCTTTTTCCTTCAAATCTTCTTTAATTCCATATATCCACCTCTGCTTTGACCTCCCTCACTTTCTCTTTCCCATCACTCTTTTGCCATCATATTCATTGTCTTTCCTCATCACATGTCTGTTCCACCTTAACCTACTTCCCTGTACTATCTTAGATATCTCTCCCACTTCTGTACTACCACTGATTGACCCATTTATTTTTCTGTCCTTTTTTGTAACTTCACACATCCATGGGACACAACTAAGTTCTCCTGCTCTCCCTTTACTGCTCATGTCTCCACTCCATACATCATGGCTGGTCTTACTGTCTTAAAAACCTTACCTTTAATCTTCAACTTAATTCTTTGATCACACAATACTTTTGATACCTTCTTCCAATTATTCCATTCACACTACACTCTATGGGTTATCTCTGCATGTAGCTTTCCATCTTGGGCTACCACTGATCCTAGATATTTAAATGTATCCACTCTTTTTTCAGTAGCTCTACCTGCAGGCTAACTTCTGAATCCTGATCATCATCAAACTTCATATACTCTGTCTTCTTCCTACCTTCAACTGTGTATTTTCTAAGGCCCTTCTCCAGTCTTCCAACTTCCTTTGCTCTTCCTCTTTTCTGATGCTACACAACACAATGGCATCAGCAAATAGCATGTACCAAGTGAATTGGTCTTTTATCCCATGACTCAACAAATCCATGACCAGATCAATGAGGCAAGGACTTAAAGACAATCCCTGATGCTGACCTACTCTAACTGGGATCTTCTCTGTTACCTCAACACTGCTTTTAAACCCGAGTCCTCACTCCCTCATACATATCCTGGACAATCCTCATATACTTCTCCAGTCCTCCTTTCTCTCTCATGCACCTCCAGAACTCTTGACATGGCACTCCATCATAAGCCTTCTAAACACAATGTGCAAACCATTCTGTTTTTCTCGATGTTTGTCTAGGAGCTGTCTTGATGCAAATGCTGCATCAGTTGTTTCTCTCTAAGGCATAAAACCAACTGCCACATCTAATCACTTTAAATCACAATTAAAAACCTATTTTTATTTACTTGATTTTAGGTCATTTTGAAGGGCTTATTTCCAATTTTCTTCTTTCATTTATATTTGTATTTGTGTGTATGCCGTGATTGTTTGGTCTGTTTTGATTTTACTTTCGTTTTTTCCCTTCTTTTACTAGAAGTTCTTATGTTCTACTCTTGATTATTAATTGGCTATCTGGTTTATATTGTTGTAAAGCACTTTAGTTAACTTCTAGTTGTGTAAATTGTGTTATAGAAACACATTTGACTTGCTCCAGAAATGTGCTTTGTGATATCCAGGCTAAGCACTGCTCACCAGTTGCAAAGTGGTGGCCTTCTACTTACACATCATGTTGAGCAACAGAAGGAAACCCCCCTTTCATTGCAGATATCACAGCTTCGGAGCTGCAAGTGTCATAGTTCTAAGTGTTATGATTTAAATTTTTTAAACCTGCTTTTTCTAATAGGGTAATATGGGGAGAGAGGGGCTGTCCCGGCAGTGTTGGAAAAAGGCTTGGGGTAAAAGTAAATGGATATCCTGTCTGAATAAAATGTGTGATGATACTCCTGTTATTATTTCATACAGAACAGCGCATAAAGTATTCAAAAAATATACTAGTGAAGCTAGTGTGATGCCTGCTGAGTGATTCATAAGGTCTACAACAGTTTGGAGGCCTTCACTAAATACAGGACAGGCCATTTCTCATTAGAGAGATTAGTGTTTTTAGCAAAATGAACAGAAAATGACATTCAAGTCACCTAGTTTTCACGCAACAAGGATACAAATCAGCAGTCAACATTTGGTTTACTTCAGGAAACTGAAACGCTAACGCATCGCATTTGGGAAGCCAGATTCTTACCTGAATGGCAACAGATATAAATAGAAATGCAGCCGTCAGTTTAATGTAAGGTCCATGCTTCATCACCAGCTGTAGGCCTTTTAAGAACGGTATTGGCTTGTCAGTTTTCAGAGCGTAGGGGTCTAAGTGATGCAAACACAAACAGACACAAAATAAATAAATACAGTCATTCTGTTGGCAGTGCAAAGTAAAACAGGCAGATTACTTCGATTTAGAAACCAGGGCAGTTTATAACTGTAACATATCAGCAGCACCCTCACACCTATCAATGGTAAATATTTTTTTAGAATGATTAATCCTTAAAAAAAAACTGTAGAACTGTTTTTGCTACATCTATGTATCAATGACCCCGGACCATTTAGGAACACAGTTAAACATCTACGTATAGACACTGGCACAGGCAGCACCATCAGATGTGTCTAAATGCTCAAAGCAGGGCGGTGTAAGAGCAGCTGGGAATAAAGTCGGCCCAGCACAGTGATGTACAAGGCCAGTTGTGACGAAGTCTGATAGTAAAGACATCATCATAGCATATTCGCTAAGCTTTTTGTTATCATTATTATATTTGGTGGTGGGTTTATGAATGTTATGTTATTTTCATTTTTTAATGTTTTTACTAGTCTTGGTCTAGTGAGCTAGCTAGCCTTACTGAACTCTTCATTCTGCAGTTGTGTAGCCAAAGACACACAAAGTTACAAGCCATCAGTAGAAAAAATGAAAAGCACAACCTATTCAGAGTTAACTGGAGGAAATAATGTCCTTCAGTTTGCCTTTTTTCATGTTCTCCTTAAGGTTTTAGAAGCATTTATGATTTTTCCTCCATTTTCAGCCCAGCTGTTTTACTTTAGGACATTAGAACACAGTGAAAAGGACAGGCCTTTCAGCCCAACAAGTCTGGCAATCCTCTTCACCTGCAGTCTCCTCATCAAGTATCAACGCAAACAGTATTTAGCAGCCGGATGTCACACATCCTTTAAACTTTTTTAAGAAATGAAAACTGATTAAGTCTGCCAAACATCACAAAGCTATCTGGCAACATAAGAGAAATCCAATATCTAATGTTAGATAATGTTAGATACAGTGGCAAACAGTCTTATGAAAAGTGTTGATCAGAAATGTATTCCAAATTGTGTTTTTTTATTTAAAATTTTTCTACCCATATTCCACTTTCAAATTGTCCAGATATAATGACACATGTGGGTGGGTGCTTGATGATTGAAAAGATGTGTATTCCCAAGAATTAGGATATACATTATTTTATATTTTAGAGTTGGGAGTAAATATACACTATGCATACTTTTTTCAAATTAATCGGAATTAGGAAATCAAGCATGCAAGTTAACATGGTAACACTTTATAATAACTTTCATTATGTTACTAAAATATCCTTACAAACTTTTACAATGATTAGCTACTGCAAAAAAAAAAAAAGCTACAACTAATGAGCATATGATTTTGAAAGATTTAAAGAAGAATTTATATTGTTTCTTAAAAAGTTATCCAAAGTGACTTTCAACATTTGAGATGTAATTGGTTATGTTTCTTTTCTCAAATTGGAGCACTGGCAGGTAAAGGGTCTTGCTCGGGGCCACAGTGTCAGGATTTGATCCCACCAACATCAGGGTTTGTAGTCCAAAGCCTTAACCACTACACCACACTGCCTGTTATTACAGTGTGTGTGACCTGTAGAGGCACTGCAGACCCCTAATGCAGGTTCAAAAGACCTGTTATTTGTCACAAGATCTTAAGCTGTTTCTTCAAGGGTTCAATAAACAAATCAACACAAGTGTTTTCCTCTCCTTAAACTCCTCCCAGACAAGCCTGGTCCACTCCACCTGACTCCAACTCCCAAACTGAGGTGAAGCAGATTCTTTTATGTTAGAGATAAATGCCACTGCATTGCATGGTGGACACACTTTTGGGACATGTGGAAGTTCCATAACGCTGGGAGGTCTTCTTCTGGCAGCACCCAGGGACTCCAACAGGGCTGCCCTTCTGAACAGCAAGTCCTATCTAACCTGTGGGTGTCCAAACTGAGGCCAGGGAGGAGGTGTACTGCCACCTATTATGTTGGGGGATGAAGGGCTTTGTGTCGGTAGCTTCCCCCTGTCTGTCCATTATTACTTCTGCCTAACTGGGAAAACGAATGGGAAGCCATCTTGGCCACACTCCAAAAAAATGCATATGCATGTATTTAGCAAAAACATCTGCCAAAGGTGCGGTGGGCTGGCGCCCTGCCCAGGGTTTGTTCCTGCCTTGCGCCCTGTGTTGGCTGGGATTTGCTCCAGCAGACCCCCATGACCCTGTAGTTAGGAAATAGTGGGTTGGATAATGGATGGATGGATGGATCTGCCAAAGGGGTAAGCAAGTCAAGTCAGTAATTCTTACAATTTGGAAAGCAAGACCTAATGTCATGATTTAAAACACATTTCACTTGGCTTGGATTTCATTTTTTTTGCAGTGCAGGTTCCACCTCCACCCATGCAGTCCATCCATTAAGCTATTGTCCTCCATTCCATTCCAGTCAATCAATTACGGCATTTCCAAGTGTTCTCAATAATATGAATTGCTTTTTGATGGCATCATTAGTTCACACAATGAATTAGCATTATTTAGTGTTTGATATTAACTTGGTAAGGAAAGTTATTATACAGTAAAGTGCTACTATTAGTATCATCTATATTGAGAGACAATTCATTGCATGTAGTGAAACTGTAGACTTTATATAAAAAAAAAGTCAGTAGGATTCATTATGTAAATATTTTTAAATCATTGAATGCAAAACAAAGGTAGCAGAAACAAGAATGATATTTTTTTATAATAAGTGATGGAATAAAGGGACTAATGTACCACCACTCCCACACCACTGCTTCTTTTGAATTTCTTAATTCTTTCTGATCATAACCTCGCAAAATAAAAACAATATCCTATTGTTAACAGTTTTTATTGTTTATTAGTATTGTTACAGCTTTGAAGATCTTCAGAAAAAGGATAGAATTTTCTGTGCTGCCTTCTCTGAAGCTCACCAGTGGCTGGAGCCTCACAAACAGCCCCTCTTTTGTAGGAAATCTCACTTCTGAGGCATACGTGCTAACGTATTCAATTATTGATGTATACAGTATGACATTCTTTCTGAAAGTCGATGGTAGCTTGTAAGGGGGATGCCAAACAGCAGCGGGCACTGATTTCCTGGAGAGATGGCTGAAGGGCAGTGGACAAATGACATTGCATTAAGGTTTGTAGATATTTAAAATGAGATGCTTTGGGCTAAAATGGGTATTCTTCAGAGCTTGACATTGACTGACATTTTATGTAGGAGTGAACAGGCACATAAGAGAAGAAAAGGTGGAAGGTGCCCACATCCCTGAGTGGTGCTGCAGCGCCTAAAGGAGGCAGCGAACTCTTTTAGCTCAGTGAAGACTCGACATTTTACATTAGTCACTTCGTCAGTGCTCTAATACGGTGTCCAAATACTCAAAGAACAATCAAACCCGCAAATATTAAAAAATATATACATTGATAAAAATGAGAATTCAAAAAAGGATGTGCATTTACTTACCATCTTTTTCTTTGACCCCCATAAATAAAACCACTGTGCATAAAACAAACAGTGCACCTATGACACCTGCAGCTATCATATAGACTTCTTTCTGTCAAAAAAAATAAAAAGAAAGAAAACTGTGTGAGTTTTATAAACGTTCAGCAACTGCAGGCTGTCATTTATGTGGAAGCCACATTTATAATTTCAGGAGGATAGATAGATAGATAGATAGATAGATAGATAGATAGATAGATAGATAGATAGATAGATAGATAGATAGATAGATAGATAGATAGATAGATACTTTATGTATCAATTAGTCAGAAATTGTTATGGAACAAGACCCTAATAAACACCTTATGATGTCGAAAAGCACCAATGACGACACTAAAACGGGTGCTACTTATTCTGCATCTGTTAAGTGACTTATTACCTTCATAAAGGCTTTGTTTGAATCAAGCAACACTAATGGCCGCACTACAGCAAGATCTTCAAGCCATTAAATGATTAGTAATATTTTTATTAACATTTGTGCATTTAGTTATTATTTTTTAATGTAAACTTTTTAAACTATTTAAATATTAAAACTACAATGTAGCCCAAATGTTTTAAAGACATACATTTACTATCTCACTAACTGAATATGAAATCCTGTTGCACAGTGTATTACTGTGGAAGTCTGCTAATCCATGGTGCATAGTTATAGCTAATTCTGGTGTTGTATGAATGCTAGGTATACCCGCTTTATGGCACCCCATGTGTACAGCTTTACCTGCACGTGAACAGCCTCCTTAAGCCAAATGAGACTTCTCTATAGCGCCCCACATGTACGGCTTTACTTACATGTGGTGGGCTGCCTTAAGCAAACAGGCCTATAACTTGGCAAGAGCAGACCAAATGGTTATCTTCAAACCTAAGGGTCACCCAACCCCTGTACCACTTAGCAAAACAAATGCCCACTCACCATGCTGCTATTTATTGAAGGCATCCCTTCTCAGCCAGCAGTTCTTGTCAGAATATGGCAATCACCCACACTAGGTGCCCTAGACAAAATACCTTGTCCCAGCCAAACAACATTCACATTATATTGCAATAAAACAAAATTAATACAAAACCGTAAAAACCAATAGTAGCAAAATGTAGGAAATTTATTTAAAAGATTAATTTAATCTCCTTAGCGTGAAGTTTACCCCTGGAAAAATGAGTCAAAAATTTTGAATTTTTTTTTTCTTTTCAACAAGAAAACAGGCTTATTCTCTCATGTCCAAAGTTTACAGTGACAAAGAGATGGATAGGAGGTAGTCAGATTTATATAGCACCTTTCTAGATCCTCAAAGCACAGTACATAAACAGTGGGGAGTCACTTCAACCACCACCAATGTGCAGCATCTGGATGATGCAATGGTAGACATTTTTCCACCTGCATGCTCACCACACCTTAGCGATTAATTGGTATAGGGGTGAGAGAAAGAGATTTACAAATTGTTCTGCTTTATAATAATAATAATACAGTTTATATAACACCTTTCCCATGGTCAAGGTGCTTCACAGAGTCTCAGAAAGAACAGCAGAGTATAAATAACATTGGATACAAATAATATCGACATACAATACTAAGAACTGATAAATACAGGATATACAAAGCATTACACAGAAAAAAAGACAATAAACCAGAGTAAATTACTAAATCCAATACTAGAAGAAAAGGCTGAACAAATAACATAATTGGTGATATAATACATGCACATATCATCCTGAGCATCTGCACAGAGAGGTAAACTGAAAGAAGAGGCAGAGTGTCAGGTTAAGTTGAAAGCCTTCCTGAACAGATGAGGTTTTTTAAAGAATGAATGGAGTCAGCTGATCTAATTAATTTTGGGATGTCATTCCAAAGTCTGGGTGCTATGGAGCTGAAGGCCCTGTCACCCATAGAGTGCAGGTTAGTGTGAGACACAAGATTACCAGAATCAGAGGACCTTAGTAGGCAAACAGGAGCATAGTGATTTAGAAGGTCACTGATGTAGTTTGGTGCAAGGCCATTTACAGCTTTGTAGGTTATTAATGGAATTTTATATTCAATCCTTAAAGACACAGGGAGCCAGTGAAGGCAAAGCAGGATGAGTGTGATGTGTTCACTGCTGCTGGTTCGAGTAAGGACTCTTGCAGCAGAGTTTTGAATCAACTGGAGCTGTGATATAAGATTAGAAGGGGCTCCTGCCTCATAAGAAAATGAATTATTGCTGGACATTTTCGTTTTTACTTGAAAGCTTTTTAATAGGAATATAGAATTATTTGTTGGTTTTCTGATCTCTATTTAGCAAACTTCACCTATTTTTTGCTCTCAAATTCAACTGTCATCTCTCTTTTACTAAAATAATAACTAATGAGGTTGTTTGAGCTTATTCTTTCTCAAGTGATCATTGTCATGAGCTACATGGGGTGCTCACAATATGACAAAACATAAAGAAATATTACAAAATGTTAATGCTGTTTGATGTAGAATTGTGTCCCACAACGTTTTGGGGTGACAGATATTGTGTACGTCTTAGATAATAATGGTAATCCATTGCATTTCACTTTTTTCAAAAAGATAGCCTCATCATATCTTACAGAGTCTGGATGGAATTGATGTGTCACAAATTTGTAATTTGAAATAATAAAGTGTGACATTTTATGACTTTCCCTTGTTCATCAATAGTAATTGAAATAGAAGCAGCACCCTGATGAACTGAATTCCTCATCTGCAGGGCTCTGCATAGCCATAAAAGGCTTCCTAGCATTCGATAAGCATTTGCTTACAGTTTACTGGGCAAAGTTATTAGTATAAATCCATATATTTATTTGGACCATAATTTAATATATAATACAAAACACATATCTATACTAATAAAAGGCAAAGCCCTCAGTCACTGACTCACTCATCACTAATTCTCCAACTTCCTGTGTAGGTAGAAGGCTGAAATTTGGCAGGCTCATTCCTTACAGCTTACTTACAAAAGTTAAGCAGGTTTAATTTCGAAATTCTACGCGTAACGGTCATAACAGTCAACAACGCTAAACTTTCTTATTTATGGCCCCATCTTCACGAAATTTGGTAGGCGGCTTCCCTGTGCTAACCAAAATCAATGTACGTACTTATTTCGGTGGTATGACGCCATTGTTGGCCACCATATTGAACTTTCCAACAGTCTTTGTTACTTATGGGCCCATCTTCAAGAAATTTGGTACGTGGGTTCCCAACGCTAACTGCATCCTACTTACGTACATATATATGTCCATAGCCTGCAGCTCGGTCGCCGTGTGAGGCGGCGTTGGGTCCCCCATCCCCACGCCTCCCACGTAGTTGGCTGCCTGCCTATATAAGGCCGTCCATCGCTCCGGTCTCTTCATTCCCTTCCTTGCTTCACCACGGTATTCACGTCTCCCTGCTGATAACTGCATCCTTTTTATTTAATCCACGGCTTCTCCGCTGTTTTATTGTTCGTTTATTAGGACTATAGTTATTGTGTAGGTATTTTAGACTTATTTTACATTGTTCAGGTACCCATTTCCTTTATCGTTGCAACCATACCCCCATTAACATGTCTATCGAGGTGATCACCATCGATCAAAAAACTGTCACTTACCGAGTGGTTTCCATGCCCGGAGATGGCGACTGCCTTTTCCATTCTCTGTGTTACATATGGCACAGCCATATCAGGCTCACTCTTGATATCCGGAGGAACATTGTGTCTTATGTATTGAATGACTGGGACAGGTTCAAGGTGTGGACTGATGACGGTACAGGAGATAATTATACTACACAGGAGCACTGTAAGAGTGAAATGCTTAAGCCCTTCACCTATGGTTCTGCATGTGAGTTGATGGCGGCCGCTGAATTGTTCGGTTGTCGCTTTCAAGTGTACTGAAATGGCCAAATATTTTATACCTTTGGACAACCGCCAATGCCTCTTAAACATATTAGATTCACAGGTGACAATTTCAGTAGTGGACACTTTGATGTTTATGAATGTTTAAACTCTCAAAAGCTGGATGCGAAGTTATCGATGAAACCCATTTCAATTCAAATGCTTCCAATTTCCAGTAAGGCTCTGCTTCACAATGACAATTAATAAGTCTCAGGGACAGACCCTACAAAAGGTTGGCATTGATTTGAGGCAAGATTGCATTTCACGTGGCCAACTATACGTTGCATGTTCAAGAGTAAGCTCAGTGCACAGCTTGGTCATATTACAACCGGGGGGCCAAACTGACAACGTGGTATACAAAGAGATCCTTAACTAAGAATTATTGGTATATTTTCCCTCAGTTTAAAAAGGTTTACTTTTCTTCTTAATAAAAATTTTAAAGCAGTACTTTGCCGCTGCGAAGCACGGGTATTTTGTTAGTCTACAATATACTTTACTACTACTACTTGGTACAGCGTTACTTATGCCTCCAAAAATTTCAGCCGTACTGCCTGATTTAATGAATTCTCCATAGACACCACTTTCTTATACTCACTTAAATGGAAGCTGATCTATCCAACCATCTTCTTTATCCACTTTCTGCAGTGCAGGGTGCAACAGACAAAATACCACACTCACACCGAGAGGCACAGATTTATGTATTTTCATACCCTGCTGTCTGTTGCCTATGATGTCAACACAAATCCTCTTTATGTGTAAACAACTCAACATAGAAATTAACACAGACTGCATGGACATGATCTAAGTTTGTTATATTTGGCTAATAAAGACATTTATTTGTCTTAGAGTATTGTGACCTTTTGATTAATAGTCTAATATAATTCCATTCCCAGATTGGTTAGCCGACTGAAAAAATCCTGGTTGCACTCCATGTGGGGTGAGTTATTACTTGGATCTCTTCTGTCTTTCACTTGCTGCAGCCTTCATACTGATTGTATGCAATTCCTTGGCTGTTCTTGATTCTTGTGTTGAATACGTGATTAGTATAGTCTGTAGCACTTAATTAATATAATAATTGGCACAGTCTTACATTCAGCCCTCACTCACTCGCTGAGGTGTTCACTGTTTTTAATGCTGTTATTGACTGGTTTCATTTTTGTATCGGTGGCCTTAATGCTGGTCATATGCCCAACTTAAGATTTGGTTTTTGTTACTGGCCTGCTTCAAAAGGTGTCTCAAGTGCCACTGGGACATTTAATTGCACTGTACATGGTAGTCTCTATACATAATCACGGTGTAGGAAATGATGCTATTTTCCTGCTTTTTAACTTTAATAGTGCCTTTTTACATTCCCTTTTTCATTTATTCTGCTATACTTACTGTTTGGAAAGAAGGCAAAAATAACTTATTTTCTTCTTATTTGTTACTGCAGGACCTGTAAACAAACTCATTATAATGAGCAGCCATGCCATGTAAGTTTCACCAACATCAGACAAAACTCTAAATCCGATGCTTTTAATTTGACACTTACTTGCCATAGATTACATGCTGTAGTTTGTGATAAAAGAGTGCTAGGAAGTGTTGGTGCCTTTAATTCTTTTAGATCACTACTTTCAGAAAACTAAAGGCTGTCATCCAGCATCTCCTTCTTATAAAGCATGGATAACTGAACACACACTCTCTTATTCTCTCTAAATTCCATTTCCTGGATCAAAAATTATATTGTACCTAGTCTGGGAAAACCTATTCAAAAACATGACATTCTAGATGCCTAATGTTAAGTAGTCCAAAAAATGTTTTACTTACTACCTGTACCATTTTTTTTTCACTTTTTAATAATTAATTATTTATTTATTTATTTTACTGAAATCTCACAACATTCCATACAAATACATCAATTTTACAAGAATAGGATTGAAAACAAATCAACCCCCATCCCAGAGAAAGGGAGCATGGCCAGCAGAATAAAACTAGTAACCTAGTAAAAATAAGCAAATAGATAAAGTAATAAGTGAATATAGATAAATGGAGAAGACAAAAAAAAAACTAGCTGTCATTCTGTTATAAAGCAAAACAAATTTGAAAATCCATCCATCCAATGTCCAACCTGCTGAATCCGAACACAGGGTCACGGGGGTCTGCTGGAGCCAATCCCAGCCAACACAGGGCACAAGGCAGGAACCAATCCCGGGCAGGGTGCCAACCCACCGCAGGACACACACAAACACACCCACACACCAAGCACACACACTAGGGCCAATTTAGAATCGCCAATCCACCTAACCTGCTTGTCTTTGGACTTTGATTTCTGTTTGGCTTTCATTTAATTAAGAAAATAATTAATTCAGAGCACTGAATCCTTAAAAACAGGGCTATGAAAATGAAGGGAAAAAGAAGTTAATTAGCAGTGAAAACTTGTCATTGATTAGGAAAAGGGTTAGAATGAAAACCTGCAGCCACTGTGCACTCCAGGACTGGAGTTTGCCACCCCTGTCCTAGGCCCTTTTCATAAGGTATAAGTTTGTGTGTTATGAGATGCAAGGTATCCAAGGATTTTTGTGAAATGAGAAGAAAATAATCAGGAGATGATAAACCTGAGTCAAAAACCATAGTGGAGAAAAGTAAGATCAAAGCTGAGAAGACCAAACAAGGCAAACAAAACACAAAGGCAAAATGAGATTCAAAGCTGAGGACAAAAAGTCATTCAAAAATGACCAGAAATGAATCCTAACACTAGGGCCTCCTGGGTATAGAAACTAATTATCACTTATAGAGTTTTTTATTTTCAAAATGTGAATTCACCCAGGAATAATGCATACAGGGAGTGGTGCCATATTCATACCGTCACCTCCTGTGATGACATGGAGGCAACATCGTGATCCAGTCACACATCATACCATCATATTGACTGCAACGAAATTAAACTTTGTCAAAATGATTGAAATGATTAATAAACCCCAAAACAGGGTCTACATAATAAATAAAATCCAAAATATTGGAAAATACACATATAAAATATGTTAAATGGTAACACTGTGGGGTGTCATGCTTTCATTTTAAGGCCCATGGGTATTTCCTTATGTTGATTAATGTAAAGTACTCCTTGATTTTTATTTTTTTTTATTATAACGTGATTAAACAATCCAATGTCATCAGTAAGGTGATCGTCATCATTAAAAACAAGATTTCTCAATAAACACAAATACTACTTTCAGGAAATTATTTAAACCCACAATAACTGATGCCAGCCCATTGCAAGGCACACATGCATAACCTTTAGTGTTATTGATGGATAACTGAGACTTACCAAGTTCATTTACTACGTCACACCTTAAGATTAACACACACACAAACACACACACACACACACACACACACACACACACACACACAGATCTTATTCACACAATCATGTATGAGTGATACCTAATGCCTATCATTCCTTCAGTACTCCCCAAAATGACACACTATCTCCAGCACTAGCAATGTATGGTTGTCCCTGAGACATATGAAGGCTCGTCATAAAGTTTACTTTATTACTTTAGTCATTCTAGATATAAAGACAAAGAATAGAAATTTAATATCAACATGGTATTTTTTAAAGTATAATAATACCAATAGAAGAAAGTGTAATAGAAAATAAAATAGAGAACAAAAGTTGGGGTATACAGTACATAGTTTTAGAAAAGCCTACTGAAAACCAGCAATGTCAAGGGTGGATGTTGTCCTGGGGGACTTTTTGATTCAGCACTCGGCGTGGTCCATATTTTACATTATTTTACAGCCAGATGAAATGGTCACCCTCTCTTTTTTTCTGACATGTCTCCAAGTCTGACATCACCTCCTCTTTTGTTTTTTTTATTTCAATCCTCGGGCGAGCCATATTTATGCTAAAATCACATGTGGGATTCTAGGATTTGTGGTATTTATACACGTTTCTGGCAAGCTATCCTGGTGATTGACATCTGTGCTAATCTTTTGCCTATCTGTACAACCTGTTGCTGTCTCCATTCTTTTTACCATTAAGTTTCAACTGACTATTTTAGACTAAAAGCACAATGCAGAACAAATGTACAAATGTATTTGGTCAAAAATTATTAGTCCTAAAGAGAGAATGCTTTCAATGTAAATTGCCCCTGTACATTAGTTAGTTAAATTGCCTTAAGGGTCCTGTAAATTCCTTTGTAAGCAAATTCATCATGGTTCATTTGAGCCAAATTAAAAATATAATATAAGCTGTCTGAAGTGATGATCTTATTCTCAAGGACATCCTACTAACCTAAATAAAAAATTGTAGTGGTGCTAAATGATTAACGTCGTCTTAAATGTATTCTGTGCTGAGTCACGTCTTTCAAAGCATTGTCCTATTTACATGGTCTGTGTAAATATTGTCCCCTGGAAACAGTGGGGAAGGATAACTCCATGGAACCATAGTCCCTCATGATAGTTTGTCCAGTCAATCCCATCATTTGCATCTGGGTCATTTACTATTTAAACAGGAAGATGAAAAGAAGGAAAAATCTCATCTATTACACTGACACTTCATCACAGAACTAAGAGAGAGCATCGATCGAACCACCTACACCTTCCCCTGCTTTCAACATTTCAACGATCCTGATTATGCTGAGACTCTGAAGATAAGAACGGTAAGACTGTCTTTTTTGTCATTTGGGAGAGGAGCAAGCCATCATTTTCATCTGTGTATAATTGCCATAGGACACTTTTCCAGCTGAACAAGGTTTACAATCATTATTCACTCTCCGTTTAATCTTCAGGACTTTTATGTGCATTTTGTGTTTCCATATGCCTTACTTGTTTCATGTTCAGTGTGGGGTCAAGGGAGGGTTTGTGTTGTATATTAGTTTTTTGTTTTTTTGCTGCACCTTTTTATTATATTCCGCCGGTCACTGTTGGGGTTGGGTGTGATGTGAGAGCTTTGGAGGGAATGAATTATATATTGCTCTGTTGTTTTGTTTCTTATCACTATTTATATATATGCACATTATTATTTTAGAAACTGTTTGCTTTGTGATTATTTAACTGTCAACTGTATTGTTTGTTGGGTCTAAAGTTCCTCAGCTTGCCAGGCCACGGGTCTTGGTGGTGTAGCTGCCATTCCAGGTGAGTGGGTCGGCCATTACAACATGCCTTTGTGATGTAGATGGAAGCTAAACATATCCACAGAAAAACCTAAACAGAAACATGGGGAGCACATATAAACTCCACACAGACAGTGGCTAGGGCCCTGGATTCAAACCCAGTCTTCTAGACCTTGGTAGTCTCGCGGGACCGGACATGAAGGTCAAACAAGAATACACATCAGGGGATAACCCATTGCAAAGTTTGTAGTGAATAGCAGAGAAATACACCACTGCAAAGGTTACTTCTATAGGGATTCTTAATAAAAATCTGCCTGCAATTTCTCTGCAGGGATTTCAGGGAGAGAGCAAAAGAAACTAAACAATGCTGAGAGAAAATAAAAAGCTAAAACTGCTGTTATCAGTTCAGGAGCTTAGTAGCATAAGGGTACTGAAGCTTAATGATTAAGTTGTGCATCGTAATAAGTGCTGAGATATTGGAGACAGACAGACACACACAAAGAGACCACCGCAGCTACTTGGCTTCATGCATTTCAGATGTGCCTCTCTCTGCAACAATATTTATCTGTCATTTTGACTATTGCAAAACTATTTGGCATAACAACTGAAAATTGAGTTTAGATAAACATACTGCATGTTAAAAGGCTTGCATTTCCAATTTGACAGTAAAGTTAACTTCGTTTAGTTACTCATTTAGACGTGCAGTCAGAAGATGAATATTGTGTAATTTCGCCATGCTTTTACTGGTATCCTTAGGCAGATTGGTTGATTCTGATCTTTTGAGTACTGAAATCTGCATCTCCTGTGGCTCTTTGCTATCAGCTCTCTTAACAGCAGTCCTTTGGGCCAAGTGTGACACACCGTTTATTTTGAATGCATATTTTGCACTTCATATCATAAACATAGATATGCCAGTTCTTTCAAGTTTACATTGACTCCTACACTTTCGTCATAAGTGAACAAAAGAGAGCACACAAAGCGCCTGCGACAACATATCATTTATGCTAACCACTGGTTCATTGATGTCTTTGAATGCCAATATATAATCTTAATATTGCAGAATGGTTTTCATTTGAATCAGGTTATGTTTATTTTTAAAATGTGCAAAATGTTCTCTGCTCAAGCGACACACTTTGATATTTAGAATTAGGGTCTTTTTAGGAGACTTTGACTGTAGACAGGTTATCGTTAATCGAAGCTTGCTCTCTGTCAGACCAAGTAAATGAGAACACTTCTGCTCATTGCAGATCAAAATCGCGGCCCTACTTTGAGCGCCACCTTCATTAATGGCATACTCCATGAGCTGTTTAATTGTCCATACCCAGTTCTGAGTAAAATTGACTCATGATTGTCTCCAGACATGTAATTTAAACCTATTACTTCAGCGAGACTAGAACCACGGGGGCAGCAGTGGTATATCCTGCTACAATAAGAATCAACAGAACACCCACAAGACATTTGGAAAGTTAAGATAAAAGATGGGTAATTCCAGGTAACAGTACCTGTTTAAATACTACTTAATAAGCTAAAGGTATGCACTATGGGTAAATTGTGTGAACCATTGTCTAGCAAGAAACATACATAGAATAAGAATAACTAGCATTCAGTCCTCCTGACTCCATAACTTATTCTCACTGAGAAAAATGCAGCCTCTTAACATGCAGGCCATTTTCTAATACACTGAAGGAGATCAGTGCAGCAAAATATGTTTCTGTTGACTTTATGAGAGATAGACTCTAGACATCAAGTCATGATTTGCAGCCCTGCCCCACTTTAGGAAGTACTTGGGGAGGCCATTTGTTTCCATTGAAAACAAATATCCTCTTCTGTGAGGAAACCTTGCCAGCAGCTCAGTGCCTTCTAAATGGGTGTTCAGGGCATCTGGTAAGCTATTTTCAGACAGAGGCGAGGTCATGTTAGAGCATGTGGTTTTAGAGGAACATCACTAAGCTGCTTATATGCAGCATGCACTACACACAAGATGCAGTATAAGGCCTCACATAAAATGAAACCTCAGACAAATGGTGCCTTGTGTGCTTTTCTGTAAAACATCATGGGCACCTAATGTATACAGGCAGTAAGCCAGATATTTATTACTCTGTTTGTTAGGTGCACTTCCATAATAGTGAGCTGGCCCCATATTTGCTCCTTTGAATTAAATAGGAGGTGTGTCCGGGTGTCAAAAGTGGGGCACATGTCCAATATGTTCCATGATTATTGTGTAAAAATTTTAGGAGCTCCCAAATGCTGCTACATGATAGCCAGAAGTATGATGCGTAATGTCATCATGCTGACACTATTTACGAAGGCTGCAGGCTGTACCTAGCATCCAACTTTCTGAATGTGAGTATTTAATTAGTTTAAAACTTGTTTAGGAGTTTGGTTCATATGTACTTGTTTGACGTTAAGTTCTGGTTTACACGTTGGGTTGGGTATTGTGGGTAGTATCCTTATTGACTTTGAACCCTACCTACTCCCGACAACATTTCTCTGTCATTTCCTGTTCTTTGTCTTTCTTTGCCTTAGAGTGTGCCATATTCCGAACTTCTGGTAAAGCACTTTGAGCTACACATCTTGCATGAAAACATGCTATAAAAATAAATGTTTTTATTTTATCTGTATTTTAGGGCTTCTTTTTATTGTCTTTAGGAACCTGGGTGGTGCCTACATCTGTTGCTCTTATAATGGATATTGCAATTATTATGTAACAACTGTGCTCTTTGCATTGCAGCAATAATAATTATTGAATAAAAGAAGTCAGTTCAGCATTCAATTATTCATGGATTAATAAGGCAATGGTCTGACGATTGACATGAACGTGGTATAAATGACAATGACCTAAAATGGACACCGTAGTGGTAAATTTTCCTGCTTTGCAATTTATTATGGCAGAATATTTTTTAAGATTAGGCTGTGATGGACCTGTGCAATACTTCACTCATTACATCATATTCCATAGATGCTCCACCAGGCTGTTGACTGTGAAGAACACTGCATTAAACTAAATTTACTGTCATTCTCCTCAGACCATTTCAGGAATTCCCACGCTTTCTAGCACTGGATGTTATTTTACTGATAAAGCTCCTGTGTAAGATTAGCAATGGTGTCCATATATTCTGTGGCATTCAAATATGTCTAGAATAGCATCAAGAGATCCAATGTGAGTCATGAAAATGAACCTCACACCATTGGGGTTATGCCGCTGAGAGGAAAAATATTTGTAGCAACCAGGGGATAGAAGGGAAGCAAACCAAAGGGCAGATACCACACAGTCAGTCCTAACTTCAAGTACGTTAGAAACGCTAATCAAGAAATGACATTCAATCAACACTAGCCAGAAGTCGAAAACCAAAATAATCTTTCAGAAAAATCACACACCAGCGTAGAGTTTTGTTTACATATCTGTAATCTCAGATTGTTTCAGGTTTGCCAGGCAGCTAAGCTTCACACATCTGATGTGACATGTAGCAACATTGTAGTAGTGATACCAAAATGGCAATGCCAAAAACAAAGTAGTGTCCCAAAAGATGTGATAATATTTGAAATATTAAGATCCTTCATATCAGAAAAGTAAAAAACATGAAAATGATTAAACTGATTGATAGACCGACAGATATGTAAGGCGCTGCATCAGATAGATAGATTAAACAGACACACAGGCAGACAGATAGATATGTAAGGCACTATATTATATAGATAAATATACTTTATTTGTATATGAGATAAGAAATAAATATATAAATAAAAGCATAGTTATACCCATTAGTTCACAATGTCTGCCAACATCCGCTGAGATGGATCCCTAGGCTTATAGCACTTAATGTATATTTTGGTGTTCCCATCGTCATGATGGTTTCCCAATCAGCAGTTGTGGAAAAATTTTTAAGCCCACTGCAACTAAACCTTCTCACTGACAAGGGTGGAAATAACTTGAGTCCTTAGCTCCCATACCTCATTTGTGACAAACTATGACAAGTTTTATTTCCAATATAAATTACCAATTGTAGTCATTTTACTTCAACTAACAGCTTAGCAAAACTCAAAAACAGGCTTCTCTTCAAAATGTAGGCCACAAAGTGATATGCTAGGCATGCTAGCAAAAAGTATTTTATGACGGTGATCAGGAATAAAAAGTCTAATTGAGAAATTGAAAGTGGGAGGTCACTCAGCACCAAAATCATAGCCACAACGAGAGACAAAGAGTTTTGAAATGGTCAAAAGGACCTTTGAAAAAGGGTGTTTTTTATCTGCAAATTCAGATGAGGAAGTGCTCTGAAAGATGACCTTTTAACCCATCAGGTCGTCACCTCTGAGGACACGCCCCTAGCAACGCAGGCTGCTGTCCTAGCATTGAGAGACACAAAACGACAGCAGATGTAAATAACTAAAATGGCGACAAAAATGGCCCAAACATTATTTTAACAGTCAACATAAGGTTTGTTTCAAATAACTGATTGCTCAACTATAAAGACCTCCAAAACAAGTGTAAGAACATCTGATTTGTGCAAATTACACAAGAATTTTCTGAAATGTACATTCCTAATGCAGAGCTTACATGAGACCTAAAAACAAACTAAGCCTGGCCCCATAGTTGAAATGCAGGTTTTGTTGCATGAACAGGCCAAAAGGAACCATATCTAAAACCTCAAAAGTATGAAGAGAACTGTAAAAAAAAAATTAAAAAATCTCTGGTCCCAAATACCAAACAGTGTTCATCAATTTAATAATTGAGATTATTTCATAAAACACAATAATAACAAAAGTTGTTCCAAAAGAGGCAAGCCAAAAGATGAACTAAACCACAACCACAAACCAATAATAAGATCTAAAACCAAGGCATATGTCCATAAACCGAAGGAATCAGAAAAAGAGAATTTGCAAAAGTGAAACCCAAATTAAGTATCCTCAACCCAACAAAGCCAGACAAGCATCAATAGTGAAAACGATTGCCTCAGTGAAGGACTGAACTTATTCATTATGGAGGCTGAGGTCTCCTTTTCAGTTGCAACATTAGGGGGCCGTGCCCCTTAAGTTTAGCATCACATTTACAAGAAAAACAAAACAAAGAGGTAATAAATACATAATCAACAGAAATATATTTGACAAACCTAAATTACTAAATAAGACAAAAGTTAAAAAATAAAGAGAAAAAGACAGTAGAGCCAAGATGAAGTCCTGGCAATGCTGTGACAATCACTTTCCCTTTTGTCAATAATCGGTTTCCAAGCAAAGAACTCCATAGAGTTTTGTTTTTTTTTTTGTGCAAAGATAAAAACTTCAGCAGCCTTTCTGATCCTCAAACCCTCCTCATGCCAGCAGGTCTGACTGCCACAGCCATGGTGCATTCAAAGCCACTTAAATCTTAACTTGCCACTCTCTCCCTGTGTTATTTATCACACACAATCCATTTCTCCCACTTACCTTTTTCTATAGGATATTTGGTGCACATATGATGCAAAGTGCTTTCTAAAATATTTGTCTCATAATGATATTATTTTTGTTTGGTTTAGTAGGACAAGTTAAACATTTTATTACTGTGATTTCAGATATGAAGCTGCCAACTCCAAAGTACAGTGCATCCGGAAAATATTCACAGCGCATCACTTTTTCCACATTTTGTTATGTTACAGCCTTATTCCAAAATGGATTAAATTCATTTTTTTCCTCAGAATTCTACACACAACACCTCATAATGACAACATGAAAAAAGTTTACTTGAGGTTATTGCAAATTTATTAAAAATTAAAAAATTGAGAAAGCACATGTACATAAGTATTCACAGCCTTTGCCGTGAAGCTCAAAATTGAGCTCAGGTGCATCCTGTTTCCCCTGATCATCCTTGAGATGTTTCTGCAGCGTAATTGGAGTCCACCTGTGGTAAATTCAGTTGACTGGACATGATTTGGAAAGGCACACACCTGTCTATATAAGGTCCCACAGTAGACAGTTCATGTCAGAGCACAAACCAAGCATGAAGTCAAAGGAATTGTCTGTAGACCTCTGAGACAGGATTGTCTCGAGGCACAAATCTGGGGAAGGTTACAGAAAAATTTCTGCTGCTTTGAAGGTCCCAATGAGCACAGTGGCCTCCATCATCCGTAAGTGGAGGAAGTTCGAAACCACCAGGACTCTTCCTAGAGCTGGCTGGCCATCTAAACCGAGTGATCGGGGGAGAAGGGCCTTAGTCAGGGAGGTGACCAAGAACCCGATGGTCACTTTGTCAGAGCTCCAGAGGTCCTCTGTGGAGAGAGGAGAACCTTCCAGAAGGACAACCATCTCTGCAGCAATCCACCAATCAGGCCTGTATGGTAGAGTGGCCAGATGGAAGCCACTCCTTAGTAAAAGGCACATGGCAGCCCACCTGGAGTTTGCCAAAAGGCACCTGAAGGACTCTCAGACCTGAGAAAGAAAATTCTCTGGTCTGATGAGACAAAGATTGAACTCTTTGGTGTGAATGCCAGACGTCACGTTTGGAGGAAACCTGGCACCATCCCTACAGTGAAGCACGGTGGTGGAGGCATCATGCTGTGGGGATGTTTTTCAGCGGCAGGGACTGGGAGACTAGTCAGGATAAAGGGAAAGATGACGGCAGCAATGTACAGAGCCAAGGATAGGTGTGCCAAGCTTGTGGCATCATATTCAACAAGACTTGAGGCTGTAATTGCTGCCAAAGGTGCATTGACAAAGTATTGAGCAAAGGCTGTGAATACTTATGTACATGTGATTTCTCAGTTTTTTTATTTTTAATAAATTTGCAAAAACCTCAAGTAAACTTTTTTCACGTTGTCATTATGGGGTGTTGTGTGTAGAATTCTGAGAAAAAAAAATGAATTTAGACCATTTTGGAATAAGGCTGTAACATAACAAAATGTGGAAAAAGTGATGCGCTGTGAATACTTTCTGGATGCACTGTATACAGTATTTACAAGCCATGATGGTGTCTGTGAGTGCCACAATTAGATAACACGTCATTTCTATTTCTGTGTGCTACTACTTACTTGTTTATCAGTATTATGTATGTTTCTTTTCAATCATTTTGGTATTATGTTTTATTGGGTGGTGCAGTGGTAGCGCTGGTGCCTTACAATAAGGAGACCAGGATTTGCCTCCTGGTTCTCCCCGCATGTAGTTTGTGTGCTCTCCCCATGTCTGTGTGGGTTTCTGTCCAAAGTCATGCAGGTTAGATGGGTTGGTGATGCTAATTTTACCCTGGCGTGTGTCTGACACACGATGGACTGGCACCCTGTCCAGGGTTTGTCCCTGCCTTGTGGCCTATGCCCTCTGAGGTAGGCTCTAACTCACCCACAACCCTGGTCTGGATTAAGTGGCTTAGAAAATGACATGACATTTTGGTTTATTTGATTATTTTTCTTAACTTCTTGTTAAGCAATTTGAGCTACATATCCTGTAGGGAAATGTGCTATAGATATAAATGTTTTTATTTTGTCTGTCTTTTGGGGCTTCTTTGTATTATTTTAAGAACCCATATGGGGCCTAAAATGTGCTGCTCTGAGAATGGATATTACAATAATTTTGTCACAATGGGGCTCTTTTAATTGCAGTTACAATGATACATTATTGAATAAAAGCACCCACTTCGGCATACAATTATTTGGTTATGCAGAATATGTTGTTATTTATTTACAAAAAAGAAATAAGTACATCATTTCTTGTGCTTATATCTTCACACTATTAATGTTTCAAAATGCACATACAAAAGGGTGCCAGAGACACAATAACCTGAATATCGAATATAAGTGGCGCCCGGATAAGCTGTTTACATAGAAGTTAAAAGTAAAGAATGTCACGGTCAGTGTTTCCACTGCAACAAGAAGGTCTTTCTTTGGAAGCAAAAAAATCTGACAGACAAATGTTATGAGCTTGTTCCTCCAAAGTAAACAGTCTGGAATGACAGCTCAACTTTAGTGCTTGAATAATAAAAAAGAAAAGCAGCATCCTGCCTTCCCTCCTCATGCAGCTAATCTTAGTGAGGGTCTCACTGGGACTGGAGCTCCAGGAGTAAGGCAGGAACCCACCCAGAGGAAATGGGATATTTCAGAGTAATATGGCTGTGACCAGTTTGTTTTTGTATTTATAGATCATGTGCAAAAAAAGGCATGCATTATTATTATTGTACATTTGAAGAAAATTGCATATTGTGTGTTTTCAATCTTTAGTATATGCTAAACAGATTCAATCTGGAAAATTTAAGTTTAGAAAATTGTAGATATTATGTGTTTTATTCTTTAATATACAGTGGATTTAGAAAATATTTAGACCCCTTCATGTTCTGCACACTTTATTGTGTGGAATTAATTATTAATGTATTAATTTTAACGTGATATGTTTATCCTGTTGCCCATCAATCTACACTCAATAACCCTGGATGACAATGCAAAAACATGTTTTCAGAACAGTTGGCAAATTTATTAAAAATCAAAATCTGAAATCTCTCATTGATATAAATAATCTATTTAGACTCTTAGCTGTGGCAGTCCAAAGTGTGATCAGGGATATCCTGTTTGCTTAAATTATCTTTGAGATGCATCTAGAACTTGATTGGACTTCACCTCTAGCAAACAAAATCAATTGGACACCGTTTAGAAAGTCATGCACCTGCGCATACCTGTATAAGGCACCACCATTCACATTGCATGTCAGGGCCAAAAAATACAAGAAGTCACAGGAACTCCCCTGTAGGCCTCCGCCATCAAATTGTGGTTAGGCAGAGATCAGAGCAAGGAGCACTTCTAAAGCTTTGAGTATTGTCAGGATCACAGTAGCATTGATAATTGTGAATTGGAACAGTTTTGGAACTACCAGGACTCTTCTTAATGTTGAACATCCGACCAAACTAAGTAAATGAGCAAGAAGGACATTGGTCAGGAAGATGACCAAGAACCCAGTGGCCAATCTCACAGAGTTTTGGAAGTCTTCTGCTGAGATAGGAGAACCCAGTGGCACACCTAGGCCTTCAGTAGTGCTCCGTCTGAATCAACCCGCCCCTCAAAAACTAATTTATGGTTATAAAAACCATCTTAATATGCAGAAATACAGTATAAAGAGCCATTGCATCGCAGATAGATAACTCCTGTAGCCACAATAAATGCCTTTATTGAATAGACAAACCAGGGGTGAACAAGTTCCTTTCTACTGCAGCTACAGATGCGACACACATAAAAAACATCAATAATAACTCATAAACTTGCAATATTATTTAGGAAAATCGCAACATTTTACTCACCAAAAATTTGGATTATTTGTAAACAAAATCCATCCTCCTCTCTTTCCTCAAAAACAGTTCAATTACTCTGTCGTACAGATTATCCGTGCTCTTCAGTTCCATCACGATGTCCCTTTCTATCGCCATCGAAGCTAATGCTGAAAGTCGAACCTGCCCTGTCATATTTCTGGCATAAGTTTTAATTCGCTTTAGGGCTGAAAATGTCCACTCGACAGAAGCAGTGGACACAGGAATGGTCACCGCCAAACATACCATTGTGTACAGCTGCCCCATGATGCTCTCATTCGGATTTTTCTGTTACATCATCCTATCCAATCAACGGGTCTGAATACGGTGACATTGCCGTACGCCTGCTAGAGGGCCCTAGTGAAACCAACTCAAAATCTGATTGGTTGAAGCAACAGTTTAATCGACATTTATTTTGTGTTAGAGGGCCTGTAGAACGGATTGTGAAGGCCTCCAGGCAGACTTCATTGATTTTGACCCTGCCTGGCAACAAATGATGGCTGAAATGTGATAATGCTTTAATACGAAAATACATGTCTGGAAGCAGCACAACCATCGGAAAAGCTATGAAAGGAAGCGGACAGACTATTTGGAATTATTTAATAAGTATTCATGGACAAAATATAATTAACATCAGTTTGTGATTCAGATATTTTTTTAGGCCAGCAGAGAAGGCCTTTCAGGCCCTGATGGCCCACCACTGGGAGAACCTGATGGAAAGATGACCATCTCAGCAGCACTCCATCAATTAGGTGTTTATGGTAGAGTAGTTTGACAGCGGCCACTCTTATGTAAAAGGAATATGATGGCATTTAAATGACTTGGAGAACATGATGAAAAAGATTCTCTGGTCTGACTCTTCGGTCACAACTCAAAGCACTCTGTTTGGCGAAGGCCAGGTCTGCTCATCACCTGCTTAATAGCCTCTTTATGGAGAAGCATGGTAGTGATGGCATCATGCTGTGAAGGATCTTCTCTGTGGCAGGGACAGAGACATAAGTCAGAACTGAGGGAAGGATGAATGCAGCCAAATACAGAGAAGTCTTTGAAGAACACCTGCTCCAGAATGCATGTAACCTCATACTGGGGTGATGGTTCACCTTTTAGCACAACAACGACCCAAATTATACAGCCAAGACTATGCTGGAGTTGCTGTAGGACAAGTCTCTGGCTTTCCTTGAGACCAGACATAAACCCCACAGAAACATGATAATTACAAAAGTAAACAAAGACAGTTAACTCCTAGATTATGATTTATTGTCACTCTAATAAATAAAGTTTAGCTGTGTAGCACCTACTGCTTGTCGGAGGAAATCGTGGGTCATTGTTGAACTAGGGGTGCTATTTGAGCTCTCCGAGTCTTCAGTAGCATTGGAAGAGGCGTCAATAGATGTGTTGTAAAGTGGACAGTGCCTGGATGCATGGGCACTGGCTACTATCTGTCCCTGGATGGCAGCTCCAATTAAAGTGCCAAGAACTTCCATGGTCATTCCTGAAAAAAAAAATATATCCACAAAATATGATAATGCCTTTTAATGTATTGAATAAGTATTTTATAGCTTTTCAAACAACGTTAATTTTAGAGGGTCAGCAGCAGTCCCTCTTTCTAGTTCTTTAACCATAATTCACACACTTTCTGCCCAAAGTGACTATTCATATTTTCACAGTGTGCCCTTGTGTCCTCTTCCACTTGTAAATAATGTACTTCATGTTGTAGTTAACGGGATGTATGCTGTGCTTCCATTAATGTGTACAGTTGATAATTGAATAGCTTTGGGAATAAATTTATCTTGCAATTTTTTTTCTTTTCAGTACCAGTTGCCATTGTGAAGTTTGTTTTTTTTAAAGGAAATGTAATGTTAAAGTTTGAAGATTTATTTTACACTTATGAACCAAGCAGAGCTGCACTCCCCTATATAGAACTTTTAAAGTAGATATAAACCAGCTAGCATACATTACAAATCATATCTCCAGATCCCCCCAAAACAGCACCAGTTCTATGTTGAAATGACATTAAAATAAGACTTTCTTTTGAAATCAATGAAAAATTTGTAAAAAAAAAAAAAAAAGAAAAAACACACAAGATAGCAATAAATCCTAAGTGACTAGCGAGCTGATGATACCAGTGCCACTCCAGTGTGCCTGATGCGGATTATGTTGTCCAGCTCTTGCTTTCCTAGTGATGCTCATTGATTGCCTGCCTTAATAACACAGAGTACTGAAATTAAGTTTACAAGCCTGTCTATCGCAGTGCAGGGTTTCAGTGATCCAGTCACTCATGCCAACTATGGACTGGGTGACAGTCAGTTATAGGGTGCACACACATACAGCTTAACATGTACATGTTTGGGATGTGAGATGAGACCACTGCCAAAGAAATACATTCTCTGGAATGTTGTGACCAAGCTATACGTTTTTCCTCTGTGCTTTAAAAAAGCAGTGTATATCTGGAAGCTGAAAGCAGTGTAAGGAAACAAGTCCATGTAAAGTCATAATAAACAATTCATTGGCAGGACCACAGACCAGCAGCCCTCCTAAACGAAGTGCCGATAATAGAAGTGCAATTGAGAGCGAAGGATTAAATGTACTGTACATCAGAGGATCTTTTCTCTCAATTATAAAAAAAAAAATCTTGGAAGAAGACGAGACGTGATTGTGTCAGAGACACTTTCACATCCCACAAGACGAGTCTTTGTGCCAAGCGATGTAACCACGCGAGACAAGAGCTTATGCAAAGAGATTTGGAAAAGTCCTGCGTGGTTATGTCAGACACATTTATTATAGGGAGAAAGAAACCATATTCACTCACAGGAAGTTAAACATTGTGTTGTAATGATGTAATTCCAAACACGGAATCAAAATTCAATGCGATATTGATGGAAAGGTAAAAGTGAAAAGGGATCGAATATATGGACATAGGTGATATGACAGAAGTGCGCTGCGTAATGCACATAGCATTATTAAATATTAAATATTTTCCTTGCAGGATCATTTAGTCATCTAAAGTTACTGTAAAAACATGTTACACTTGGACTGGTTTAGACCCCTGTCCCTACAGGTTGTTCATTGCTTTATATGAATTGTTAGTAGTAATGAGCGGAAACTACAGTGCTCCTTTGCTATTGGGTTTAACTCGGCTAGGAGCTTTAAGTATGGTGAAGAATGGATGGATAAATTCATAAACTAAAGAAACAAGTGGGCAGATTGGTACAAATAACAGCCCAGCTCTTCCATCAACTTAAACATTTAGTATTCTAGGGAGCTTTGCCCCCTGCTCACTTTGCTCGACCTCTCACCTGCGCTATGCGCCAACCACTTTGCATCTCTGCCACTCGCATTGTAAAGAGGGGGGCTGAACACACCCCAAGGAGACGCGGTTGCTCCTCCAACACCCCCTTTTAAATGGTGATACAATGGGAAACACGTGCAATTTTTTTTTACCTCCTCTTGGCTTGCTGCTGCTGATTAAATGATCCTGCAAGGAAAATATTTAATATGCTACCCTCATGAGATGCTGCACTCATATTACAAAATTTTAAACAGTATACTAATCTGACATCTCTAACAGTGTACTATACTATATTGATTAATAAAATTAGTGAATCGGTGGAGATTTGACTGTTGATGTTTTCACCCATTTTACAGTTAGACTTCAGTCCAGATGAGATCTCGCCAATCCTTTCATAGTCTGTGGTCATCACAAGTCTTTACCAACCCACCCAAGCTGTTGGCAAAATAAGCCGTGCCTTCTGTTATCACATCCTGTAAGGAGTGAAGCGATCTCAGAGACTGAAAAGTAAGTGATGTTTTGCCTTAGTATGACACACACTGAGGCATAGTAATTTTTAAAGGACCAGATTATCAAAAGACCAATACAGTGATCCCTCGCTATATCGCGCTTCGCCTTTCGCAGCTTCACTCTATCGCGGATTTTATATGTAAGCATATTTAAATATATATCGCGGATTTTTTGCTGGTTCGCGGATTTCTGAGGACAATGGGTCTTTTAATTTCTGGTACATGCTTCCTCAGTTGGTTTGCCCAGTTGATTTCATACAAGGGACGCTATTGGCAGATGGCTGAGAAGCTACCCAACTTACTTTTCTCTCTCTCACTCTCTCTTGTGCTGACTTTCTCTGATCCTGAGTAGGGGGATTGAGCAGGGGGGCTGTTCGCACACCTAGACGATACGGACGCTCGTCTAAAAATGCTGAAAGATTATCTTCACGTTGCTACCTTCTGTGCAGCTGCTTCGTGAAGCGACATGCATACTTAAAAGCTCGAAGGGTACGTATTGATTTTTGCTTGTTTGTTTTTCTCTGTCTCTCTCTCTTTCTCCGCTCCTGACGGAGGGGGTGTGAGCTGCCGCCTTCAACAGCTTTGTGCCGCGGTGCTTCGCATACTTAAACTCCAAACAGCCCTATTGATTTGTTTGCTTTTCTCGTATCTCTCTGACATTATCTGCTCCTGACAAGCACTCCTTTGAAGAGGAAGATATGTTTGCATTCTTTTAATTGTGAGACAGAACTGTCATCTGTCTTGTCATGGAGCACAGTTTAAACTTTTGAAAAAGAGACAAATGTTTGTTTGCAGTGTTTGAATAACGTTCCTGTCTCTCTACAACCTCCTGTGTTTCTGCGCAAATCTGTGACCCAAGCATGACAATATAAAAATAACCATATAAACATATGGTTTCTACTTCGCGGATTTTCTTATTTCGCGGGTGGCTCTGGAACACAACCCCCGCGATGGAGGAGGGATTACTGTACACAAATGAAACCATTGTCTTTTAATCTAGCAAGAATCCAGTGGCCTAAATCTCAGTAAATACTCTTGTCACACACACATTTTGTTTAGAATTATCCGTAAACTTGGACACCAGCACACTCACACGGCTCACTTAAATAGCATTTTGATGATAACGTCATGTGCTGCACATGCAGCAATCACGTGGCGCACGTCCTTACAAGCACATGATGACAAATGAGTGCCACAACTATCAACACCACAGCTTCAACACGGCAGAATCCTAAATGGTGGAGCAAACACTGAAAAACAATCTGCAGAATGGCAACGTGGTGGGGTCATAAAAATAATACTGCTAAACAACAATGTCAAAAGTGAAAACAAAAATACCAAACAATATTAAAAATGTAATCTGCATAGTTCAAAATCACAGAGTTAAGTTAGATAACAAAGAATAGTTGCTTATTTAATATATGTTACAAGCATGCCTCAGATACACTAGTGATTAATGGCAAATTTCCATCATGCACTAGATTTAATGCTAAGCTTTTTCATAATTATATTTAACTAGCAAGAGTACCCGGCGTTGCCCGGGAATCTATAACTGGTGAATTTCCCAAATGAAAGAAACAGAACATAGAAATCGAACAAACATTTTTCTGATTGAGATTTTATTGTAATAGGTAATATAAGTGGTCATTTTAGAGGCTTTGGATACAGTATATTATTTGTGTTGTCCTGGGGTTCCGAAAATGAACAAATTGTGAGGATTGCCCACTGTAGAACATGTTGCGTAGAGTTGTCTGTGTGAAAAGCATGGATTTTCCAAATTGATGCCTTTAACTTGGAGTGATTGCCCTTCAGCCTTAGTAATTCACATAGCAAAATCCAAACGAACAGGAAATTGTAGCCTTTTGAAATCAAAGGGTAAATCATTCGGAATCAGCGGAATTTTTTGTATGAAAACATGTTGACGTCTTGCGCAAGGTTTGAGACGGCCTTGAAATAGACTTTTTTGTGGCATCGGAAGTAGACTTTTTAATGCCATGTCTTTTTTTTGGTGGCATGGGCATATTAGCGAAAAGCAGGACAATGATGTTGTGTCACATGGTATACATGGTATACGGAATAAGCACCAGAGTGAGATGAATGTACGTTATTTACAATACGTCAGAAAGCGAACAAATAGCACCAGTCAATCAGAAAGATCAAGACTGAAATCTTACTGTGAGTCGGAAAGCGAGCAAACAGCACCACAAATACACAAAGCCAGTCATGCGCACTGGGTCGTTCACGTTTTACATCCATACGGCAGTTCCCCTTCACGCGATGAAAGCAGTCGGCTTTCTCATACTTGGACACTTCCACAATGTCTTGGCAATTTAAAGAAACATTGGTAAAGAGGGATGCACAGAGACCAAACGTGCCGCTAGATGGCGCCGCCATTAACAACTGTTGCAACGTGCGGCCATCTTGTCGATGATAAGTACGGGGACTTTTTGCGAAACGTTGTGTCGGTCAAAAAGTGTCCTGCGCTTGACCGAGGACATTTTTCCCAACCAAACATACCCTATGACCTCCTCCTGGTCACAAAGCAGCCCCCTGCCCAGTTTGGTCGGACGCCTGATGCAGATTTGTATAGCGGACAAACAAGCATACATAGACTCTGCTTTATATATTAGATTACAAAGTACTGCCAAAGTATAGGAAGTGTTACAAGCATTATAGCTTATTCTGTTGCTGATGTTCTGTGTCAATCAGCATTATTGCCCCCCCAACAGTGTACTGTACTATACTGATTCATAAAATCAAAGGATGGGTGGAAAATTGAGTGGTGAAGTTTTCACCCATTTTAGCGTTAGACTTTCATTCAGATGTTCACATCCCTGAATTATTTAATCGGCTCTAGAAAACCTTGATAGATGCATGCAGAGTCTGCATGTTAGTGGGAGGGATTTGAACTTTTTATTTTGAGAATACATTGCTGAACGTATTTGTACTTTTTATTTTATTTATTAGCTTTACTATTTTTTAAAGTTATTTTTTGTTATCACCACACCACCATTTTTTGTTTCAGAGAGCCTTTTTGCAGTGATCCAAGTTGCTTTCACATGATGATCGAAAGTGACTTCATCACCCCAACGGTATAAAACTTGGCTTTGTGAACTTCTTGATTGTCCAGGACTGTGAATATTCTAATGAATTGTAGCAGTTTAGGGTTCTTTTTCCATTTAAGACTTTTTGTAAGTCCCTTTGACAATAAATTTTGCATAGTGTTTTGGGTTTTAACAGTAGGAATGTATAGACTTGTATCGGCGACCATCACTCTGTTTTGGATTTTGCTTTGTTCTCCTTATTTCCTGGTCCATTTTTTCCCCATACTTGTAATAATTTAAGAACAAGGATAAGTGCAATTCTGAAATTTCCTATAAGTGAATGAAATGGGTTTCTTGTCTTGTTTTCTATTTTCCATTTCTTGTTTAACTTACTAAAATTAATGACTTCATTTTTTTTTTCCACTACTTGGACAAACACTAAAGCTTATTAGCAGACTGCATGCCATGTCAGTGCACGTTTACACAAGCTCTAAACTAGAACAAAATCTCCCAACGGTATTAAATCACAGTCTTATTAATTCAAAGGTCAAGGGAGACGGCATTGTAACTCATGTTAAAGAGAATCAATAACAAGTTTATGGGCAGTCTGGTGGCACAATGCTTAAATCTGGCAGCTCACAGGTCCAGAGCTCATATCCCAGCCTGGTTAGTATTTGGATTTAGTTTTCAAGCTCTCTCTCTGTGTCTGTTTTCTTGTCCTACTCCAGTTTCCTTCTCACATCCCAGGTTAGTGGAGTACTGTGGGCAGTTCTGGTCTATGGGCTACAAAAAAAGGCATAGCAGTGCTGGAGAAGAGTCCAAAGAAGAGCAACTGGGCTGATCCTCGGACTGAGAGGTATGAGCTATGAGGAAAAAGATTGAAGAAGTGGAACCAAGAAGATTAAGAGGTGACATGATTGAAGTGTTTAAAATTGTGAAGGGAATTAGTATGGTGGCTCTAGAGCGTTATTTTAAAATTAGTTCATCAAGAACACTGGGACACAGTTGGAAATTTGTTAAGGGTAAATTTCACACAAACTTTAGGAAGTCTTTCTTTACACAGAGAGCCATAGACGGTTGGAATAAGTTATGAAGTAGAGAGGTAGACAGTAGGACTTCAGGGACCTTCAGATCTTGGCTTAATGTTATTTTGGGCAATCTAGGTGAATAGGATGGATGAATGTGTTAGGGTGAATGATCTGTTTTCATCAAAATGTTCTACAGTTCTAATAAATGGGCTTTATTTGAATGAGATTATCCTATCCTGCATTGGCCATTGCCACAGCCTTGAATTCTTTGCAGCCCTAAAACACAGAAAACAAACTGACGTGTGGACAACAATGCACGTGATTGTTGAAAAAATGAGAATGCTCAGTACTGTGCTTCATTTTACAGAATTTCCAACCAGTGGATGCATTTGTCAGGACAAATTAGTATTGAATCATTTAGCCATGTCTGTTTTAATAATGAACTTATTATAGATAGATTATTATAGATTATTTAGATTAGCTGAAGTCTAGCAGTGTGCAAGATCTTATATACCAAAAGGCTATGCATAAAAACAATGTCAGTTCTGTGCCCAGGAGGTCGTGGGCACATTGAAACATCAGCCATAGTGAAACTTACTGTAGGCCGTTGCAGAATCCCGCTCCTTCTGGTCTGTGCTGAGGAACATGGTGAGAGCAGAATATGGCACGTGGAAACACTAAAGGGACAAAACCCAAAGAGGAAAACACTTTTAGACACCATCCTTAATATAGGTAGCTTACCTTTTTCAACAGCAGAGGGCTACAGTTTGCATAAAAATAATTAAAATAACAAGAATTTTCAGGCAAAAATTTTAAAAAATGATGTTAGTCTCTGCCTCTTAAAAAACAGTAGACGACACAATGCACAGAATTCTGGGCCCCTCTTTTTGTTCGGTGTAAAGTATCAAGCGACATTCATCTAAGCCCTACAAACATTGTTAAATGTGCTGTGCCCTTGGACGTGACTGGAACTGCATGTGGAATCCTTTCACAGAGGAAAGTCCCAAGTTTAGTACATCCTGGTAAAGACTCACATTTTATAATAATTAAAAGCAAGCTTGGAGATTAGTGTTCAAGGAGTAGTATTTGCCATCAGGGACGCATGTGGCCCTATGCTTGAAATGGTGCTCGATTTCCCAACCTCTACTCGCCATTTTTCAGTATTTTTGGAACTCTTTGTGCTTAGGAACTTTCTAGTACATAACAACCCGCTTTTGATCACCATATAAAATGAGAACATTTTTAAAAAGTTTTGCATTTCCTGGATATGTTTACCTGTTTTGTTTCTTCCCCTCTTCTCTTTCATAGTTTTTATATTTGCTGCACTTTTGCATTTGCTTTCTCTTTGGAATGGCTTAGGAGGACTGAAAAACCGCTAGAACATCGAAGGGGTGTCACCGAGAAGACACAGGTTGTCACCAGAAAGCGAAAAATACAGCTGGGCCGTTGCCAACATCAGGACCACCACTGCCAGGAACAAGACAGCTACGTGGAGTTTCCGGGAGATTTTTGCTGCTGAATCAAGGAGTAAGTATCTAAAGAATGTTGCATTATGCAGAGAACGTTATCTCATGTACAAGTGGGAATCTTCATTTGGGAAGCTCTTGAGCCTAGTGGGCCCAGAAGACATTTTGCTGAAATAAAACAAAATGTCTGTATTCAGGGGACCATAATAACTCTTTGTGGCTTTTGAAATGTTTGCACCACTTTGCTAAGCACAACATTGCTTGTGTAAGTTCTGGTATACCCATGATGTCAGTGTGGATCTCACCTGCTGTTTGCGTGTGCATTTGACGTGCAGACTTGGTCGGGTGTGGCAGAGCAAAGACCTTCTTGTGCACAGAAGGAGGCAGTTTGCCAGTCCAACACTACAAGCTGATTTTTACTGAATGCACCCGCTGTCTCAGAGATGAGGTGCAGGCCTTGGTTTGCAGGTGGCACAGCCCAAGTGTATGGCATTTACAGACATAACAGTAGTTCTTTACATATTCCAAATTGAGCTGCACCATACTGTGTATAGGCAGCACAGCATTAGGAGTTTTAAGAACAATTGAATTGCTTCACTATATAAAATAATTCATACAGAGGCTTTAAAATGCTTACAGCTTCACAGTCCTGGGTTTGAATGTCAGCTAATTCAGAGTCTAGGAGTCGCTTCCATGTTGTCCTTGTGGCCCTAGACTGAAATAAGCCGTCTTAGGAAGCAAATAAATGAATAAACATATTGGATCAACTGTATTGTTTTCTAGATGATGCTTTCCTATGTATTATCATATAATAGATTGTGACAGATGTCTCTTCAGTAGCATTAGAGAAGACCTCTTCAAGAATGAAAGAACTTCACTATGAACACCGTGTAACCAAGTCTCTTTAAGGACTTGCAGGCCACTGTGAGTGGAGTTAATATGTTCAGGTTTTCAGTGTCACTATTAGAACATCAGTTGGATGTCATTGACCCTCTGGATTCCTTCTTTCTTGATTTTCACTTCAGCCTGTAATTGAGAGTCCCACTAACTATACTGGAGTTTTTCTCAGGAATTTGTCCACAAAACTGGGAGCAAAACTGAACATCAGGTAAGGTGACTTGTTTTCTACTCAATAGCATTTTGACGGAGAGTGGTGACATATTGTATGTTAGCTGAATGTGCCAGTAAGAATTTAAACTGTACTCAGAACACATGACAATACTATTATTCGCATTACTGTTACTTCTTACAGTATATACAGCTAAAAGAGAATCCCAAAAATACTGAATGTATGCAATTGAATGATTTATAGCAGACAAACTTCATATTTAGATTAGTCAGTCAGTCATTCACCAACCTGCTATATCCTAACACAGGGTCACGGAGGTCAGTTGGAGCCAATCCCAACCAACACAGGGCACAAGGCAGGAATGAATCCTGGGCAGGGCAACAGCCCACCGAAGTATTTAGATTAGTGCCTTTAAATAATAATATCACTCTTGTATAGTAGATATATTCTATTCACCCCATGAATGTTATCAGATGTTATTGTTTTATAACATTGAATTACAGTGGATTTCATTTGGCCTTTTTAACACTAATCAACAGAAAGAGACTTTTTAATGTCAAACTGAAAATAGATCTCTGCAAAATAGTTTAAATGAATTACAAATACAAAACAGAAAATAATTCATTGCATAAGTAGACCCAAGTCGGTTTTTAGTAGATGCACCATTGGCCACCATGACAAACTTGAGTTTTTGCGGACAGGTCTCTTTCAGCTTTGCATATCTAGACGCTGCCAGTGTTTCATCATTTTTCTTTGCAAAACTGTTCCAGTTCTGCCAGTGCATGTGGTTATGGGTAAGTAGCCTTTTTTTTTTTTATTGAGATCTGGACTCTGACTTGGCCAGTTTAGGACATTAACATTTTTGGTTTAAAGCCATTCCTGTGTAGACTTGGCTTCATGCTTGGTGTCCATTGTCTTGTTGGAAGACAAGTATTCTCCCAAAGTGCAGGTTTCTTGCAGACTGCATCAAGTTTTTGTCCAGGATTTCCATATATTTTGTTGCATTCATTTTATGCTCTCTCTTCACAAGGCTATCAGGGCCTCCTGCATAGAAACATCCTCAGAGCTGCCACCATCAAGGTTTACAGTGGGAATGGTATGATTTTGATAATGTGCGGTGTACAAACATGGTGCTTAGTTTGATGGCCAAATTTGGTCTCATCAGACCATAGAACCTTCTTCAAGATGAATTCCATGCCTCCCATGTGCCTTTTGACAAACTCTAGCTGAGATGTCATGTTTGTAGTTTTTTTTTTTTTTTTTGAAGCACCTCGGCAAGACTTAATAATAATTCTTTGCATTTATATAGCGCTTTTCTCTCTACCCAAAGCGCTCAGCAATTGCAGGTTAAGGGCCTTGCTCAAGGGCTCAACAGAGCAGAGTCTCGTTTGGCATTTACTGGATTCGAACAGGCAACCTTCCAATTGCCAGTGCAGATCACTAGCCTTCCTTCACTGATCTTCTTCTTTCGCCATCATTTAGTTTTTGTGGATGGCCTGCTCTAGGCACATTTACAGCTGTGCCATCCTCACTCCATTTCTTAATGATATTGATTTAACTGGACTCCCATGGATATTCAGTGACTTGAATATTTTCTTGTCTCCATCCCCTGACTTAAGCTTTTCAATCACCTTTTCACTGAGTTACTTGCAGTGTTCTTTTGTCATCTTTGTACAGGTTTATCTATCATAATGACCCACCAATCAAATCAAGTGCATTTATACGACAGCCAATTGAAATCCCAGAGAGGTGATCTCCGTTGAACTAATCATGTGACTTTGAAAATCAATTGCCTGCACCAGTGATGATTTAGGTGTGTCAGTGGAGCGGCTGCTGCTTTACCACCTGAGGCCACAGGTCCGCCACGCACTCGACCCTCTGCAGTTCGTATACCTGGAGAAGGTGGGAGCGGAGGATGCCATCATCTATATGCTACACCGATCACTCTCCCACTTGGACAGAGGCAGTGGTGCTGTAAGAATTATGTTTCTGGACTTCTCTAGTGCCTTCAACACCATCCAACCTCTGCTCCTTAATGACAAGCTGACAGAGATGGAAGTAGATTCATACCTGGTGGCATGGATCATGGACTATCTTACAGACAGACCTCAGTATGTGTGTCTCGGGAACTGCAGGTCTGACATTGTGGTCAGCAGCACAGGAGCGCCGCAGGGGACTGTACTTTCTCTGGGCCTGTTCAGCCTATATACATCGGACTTCCAATACAACTCGGAGTCCTGCCACGTGCAAAAGTTCACTGCCGACATTGCTATCGTGGGCTGCATCAGGAGTGGGCAGGGGGAGGAGTATAGGGACCTAATCAATGACTTTGTTAAATGGTGCGACTCAAACCACCTACAACTGAACACCAGCAAAACCAAGGAACTGGTAGTGGATTTAGGAGGACCAGGCCCCTCATGGACCCCGTGATCATTAGAGGTGACTGTGTGCAGAGGGTGCAGACCTATAAATACCTGGGAGTGCAGCTGGATGATAAATTGGACTGGACTGCCAATACTGATGCTCTGTGCAAGAGAGGACAGAGCCGACTATACTTCCTTAGAAGGCTGGCATCCTTCAACATCTGCAATAAGATGCTGCAGATGTTCTGTCAGACGGTTGTGGCGAATGCCCTCTTCTACGCACTAGTATGCTGGGGAGGCAGCATAAAGAAGAGAGACGCCTTATGCCTGGACAAACTGGTGAGGAAGGCAGGCTCCATTGTAGGCATGGAGCTGGAAAGTTTGACATCTGTGGCAGAGCGACGGGCACTGAGCAGGCTCCTGTCAATCGTGGAGAATCCACTGCATCCACTAAACAGGATCATCTCCAGACAGTGGAGCAGCTTCAGCGACAGACTGCTGTCACTTTCCTGCTCCACTGACAAACTGAGGAGATCGTTCCTCCCCCACACTATGCGACTCTTCAGTTCCACCCGGGAGGGTAAACGTTAACATTATTCAAAGTTATTGTCTGTTTTACCTGCATTGTTATCACTCTTTAATTTAATATTGTTCTTTATCAGTATGCTGCTGCTGGAGTACTGTATGTGAATTTTCCCTTGGGATTAATAAAGTATCTATCTATCTATCTATCTATGAAGGTGAATACTTATGCAATCAATTGTATTGTGTTTTATATTTGTTATTGATTTAGAAGACTTTGCAGAAAATTTGTTTTCCCTTTACCATTACACAGTCTTTTTTAGTTGATCAATGTCAATGATAATCCACTTTGATTCAACGTTGTATAACAATAAAATGTGGAAAAAGTCCATAGTGGTGAATGCTTTTAAAGGCACTGTAACTCTTTATCTTCTCCATGACCCTTACAGAAAGCTCTTTTAAAAAATAAAAATCAAAGCTTCACAAACATCCCCTCCATTCTCTTTTCCTTTTCATTCCAATAGTTGTTCCCAAGGGTCCAGGGAATTGGGCTGTTCCTGACTGAATGGCGGTCCAGTGGAGGGCACACACCTTTACCTATGCAGGGCCCACTTAGCATTGCCAGTCATCTTAAAACGCATGCCTTTTGAATGTGGGACACAAAGTGGAGCACACGGACACAGGGTGAACATTCTCACTGCACACATTAAACTTCAAACCCTGGAACTGTGAAGTACCAGGCCACTTCAAATAACAACACTCAATTTTTGTTTATTTATTCCCTGAACTTTTTTTTTCTTTTTGGATTTGGTTAAGGTTTCTTTCAAATGGATTGTCAGCCTTGATAAAAATCAGTAGAGTCTAAACCCTCATTACATTTTTAATATGCAATTAAAATGCCAAATGTGCACTGCAGAAGGATAGGAAATAAAAAATAAAAACACACACACACACACACACATGCACGCCAACACACCCACACCGCAGGCTAAACTCCCTCACGTCGTGAATGGAATTCCCTCTCCTTTGTTCTCCCCTAAATGATGAGACATGTCATTTACAAATGTCTGCTAACCTCATATTTAGAGAAAGGAGGTGGGCGTAGGGGCGGGGGGACTAAAGTCTGATACAGAGGATTAAAAGATTTTTAGCGTACTTTAAACATGATCTGTCTGGAAGTTGCATTTTACAGTGTGTGTTAATTGCATTTATAGTTTGTATGTACAGTGCTTTCCTCTCTAAAGTTAGCATATTTTGAGCAGCATAAATCGGTCCAGCAGTTACTGAAGTAATAATTAAGCTTTCCTCAAACAATGAAGACCTTCCAAACTACCATTTACAAACTCTTGAGGTTTTGGCCTCAGATGATATCAATTTAGTTCCCAGCCTAGCTGGATGTATCATTATCCTCACCACTCTCTCCATACTTTCTACTGCACATGGCTATGGCTTCAAACACAGAGGCCTATGGGTGTTTCACCGGTCTCTAGCGGAGGAAGATAACAGTAATATGCTTAGTAAAAAGAGAACTTTTATTGAAGCCATTCTGATCCAACTTGATGCTCTGTGTGGCTGAAATAATGACAACAACACGTGAAAAAAAGAGTTTAAATTTTAAGTAAATTAGGACCCGAGTGCAGTCGTGCAAAGGGTGACCACTCCACACCATACTCCGAACATTAAGACATGTATAAAACCTCTGAGCAATGGACCCAAGTAGTAGGGTTTGATGAACCATCTTTCAGCCTGTTCTCTCCTTCTGGATGGGTTTCTATTTGGAGAAAACCAAAGGATGCCTTCAGCCTAATTCTTAAGCCTGGTGGGTCCTCTATAATGGTATGGACAGCTATTATATGTATGTTTACATAATGGTCAAGGAATGTGAGGCTATGGTGCAAACTCTGTTCTTTCATGAAATTCTGCTATTCATGAATGGTGATGCTTCCTTAGACACTGCTAAACTAATTCAGGAGTGGTGTCATGATCACCAGCATGAACTCAAATGCCTTCCATAACATTTTCATTTATGGGAGCCAAGTGCAAAGTCATCTTCTTCATTCTTCAAAGTACTGAAGACTTTTCCTCTTGAACAATGGCGTAATATCCCAGTACACACAGTTCAGGGCTTGTATGACAACACTTCAAGAAGGGCTGAAGCTGGTTGAAAGACAAATGGTGCTTATGGGTCCTTGATATTCATCTATTTGTTTTTCAATATTCTGTAAACTCCCAATAAGTGTCTGTGAATGAGACAACTTGAAACAAAATACTCTGATGACCTGGAACCATGCAAGAGGAATGCAAGACATCAGAGGAGATGATCTCATTCCAGTCCGCTGAACAGAGTATTATTATTTTAACAATTTTATACAGAGGTGGCCCAGCAGTTAGTGCTGCTGCCTCATGGTGTTTTTAAATGAAAATGAACTCTGTCCACTCTAGCAGTTACATATCATTTATGAAAATATCTCCATCCACGCTAAAACAACTCAAAACACATACTTGACAGAATGGTAACATCGCCAGCCACAGGATTTGACACAAAACTGTAGAGACCAGAAAATAATTAACACTTCAATGTCTGCAGTGTTGGAATATGGGTTTCTTCTATGACTGATGACCAGTCAGGGAATGAGACGTTGTTTTGAGATTAATTCAATCAGGAAAGGGATAAGTAATAAGCAAGAACCGAGTGCGGTTCTAGTCTGTGTTTTTACAAGACTATGGTTTTAACCCATCCACATTGCAACACCGAGACCAAAGTTTTCAGATAGATGCAGCTCTGGAAAGTGTTTTCAAAAGTTTCAATTTTCAGGGGTTAAAATGCTGGTGTGGTGTGGATGAAAGGTGTGAAACAGAGACTATTGTCTGCATTTGTAAATGAAAACATGGTAGAGTGGGCAAAGCCTAGGTGTGTGTCTCAGTATAGCCGTTGTCTGTTTGGAGGTAGCAAAGACCTGTCAATAAGCCTTTGAGACAAATACAAATACATACTCCACACAAACACTGCACAAGTCACGACCTGAACCCTAGACATGGCACCAGTCCATCACTTGCTCATAACAGACACCTTTTGTATAAAACAGAATGTAACATTCTTTGCAGTAGGTAAGTACAAGATACATTTTTTTTACTTCTTTATGTATATTTAAATCATGAAAAGAAATACTCAGGCAATTAGTAAGAAATGAAATAACAATGACAGATTCCAATGTAGTGATAATAAAGTGAAAGGTGCTGAAGTTAAACATACAGGGACAGACAGTTTAGAGCCATAAATAAATTAAATACAACTGGCGTTGACATGCAGAAAATACAACAAACATGTAGAAGAAGTCAGTAGATGACTGAGCTGGGGATACTCACGGTGATCAGAGTCTGGTAAAGGCAGTAGAATCCCAGGTACCAGATGAATTTCCCAGAAGTGAAGGGGGGAACAAACCACAAGTAGAAGTAGGACACCACGACAAACGGGGTGCAGCCCACCATCCTGCAAAGAACAAGACAAAAGCTGAAAACGGCATCTTATGTGCATTGAGTGCACTCAAATAAAGTGAATGTCCTCAATAGTTTATTTATGTATCTAATTTAAGATACTTAATATAATTGTTTGATGGCATTACTTACCTTTTTTCTAATTACATTGTTTTAATTTTGTTAGCTGTCACTCAAACACAGTTATTTGATATTGAAACAAAGCAATCAGATTATTTTCTTTAAACAGAAGCATAATCCGATTCAGGGACTGTTGTCATTACTCACTTATTTCAAGTCATTCTTACTTGAAATTAATACTTTTCTAATCCTCTAAAAACATGGTATTTCCATTTTCCCTATAAACAGTCAAATTAAGTTGATTCAACTTAAAATATTTGCAAAAAGTATGGTGACTTGTATAAAGAACCGCTCCTTTTGTTGACAACACATTCTAAGGGATCCACACACTTTTGTATACAAGACTTTTAGTAAATTGATTTGCCAGGGTGTGAATTAATTTTTAAATCTTTTTTGATACATGTCACCCATCCTATATCAGAAAAGCATCTTTTTCTTTGTTTCCAATACAACAATATAACTAATAATAAGTTTACATGAAAAATGCAATCAACCAAAATATATATAATTGGTAAATCTCCATCATCAATAGATAGCAGGAGGCCATTGTAAACCTTTAAAAGCATTTTAGATAAATAGATATTTTGCAGCAGATAAGTTGTAGACTGTAGATTATTTATTTTTTGAGCTTTCTCCTATCTTTTGAGGATCTTAAACCTCAAGTGGTAGAGGAAGATGATGCAGGCTTCTTGTTTGTGGGATAAGAAAGAAAGAAAGAAAGAAAGAAAGAAAGAAAGAAAGAAAGAAAGAAAGAAAGAAAGAAAGAAAGAAAGAAAGAAAGAAAGAAAGAAAGAAAGAAAGATCACCTGGTTCCTATAGGGTACACACATTCACAAGTGAAGGCACCTTGCTGTCTCCTTTAAACTTTGTGGTCCCTTCATGGCTGTGGACAATTGAGGGCCACACTACTTTCAGGGCTGCCATAGGACATTATGGTTTGATGAGGCTTAAGTTCACCTGGAGGGGTGTTCAAGAGGGAGAACTCGGGTGATAGGACAGTAAGTGGTGGCAGCTATGCCCCCAAGAGGTAAGGTGTATTGTTATCTCTTTATTTTATTGTGTGCACTTGTATTGATTTTTTGGATTCCTTCACTTCATTGTGGGTCTGGGGACCCCTCTCAAAAGCCCTTTCTTTTTTACATGGGATGTCACTTCTCTCCACTTGCAGTATTAATCTTGTAGCTGGTAGGTACTAATTGGTCAATTTTACTGAAAGAATGATTATTGTGTAGTAGCACACATGAAAGGTGAGTGTCCAAGAAATATGGGACACCTAAACTGGGATGCCAATTCAATGAGTCTTTACTCTCAGAGTTATCCTTTGGAGTGCACCATTGACTGAAGAAGGGCGGGCCTGTCAGTTATCTTTGAAAATTTCTTCTCAAAAAGTCACATGCAAATGACATAAAACAAAAATATAATTTTGTAGTTACAAAAAAAATTGAAATCTGATACCCTGCCATGGTTGGATTATAAACTGCTCAAAAAGATTAAAGGAACACTTTGAAAACACATCAGATCACAATGGGAAAAAAATCCTGCTGGATATCTATACTGATGTATTCAAGTTTCATATTTTCAAGATATTTTGGATTCTATTTTAAAATGGTCTGCTTTTAAAAAGAACTTCTGTATCATTCAACGAATTTCAGGAGATATCTAAGATACATTTTCATGTAGCAGTCAATCAATAGCATCTATCCACTTACAGAATGTACTTAAATTAATTTCAGGAATACGGCACAAGGCAACCTGGGACAGGAACAACAGGCCATGGCTGAATGCACATGTCCACGCTGGACTATTTACACTCACCAATGGCACAGCCTGCATGGGGGAAGCCGGTGTCCCCAAAGTGAACTTGCACAATCTGTGAACTCCACCCAGGCAGCAGCCAAGCAGCTCTAAATGTAATTCTGCCCTGCCAGATTATAGCAAAGTCCTAAGAAACATGCATGAAAGTTAATCATTATTCCTTCACACAAGCATTTTACTGGTCAGTAAGTAAGTTAGCATGTCTGGTACCCTCCATAACCATCACATACAGTGATCCCTCGCTATATCGCGCTTTGCCTTTTGCGGCTTCACTCTATCGCGGATTTTATATGTAAGCATATTTAAATATATATCGCAGATTTTTTGCTGGTTCGCGGATTTCTGAGGACAATGGGTCTTTTAATTTCTGCTACATGCTTCCTCAGGTGGTTTGCTCAGTTGATTTCATACAAGGGACGCTATTGGCTGATGGCTGAGAAGCTACCCAACTTACTTTCTCTCTCTCTCTCTTGCGCTGACGTAGGGGGGTGTGAGCAGGGGGGCTGTTCGCACACCTAGACGATAGGGACGCTCGTCTAAAAATGCTGAAAGATTATCTTCACGTTGCTACCTTCTGTGTGCAGCTGCTTCCTGAAGCAACATGCTGCACGGTGCTTCGCATACTTAAAAGCTCAAAGGGCACGTATTGATTTTTGACTTTGCTTTTCTCTGTCTCTCTCTCTCTCTCTCCCTGCTCCTGACGGAGGGGGTGTGAGCTGCCGCCTTCAACTGCTTTGTACCGCGGTGCTTCGCATACTTAAAAGCCAAACAGCCCTATTGATTTGTTTGCTTTTCTCTCTCTGATGCGCACTCCTTTGAAGAGGAAGATATGTTTGCATTCTTTTAATTGTGAGACAGAACTGTCATCTCTGTCTTGTCATGGAGCACAGTTTAAACTTTTGAAAAAGAGACAAATGTTTGTTTGCAGTGTTTGAATAACGTTCCTGTCTCTCTACAACCTCCTGTGTTTCTGCGCAAATCTGTGACCCAAGCATGACAATATAAAAATAACCATATAAACATATGGTTTCTACTTCGCGGATTTTCTTATTTCGCGGGTGGCTCTGGAACGCAACCCCCGCGATGGAGGAGGGATTACTGTACCACAAATAGTATGGTCGACGTGCTAGCTTACCACAGCTTGGTGTGCATACATTATTTACGTTGCCTTTTGCAATGTCATAGAAGATGAGGATTGGCTGGCATCTCCACCAGGCTGGATGTTTCCTTACCCGCTCAGGAGGCTCTTATAGTGGACAGAGTCAGGGTCTATTATTTTGATTATTTTTTGCATCTCGTCTAGAGGTTATATATGTAAATTTTTGCCTGGTTCTGGTTTTGATTTTGATTTAGGAGTTTTATCACTACAATTTTAACAGCATTATTGTTGATTCCTGTTGTCGGGACTGTACCAGAGTGGGCGTGTCCTCAGAGGTCATGGTCCTGTCAATCACAACGTAACGGTTATCAAAGGGTATACTTCCTCATCCTATTACACAGATTCCAAAATCTTTCGAAAAATGTTCTTTGCTTAATTTCTCTTGGTTTTTGAATTCTCCACACTCCTTCTGACTTTAATTTTGTCAAAATAAAAAACGCATTCTGTATTGAAATGACCTACACAGGATGAGGAAGAGGCCGTGCTAGCAGGAACTTCAACTGGCAGCCTTTATTCCCTGGCATGGCATTGAATGGGTTCAGGAAATGTGATTGTGTCTAAGGTGTGATTGGTGCTTCTGCCACGCAGCTCAAGCTCTGAGCTCAAATCCCAGCCAGCCTTCTGTCTGTGTGTAGTTTGCATGTGCTTCCTGTGTCTGAGTGGATTTTCCCCTCCCATTTCAAATACATGCAGACTGTGAATTAGCCCATTATGAGTGTGTGTGAGTGTGCCCTGCAGTGCACTACCAGCCCAGAGTAGGCTCTGGGACCTGCTGCTATGAATTGGACAAATGGATGGATGGACAATGGATAATGGATGGAGGTACCGTGTTGTTATGAATATGCCCCTGTCGATTAAGATCAGGGGTCCTCAATCACGGTCCTGGAGGGCCGCAGTGGCTGCAGGTTTTTGTTCCAACCCAGTTGCTTAATGAGAAGCACTTCTTGCTCAAGTAACACTTCTTCACTTTAGTTGTGTTGCTCGTTAAGATTTTGAACCCTTATTGCTTATTTTAGTCTTAAACAGCTGTATTCTTGGTTTTTAATTGGTTTTTAATTGCTCCTAATTAGTAATAATATGCAAATGACAAAAGAGAGCAGCATTTCTCCATTTAGCTTGTTACCATTTACACTTGTGTGTATTTCCCATGCACTATTGAGTTTAATTAAATACTTGGAAGGAAAGTGAAAAGAAAAAAGTGAAGGACTGAGAATTACTCATCCATTTTAGCTTTCAAATCATTTGGATGATATCCTTAGAAAGCGGAAGAAAATCCAGGATATGAGAATTACCTGACATAGTAGAGTTAAAGCACTAACAAGCCATAAAATTAAATTATTGGCAAGAATTGCTTTCTAATTAAGCAACCAGGTTAGAACAAAAACCTGCAGCCACTGCGGCCCTCCAGGACTGTGTTTGAGGACCCCTGATTAAGATGAACACAGTAAATTCTGTTGTCTTGTCTGCCATGACCTTCTAACCGATTGGTATGACTGAGCCTTGTTTTAAGTAATTATTCACAGCAATCTTACTGTGACAAACCAAAAAAAAAGCAGTTACCAGTGTAACGCTAACGCACATTACTTCAGCTGAAGGTGTGTGCCTGGAGTAAAATAAAAGCAAACATTTCCTGTTATTTTAAGCCACTGTGCAGAAGAGATGTAAATGAAAGATTGCTGGCGACTCAGACGAGGTATGTTGTGTCCCCCTAAGCGCTGGCACTCGAGACAGACGGTCCCAGAAGCAGATTAATCTTTCCAGTTGTTATGAATAAAAACTTTGTTTTTGCCCTTTAGGCCCTGCATTTATTATGTTCCAGGACTACGGTCGGCTGAAAAGGATAGCGACCATCTAACATAAGCTCAATAAATGTCAACGAAAACACGTGACCCTCTGAACTTGCCTGCCTGTTATTTTAAAAGAATACGCGCCAGCAAAACGCAGCCAATTCTGGCACTGTCCAGCTTTACTATTGCACAGCGGGCGTCCAGTTAACAATTGTCCACACAACAAAGGCGTCTGTCAGTCTCGCTGCCAGCCGTTTAGGTGTGTCATTCATGGAAAGTGTCTGACTGAAGTGGTGCGGTGGAAGGTTCTGTAAGATCAATGTGGAAACGCTGTTTGTCACGCTCTTTGCAGAAACAGTTTGCCTGGGGTTTTTTTTTTTAATAAAAGATATCAATGCTTTTTTGCAGTCAGATGGAGAAGAGATGCGTTGACAGCCTGTTTCTGGAAATTAGCTGGTCCTTCACATGGAGACCAACTGAGCAGACCCTCTGATCTTATACAATAGGCATTCAGCAGTCTGAGGCCTATTTACAGATTGTATTGTTCAGAATAACATCACACACGCACATACACACAGTTCTCACATCTGTTTGATGCAATTCAGGATGACAGAGCACTGTACTCAAGGCAGCAAACAGCTCTGGACAGGGCGCCATAATAGGGCCCACACACTGGAGCCAGTGGTCCAAACCTGCACATCTTTGGGAATGTGGTAGGAAGAGCAGATTACAAAGGGGGGGCTCCACATGGACACGGGGAGAACATGCAGATGCTACATGGACAACAGCCAGGACATGAGATCCATGAAGCAGTCGTACTACTGCACTCCTCTACCGCACTTAACCATCAAGCACTTATGTAAAATGTGAAGAGTGAGCCAAAGAAAGACTTCACACATTTCATAACCCACTTGCCCTACCCACTTTTCTTATCTTCATTAATTCACATAGCGGATGCTTTTATCCAAAGTGACTTACATAAGAAGTCAAATATAATCCGAGTAGCATCAGCCTGGGGACTGTTTGGCAACACATCTTACAGGGTGAGGCTACAAGGCCAATATTCTTGCTCATCCGGTTGCTTTAGTTTCACATAGCAATGTGCAAGACTGTTCTGTGCCACCATTGTATTTACCTCACTATTAAATTAAAGAAAGAAAATAAAGATTTTAAAGAGTGCAAGCACCAAACAAAACTGATCTCTTTATAAAGTTCCTGTAAATGTAAACCTTTCCTAATGTTTGCTATTCCATATACCTTATTATTTTGTGCTTCATATCCTTTTGTACTTATACCAAAAACATGAATTAGTTCCCAGTTCATGGATTAGGTACCCGAAAAAGTCATAACTGTCATGTCCCTAATTATTATAGTACATTAAAGTACTTTGCGCAGGTCCTCCAACTTGCAGGGAAAACATGGGGGTTGGTGGCAGGATTGGCACTCCAGCCACTGTAAAAAAACCTCACACTGTTTCCCAGTGTGGCACTGAGGTGTCACCCATTGCACGGCTGCACTCGGGTCCCAATCCAGGTTGTTTTTTAGGTGGTGGGTGTGGCAATGCACAGTAAAATCAGCGTGTGCTCCCTACCTCTCCCTCTACAAGTCATTGTGGTACTGAAGCATACAGTGATAATGTACAGTTACAATGTACCATAGGGTTCATGTGCCATATCAGAAACAAACTGAAAAGAAAGTGCTGGGGGCCAAAAAGAAGTACATTTGTGTAAATACGTAACAATATAAAGTCATAACTAAGATAAACATACAACATGGAACATACATAAACAGTAACATTAAGATGATTCAAGTAAATGAGCTGGGGACAAAAAGAAGTACATTTGTGTAAATACGTAACAATATAAAGTCATAACTAAGATAAACATACAACATGGAACATACATAAACAGTAACATTAAGATGATTCAAGTAAATGAGCTGGGGATGGTCAGTAGAACTGAATCAATGGCACGAGCTGATCTGCTGTGCAGGTGCTGATGTGGCAGCAGGTTGGTCACAGATGTGATGTCTTAGCCACAGGTCTTACGTGATGGCGTCTTACTCACATGACTTATTGTTGACTGCACTACTGACTACATCAACTTCTGTATGGACATTGTAGTTCCAGTAAGAACTGTACGCTGCTATGCTAACAACAAGCCATGGATTACAAGTGACATCAAGGGCCTTTTGAACCAGAAGAAAAGGGCTTTTAAAGGCGGTGATCATCATGAGCTCAAGCGCGTGCAGAAGGAACTCCGAGTCCAGCTCAGGGTGGTGAAGGAGCAGTACAGGAGAAAGCTGGAGCAGAAGTTGCAGAATAACAGCATGAAGGAAGTGTGGGATGGGATGAAGATCATCACTGGCTGCAGCTCGAAGCAGGGTGCCACCATTGAGAGAGACGTGAAGAGAGCAAACCAAATGAACAACTTCTTTAACAGGTTTGACCACCCTAACCCACTCTCACTCTCACCTCGGAGTACTGCACCCTCCACACATCCTTCTGCTGATACCAGCATAGGAGAGACATCCCCACCCACATTTACAGCAGCGCAGGTGAGCAGAGAGCTGAGGAGACTTCGTGCCAGCAAAGCAGCGGGTCCAGATGGAGTATCGCCACGACTGCTGAATGTCTGTGCATCGGAGCTGGGGGGTCCTCTACAGTGCATCTTCAACCTGAGCCTGGAACAGGGGAGAGTCCCTAGGCTTTGGAAAACATCTTGCATCATCCCAGTCCCAAAGGTATCACGTCCTAGTGAGCTAAATGACTTCCGGCCTGTTGCTCTGACGTCACATGTGATGAAGACCATGGAGAGGCTGCTGCTTCACCACCTGAGGCCACAGGTTCAACACGCCCTCGACCCTCTGCAGTTTGCATATCAGGAGAAGGTGGGAGCGGAGGATGCCATCATCTATATGCTACACCGAACCCTCTCCCACTTGGACAGAGGCAGTGGTTCTGTAAGAATTATGTTTCTAGACTTCTCTAGCGCCTTCAACACAATCCAACCTCTGCTCCTTAGGGACAAGCTGACAGAGATGGGAGTAGATTCATACCTGGTGGCATGGATCGTGGACTATCTTACAGACAGACCTCAGTATGTGCGTCTCGGGAACTGCACGTCTGACATTGTGGTCAGCAACACAGGAGCGCCACAGGGGACTGTACTTTCTCCGGTCCTGTTCAGCCTGTATACATCGGACTTCCAATACAACTCGAAGTCCTGCCAAGTGCAAAAGTTCGCTATCATGGGCTGCATCAGGAGTGGGCAGGAGGAGGAGTATTGGGACCTAATCAAGGACTTTGTTAAATGGTGCGACTCAAACCACCTACACCTGAACACCAGCAAAACCAAGGAGCTGGTGGTGGATTTTAGGAGGCCCAGACCCTTCATGGACCCCGTGATCATCAGAGGTGACTGTGTGCAGATGGTGCAGACCTATAAATACCTGGGAGTGCAGCTGGATGACAAATTAGACTGGACTGCCAATACTGAGGCTCTGTGTAAGAAAGGACAGAGCCAGTTGTACTTCCTTAGAAGGCTGGCGTCCTTCAACATCTGCAATAAGATGCTGCAGATGTTCTATGAGACGGTTGTGGTGAGCGCCCTCTTCTACGAGGTGGTGTGCTGGGGAGGCAGCATTAAGAAGAAGGACGCCTCACGCCTGGACAAACTGGTGAGAAAGGCAGGCTCTATTGTAGGCATGGAGCTGGATAGTTTGACATCTGTGGCAGAGCGATGGGCGCTCAGCAGGCTCCTATCAATTATGGAGAATCCACTGCATCCACTAAACAGGATCATCTCCAGACAGAAGAGCAGCTTCAGCGAGAGACTGCTGTCACTGTCCTGCTCCACTGACAGATTGAGGAGATCGTTCCTGCCCCAAACTATGCGACTCTTCAATTCCACCCGGGCGGGTAAACGTTAACATTATTCAAAGTTATTGTCTGTTTTTACCTGCATTATTATTACTCTTTAATTTAATATTGTTTTTTTTTTTTTTTGTATCAGTATGCTGCTGCTGGAGTATGTGAATTTCCCCTTGGGATTAATAAAGTATCAATCTATCTATCTTTCTATCTTATACATGGTCTTACTGTATATGATGGTGATGGCACCTAGGTCACAGGTCTTATGAGACGGCGTCTTAGTCACACATCTTAAGTAATGATGTCTCAGTCTCGGGTGCTATGTATTAGTCACAGGTTTTATGTGATGGTGTCTTGGTCAAAAGTCTTATGTGAAGGAGTCTTGGTCACAGGTTTTATGAAATGGCATATGATTCACAGGTTATATATGATGGTCATGGTGGCTTGGTCACCGGTCTTATATGATGGTAAAGGCATCTTGGTCACAGGTCTTATGAGATAACGTCTTGGTCACAGGTTTTATGTGATGGAGTCTTAGTCAAATGCCTTATGTGATGATGTCTTGGTCTCAGGTCACAGGTTTTATGAAATGGCATATGATTTACATGTCTTACGTGATGGTAATGTCGGCTTAGTCACAGACTTATATGATAGTAATGGCATCTTGGTCACAGTTGTTATGTGACAGTGATAGTGTCTTGACGCCTTAGTCAGAGGTACAGTATACTATAATGGCATCTTGGCCACAGGTCAAACAAATCAATGAATGGGAATAAGTATTTTGATAGCCTGCAGGTATAAAGCCCTTGCAAGTTTGCTGGTAAAGCACTGAACATCACAAAGTCACTGGTAGAGAGCATTTTCCTGTCTGTGAAGGTGTGTGGGTTCTGAGACTGTGGAGAGTGCTTTCTTCAAGAGTCTTTCCTTCATAGAAACAGAGAGGCTCCTTAAGAATTCTGCCAGCACAGTAAACACATTGGACTTTCCTGTTGTGACCAGATATTCCCCACTCCCCACTGAAGCCAATCACAAGTCAATTGCTGACCTTTACTCCAAATTGTGAAAGCAGGTATAGAGTTTGACGGTGTATAACTGTATCTCCCCTCGTGATCACAGGTAAGCTGAATCTCCGCATACCCACTTCCTTGGTCCTTGAGGCTTCCGTTGACAGGAACATCCTACAGCTGCCCTGTATCTCACTGCCTAACTGTAGGTGGACACTCCTCAATTAAACATTAGGAAAGACCCTTAATGACTCTGAGCCCTGGCCTTTATCTTCTACGAATGTTTATTTACATCTCTCTGGGCAGTGAAATTTGAATGAACATTCCATGGTAGGTCTTGGTGGAATTCTGGGAAACTGTAATGGAACACATGGGTTGGGAATGTCATGTCCAAAGTTCAAGACACCTCTGCTGTTTCTGCAAATGGATTTAACACCTTTGTCCTCAAGTATGGCTACAATGTTGCAATCTGTTTGCTCTGTGGACAGCTTTACGCTCCCTTAGATGAATGATACAATGACACTTTGTGCTGGAGAGGATGCGTTACTGCCAGAAAAAGCTGCTAGGATGCGGTCAACAGGATTTTCATTGTACTTAAAAGAATATTAGAACACTCTAGATGAGAGCAGGCCATGCAGCCCATCAAAGCTCGTCAGTCCTATCCACTTAATTCTTCTAAAAAAAACATCAAGTCAAGTTTGAGTCCCTAAAGTCCTACTGACTACCACACTACTTGGCAGCTTATTTCAAGTGTCTATCGTTCTTTGCGTAAAGAAAAACTTTCTAATGTTTGTGCGAAATTTGCCCTTCACAAGTTTCATTCAGTGGCCCCGTGCTCTTGATGTACTCATTTTAAAATAACAGTCTTGATCCTCTGTATTAATTCCCTTCATAATTTTAAACACTTCAATCATGTCTCTTCTTAACCTTCTTTTGCTTAAAATGTAAAGGCTCAGCTCTTTTAATCTTTCCTCATAACTCATCCCCTGTGGCCCTGGAATCATCCTTGTTGCTCTTCTCTGACCTTTTCTAGCGCTGCTATGTCCTTTCTGTAGCCGGAAGACCAAAACTGCACAGGTCTTCCCTGCATGGAGTTGGCATGTCTCCACCAGGTGTTCTGGTTTCCACTAAAGACTTACAGGTGAGGTGAAATTGGCGATCCTAAATTGGTCTGAGTGTGCCTGTTTGGGTACCCTGTTTAGGGTTTGTTCCTGCCTTTGCACCCTATGCCAGCTGGAGCAGGCTTCTACAAACCCTGGTCTGGACTAAGCGGGTTAGAGAATGACATGACTTCCTGGAGGTATGAATGTTAGCCGTGATTGCATGCACAGTTTTCTCTACTTAAAAAGTAATTTTTTGATAATCTCAAAGACATTTATCTGTTATTAAGACTGTGTAAGCATCTTGAGCATGGGAAAGGTGCTATATAAATAACATTTATTATTATTAATTCAGTTTGAGGTCACTGACCGGATTCACCAGACTTGAAGCAGGAATGAAAGGTACAGTCCACTGCAAGACAAACTTATGGACATATTCACTTAAGTGTTTATTGATTTTCTCAGGAAACGGGAGCACAACTGAATTAGTGGTATTGAAATGATCAAGGGCTACATCAGGTAAGTCGAGTTGTGTGTTCTGATAAATAAAATGAAGTTTGGGATTTTAATACACTCTCGTTTATCATGATGCCATGAGGATGGCATCATGTTGCCAGTTGGTCACGTGAAGAGTTTCACTATACTCCATACAAGTAACAATATTAGTAATTAATACTAGTACTCCTCCATCCCAGCATCACAGGGTGGAAATGAGGAGTACATGAGGTGCCAGTCCATGGCAAGACACAAGCATGCAGACCCCCACACTCTCACATTCAGGCCTGTGTAGAGCCACCTGCTTTAGGCTAAAAAGCACATCTTTGGAATTGGGGAGAAACTGCACACAGACATGTGTCGGACATGCAAACTGCACACAGACAGGCCCCAGCCTGAGGGCTGAACCTTGGACTCAATGTCAGGCTTGTTATTTTTTTTTATATATACTTTATTAATCTGCAAGGGTAAATTGTCTTTTCTCATGTGGGTCAGAGTGCAGGTTCAACCATTGTATAGCGCCTCTGGAGCAATTTTCAGTTTAAGGGTCTTGCTCAAAAGCCCAACAGAGTAGGATGCCTTTTGGCAGTAATGGGACTTGAACTGGCATCTTTGTAGATACCAGCACAGACCCTTAGCCTCAGAGCAACCACTCTGCTTTCTTGTGTGCTTAGTGCGATGACATTCTTACGTTCATGTCTCATCAGAATAGTGACAGCAATACAACACCAACAATTACACACACAAAGCAGCAGCAGCCATTGGGCACCCCCGTGTTTCATGAACCTTCAGCTGACTGCATCTTTGTTGCCTGACCCTGATTCACAATATACAGCAATGCTGTCCATGCCATTTGCTTTTCAGCCACATATATTATTGGCTTGCTCAAGGCAAGGTCGCATGTTTAAGACCTTCATACACTTTGAAGCCTTTCTTTGGCCACATTCTGTGTCCATTCATTAACTGATATTCAACTCTGGCTACAAACGTGTTTAGTAAAAGAGCTGCAGACAAACATAAAACCGTATGGCTGGCAATTAGACAGCCCAAAACCCAGCAAAAGCTATTTGTAAATATAATAAAAGGTGCTTCATGTCCCTGGGAGGTGGACGCCAAATTCCTTTGCTGTTTGTAATATAGCCTTAAAGTGGAAGAGACCTTGACAGAAATAATAAAAAAAAAAAAAAAAAAAAAAAAAAGACTGGCAACGTCAAGCTTCCAGCAGACTGCCTGGCACAGCAAGAACTGGAAGAAACACTGAAGGTGGAGATGAAATGAGCAATCTTAAGACACACAATCACACAAAGATTAATAACGAGAAGGGATACTCGACAAAATATTAATAAAAGTTTAATTCAAGTGGCAATGAGCATCTTGCAGTCACAACATTTTTGTTTCTCTTTTAGCCAATGACGCCAGTCCAGAAACGCAAAGCACTACACAAGTCAAGTTCACTCAGCTCTTGAATTTGGGAACTGCTTGTAGCCAATTGATTTTTTATTCAGAAATAAAATTACACATGGTGTATTAATTCAGAATGCTCTTGCTACACTGAAGGCCCAGTGGCCAGTCGTGTGACATTTAGGACTCATGTGGGCCTCTTTATTCATGTCTAGATGATAGAAGATTGTCTTGTCTCTGCAGATCAGATCATTACCTGCTGTATTTAATTGTAATGCCTCATAATAATAATTCTTTACATTTATATAGTGCTCTTCTGACTACTCAAAGCACTTTACATAGTGAATGAGGAGCCACTTCAACCACCACTAATGCGCAGCATCCACATGGACGATACGACGACAGCCATTTTGTGCCAGAATGCCCAGCACACATTAGCTGGTGAGAGATAGTTAGCCAGTTAGAGACAGGGGAAGATTAGGGGGCTAGAATGACTAGACCACGGTGGGAAATTAAACCATGACATCGGAATACACCCTACTCTTTACGAAGGATGCCCTGGGATCTTTTCTGAGTAACAGAGAGTCTTAGTTTTACATCTTATCTGAAGGACGGTGCCATTAGTTAGTTCTGGCGCCGCCGACAGTGGCAGCCTTTTCAGCAGTTCCGTGTATGACTGTATGTGTACTTTTCTACTTTTATTTTTCTATTTTTATTTATTGATCTGTGAATTTCCCCTTGGGATTAATAAAGTATCTATCTATCTATCTATCTATTTTTACAGTGCAGAGTTCCCATCACTGCACTGGGGCATTGGGATCCACGTTCAGACCACAGGGTAAGAGCCCCCTGCTGGCCTCACCCACCCCTCTTTCCAGCAACAAGCCAAGCTTTTCCTTGATGGTCTCCCGTCCACATGCTTAGCTTCAGGTGGATAACCTGTTCTGAAGTGCAGGTGCTATGGCTGCTGGACAAGAGCAAAACTACAAATTTATTCCTTGTGGACATTAAACACTGTAGAGAAGACTTCCATCGCTGTGGCAAATGTCACAATCAACTCAGCTATCAACTCGTAATACTCGGCTCCCATTCTCTTAGCATGACACTTGACATTGTGGCTTGGGACTGCGTGAACAGCATCATTAACACCACTAGGCAGGACTGGGCCTTCCCAGAGACAAGGGACTTACAGACGTCATTTCTACCAACTCGAGTTTTTCCTTCTATGTTGCCTTAAATGCCTTTACAATATTCATCTAATTGTATGCACACACTTCTTTTTATTTACTTATAGAGTTAGTAGAGGGGTGTATCTATTTAAAATAAAATGAAGGAAATGAAATGCTTTGGCTGTGAAGCCAACTCCCTTGTCAAAGACTTCATTGCTGAGGAATTGCTTTTCTAACCTTCCTTTTGTTTTTTTAAAGCAGCGTTTCTCAACCTTTAAGTATTTGCGACCTGAGTTTTCATAACAGTTTTAATCGCCCCCCCCCCCCCCCCCAACGTTTTTTTGAAAGGAGCCCACTAATACCAATTTGTTCTTTTTTAATTAATGATATATCATAGATGCATATTTTATTATATCTACTTAACTTTTATCAACATTTATCTAACTCTATATTTATTTTTCTAGTATCAGAATGTAGTTTAAATTAATTTGTTTTGGATTCAATAGATGTATTTTTCATATTTTTGATTCTTGTTTTCTTTTTTTCACATCTTCGCATCCCCCTTTTTGTTACTTCGCACCCCCCTAGGGGGACCCGCCCCACAGATTGAGAACCACTGTTTTATAGTATGGAATTAACTAAGGTAGCACATGTGAAGAAAATTGCACACTGTTTCAGCTATGACCTCAGTATTTCACAAATGTATTGCATCATTTTGCAAAATTGTAGCACTGCTGCCTCACAGTATGGAGACCAGGGATCACGTCCCAGGTGCTCCTGGCGTGGAGTCTCCCTGTTCTCTGTGTAGTTGCATGGCTGATCTCCAGGTGTTCTGGTTTCCTCCCGTAGTATGAAGACATGGCAGGTTACCTAAACTGGCATTGCTCCATTGGCCTGTATATGTGTGTGAGTAGTCAGGGTTCTAAAAAATTCCCACTGCTCTTCGATTATGGCTGTGATTTTTATTAAGTGCTGAATGAGTTGTGCCCGTTGTTCCTGTTCCCCTTTTGAATCCTAAAGACATGTATTTAAACTGGTCACTCTGAACTGGACAGTGCTGGACTGGCACGTGATCCTGGCTCAGGTCCTTCTTTATTGCCATTGATATAAAAACTAGCACATATAAACTAATAAATGACTAATACATGAGGGTCTCTTATAATCCTCAAACTTTTCAATTTATCACATTTACTGTATTTGAAATCATTGAGATGTAACTGATAAAAGAAATAAGGGAAAACAAAAGTCTTACCATGGCATCAGTCTCCCAATCTTCGTCCACTTACTTTTACTGACGAAAAAGCCTACAATTGGATCATTCGCAGCCCCCCATGCTTTCCCAATGAACAGCACCAGTGAAGCATGGAAGGGGTTAATCTGGAGTGAAAAAGAACAAAAGCACACATTTAATATATAAAAAAGGTTCCATGCCCAGTATGTCACTCTGAATCAATCAACCAACCTAACAGGATCCTCTTGTGTTTAGAGATATGACCTCGAGCTAAAAAATATAAGTGAGCATTCAAGTGGAGTTTGGACACGACGCAGCAAAGCATACAATTACAGATGCCAGCTGCTGGACATCTGTGCCAGTAAAGATGGCAAAAATAAGTTCTTAACAAAATGTTAAATATTAAACAATTTAAAAATGTGGCCATCCTTCCCTTAAACTTGGGTGGCACTAAAGAAAAAGGGTTAGAAATGCCACCTCACAGAATCAGAGTCCTCAGTTTAAATCTCACACTCAGTGTGGCTGTGCGAAGTTTGTGTCTTCTCTCCATGACTATTTGAATTTTCCTCCAGGAACTCCAAGATGGACTGGTTGGCTTAATGATGACTCGAAATCTGCCTTATGAGAGTGTGTGTGAGTGATTGGCCCCTACGATCCACGGGCAGCCCATCCAAGGCTGTTTTATGCCCCATGTCCAGTGTTGCTGGGACAGACTTGAACCCCAGTGACACTCAACTGGATTAAGCTGGCCTGAGAATGTGAAGTTTATCTTGTCTATAGAATGATTATGACGGCACATGCATGCATTCGTGTTCATACTCACTTAATCCTGGTTTAGGGTTATTAAGAGCACATCATTTAACAATTCACAGCCTTCTCAGCTTTTAAACAGTCCAACAAAATTACTTTATGCTTACTTGTGCAATGTCCAACAAGTAGATCTGCAGGAAAAATGCCGTGGCACTCCCAGCCACTTGGATAGGAGCCCCTCCAATGGCAAAGCAGAGTTTACTGCACACAGACAGTGAGGTGTCAGCATGGGTCTGTCAAGAGAAAACAAAAAAAAAACAAATGACATTTAATGGAATTCAACGCAGTAAAGTAAGTGCAAAGTGTGTGTGTGCTCAGGATAACACAGGCTTGGAAGATGGATGGATTTACTATTGTCACCCAGGAACTGACTACAGCCTACCAGAGGGAAAGCTGAGAGATGTAACTAAAACAAGTTGGCAAAGCAAGGCGGATGCTTGGTCACAGCCCCCCAGACAGGCCTAAGCAGAGCTGCTGCAGCAGACTAATACAGCGTGGGAATCAGAATTCGCTTGATGCACACAACTGGAAAGCAATGGCGGGTGAGGTGGGCGGGGCAAGCCTAATTGGATGGGCGGGGCCACAAGTTACCAACCATAAGGCACTTTAATGCTGAAGTGGACACCCCATTTCATGACTTAGCACTACGACTATAAAGAATGAAACCTTAAGGCAATAAGACGTGTTTCAAATATTACATCATTTGAGGAGGCCAAAACAACAATGTTTATATTATCACAATATCATTGCCATAACAAGAAGTCTTCAGTATTTCTTTTCTTCTTCTGATACTCTTCTGAATTTTTTTATTATGCAACAATTAAGTGTTGGTAATTATATAAAACAATCTAAAATGTGCTTTATAGGAAGTAAAACAAAGAAAATAGCTAAGTTAACTATGAATAGATACATAGACAATAAACACACACAGTGCCCTTAAAGTAAACTCACGTATCAGCTTATTTTGTTCACTGGGGTTGCAAGGTACTGGCACATTCCTAAAGTTCAGTTCTGGGTTCAAAAATGTCCAAAATATTTCAGCTTTCTCAAGGAAATGCCATGTCACCCAACCCCACTTCTCTGTTCCCTCCACTTTTAATTTACATTTTTAACCCAAAATAGAAAAAATACTATTTTACAGGTGCCAAAATACCAGAACCAAATGATCTATAAAACATGTACAAAAGTGAACCAATAAACAATCAGAAAATCGATGCAACATGAATATTGCAATAGAAAAAATACAAATAACAGAAAAATCAGTGTGAGCCCGTTAAATGAAACGATCAGTCCTGAATTTATACAATCATTGTAGAAAATATATCATGAAGACTAAACAGGCACAGCATCAGGAGAAACTGAATGAAGTGTCACTGGATTTCTGACTCCTTCAGGTGTTGTGAAGTGTAGGTCTGACCAATGCGTTTCGAGGAAGAACATCTTCTTCAGCGCAAAGCCACCCAATACTGAACTATTGTGTAAGGTCAGTTGTTCACAATAGTAGATCCATTATCTATCAATTGACCAAAAGTGAAAGCTCACCAATAAATAAATACTGAAAAATCTCGAATGAAGGTCTTGTAACTAGCTCACACAATTCATACACAACACAGAGGTCAACAACTGTCTGAACAGTATTACTCCTAGTAAGCAGTTTAGTGTAACTTTTTTACGTTTTTTACGTAATTTTGCTCTATTTTGATTTAGCTTTACCTAAAAGTATGCATAAGCAAATGTAAGGGCCAAGAGTGTAAACTAGGCATTACTTGTTTTTCTTTCTCATAAGTATACAAACTGGAAATCTGCACAAAGTCTCACACTGCAGGATGAAGGGGGAGCACAGCTTAACAAATAACAGCTAACAGCTAACATGTGGGGCAGAACACTCCCCGTCTGATATCCCCGTCTGATATAATAACATTATATCACTAAACAGTACATAGAGGCAAACATTGTGTTAACTTATCCATTTTCTAGTAGAAAGATTTTTGTGATAGGCCTGATAGAGTTTCTGGCAATGCCTTGAGAGGCAGTCTTAACTTCTATTTTTTGTTCAGTACCATCACTGCTAGGGAATACCAAGGTGACAAATCCCATAGGCCATTTATTGCGTGACAGTTGACTCTTCTTCAACAACACAACGTCTCCTATTTGTAAATTTCTGGATCAGTAAACCCATTTGCGTCTGCTCTGCAAAATAGAAGGGTATTCACGTTTTCAGACTTGAGACGCACTTGTCTCCACTGGCTTTTAAAGAGATCGTTCTCTGTGAAACCACCTGGAGGTGCAGACAGTCTGTTCCGTTGCAACATGGAGTCAAAAATTGTCCTCATTTGACCATACTTCTGTAGATATGTTCTGAAAAGTGGCAGGTACCGGCATTTTTCCCCTTCTTTCATTGGAGGGACTGGTTCTGCATGTCCATTCTCAAATATTTTCTCCATAAAGCTGGTGAACTGCTCTTTCATCTCGAGTCTTCTGTATAAAGAGCGCTGCAGAGAGACAAGGCAAGAAGGAGCCTGTTCATGATTCTTGGGGAGATGAGATCTGAAAAATCTTAAAGGTAGCAGAGCAAGCCAGCTATTTCCTTCATCTCTGCTAGGTTCCTTCTCCATAATTTTGTCAAATATTGACATGCCCAGCACATCTTTATGTGCAGACTTGATCAAAGAGGCGAAGGTGGCTGTAAAAGGGCGTGAAAAGTGAAGGTAGTCCATTTTCCAGCACATGTGTCTTAAAAGTACAAATTATTGGTTTGTGTGCATTTCCAAGGCAAAGTTCACGTACAAAAAACCAACCTAAGTCAAGTCTTTGAGCAAAGGGTGCATTGTGAGGGCCATTAATTTGCTGTCTGACATTGTGCACACTGATGATGTCTCTTCCAAGCAACAGTAGAATGTAGGCATTATTGTCCAACTTCAGGATATGGGCTGCCACAGACTTCAAGCGAGCGTGGTGAAGTGCTGCCTCTGGTGTTGGTTTTTATGAGCGATTGTTCAAAATCACATTGCATTCAATAACTGGAGGCAGTGCTATACTTACTACTCCATTCGCTGACATTGTGCACACTGATGATGTCTCTTCCAAGCAACAGTAGAATGTAGGCATTATTGTCCAACTCCAGGATATGGGCTGCCACAGACTTCAAGCGAGCATGGTGAAGTGCTGCCTCTGGTGTTGGTTTTTATGAGCGATTGTTCAAAATCACATTGCATTCAATAACTGGAGGCAGTGCTATACTTACTACTCCATTCGCTGCCTCTATTTGGAAACCAACTGTTTTCCATCCAATTGTCTCAAAAACTTCAGCACAGGTTTGTAGAGAATATGTGAATGGGTTACTCTTTAGAGGAGGGGTCTTGATGTGATGATCAGGCAGTCCTGCTTGGTGGGGCAGTCTTGGATAAATGGCATGTGCTGACTGTGATGACACTCTTTGGACATCTTCACTTTATCCTGCCTGCACGTGTGTAGAAAATGGGTGGTCACCTGAGATGCGTGAAGGACTCCTCAGCATGACGTCCTGTTGTGATGCAGGTGATCTTTCCATTTCTGTGTGAGTAGGTGAGTTAAGCTGAGAGGTGTCAGGTGTTGAAATAGAGGACATAACTAGAACATGGGGTTGTTGACCTCTCCTACAGGCAGGTACTAATACTGAATAGATCTTATAGTTGTATTGACCCAATATAGCAATATGTGCAGGGTACAGTGAAGCTCTTACCTGCACATAAGCAGATCTACCATTGGAGTTTTCAGAGGGCCTCTGATGGGAAGGGGTCTTTTCACCACTTACGCATTGACATTACCCACCGCTCAATGAAACGATTGGGTGTCCATGTGTGAAAACCATTAAGAGAGAGCCCCTCTTCACTGCTTGAGACTCCACTTGAATCGAGTCTATAGGTGCATTAAATAGCACCGAGTCTGCTTGCTGCATTGTTTAAAGTATGATCAAGTCTGCTAAGGAGCTCAATTCATTAAGTCATCCAGGGTTCTTACTTCGGCCTTGTATCTACATGTACTAATGAACATGCAAGATGATGCCATGACTAATGTGTAGAATCATCTTACCTCCTGTGTTGCTTAACTGAAAAATCTCAGAAAGGTTAACAATGTAAACATTAGCAAACATGGAAAGTTTCACTCAAATCCTGATAGCTCTACTTATTAATAAGATTGGTCAATGCTTCTTCAGTGTTGGTTGAAAAGAAAGCCAACACAAAACATAGTAATAATACAGGGTGAGTCAAAATTATGTTAACATTTGAATGGTGGAAACAATTTATTCACAAAACATACTTCATATGTGCGAGATGATTTACAGAAATGTCTCAACCTATTCACCATCATGTTCAACACAAGTTCCATGTGGCACATAAGTTGTCCGCACACATTTTATATAAGTTTATACATAGCAGTACCATTAGTGTTAACATAATTTTGACTCACCCTGTATTTAAGACATTTATGTTAAGAGTGGTGTCTGTGATGTGCAGTTTTGAGCTGAATTAAACCATGCCTCAGACTCATTGAGTAAAAATGTGTTTAATCTATGGCTGATTTCGATTTGTATAATTGTACGTAAATCATTGTACATGTACGTTTATGTCGGGTATATTTTTATAAAAGCACTAGGGTACTTCAATGACACTTCTTTATCTTAGTACTTGGCAGTAAAAACAGTGTAGTCAATAACAGGGTAATATTAGGATAGATAGATAGATAGATAGATAGATAGATAGATAGATAGATAGATAGATAGATAGATAGATAGATAGATAGATAGATAGATAGATAGATAGATAGATAGATAGATAGATAGATAGATAGATAGATAGGATATTTTAAAGTCATGTTTACAAATTTCAAAATTTCTGATATAATAGTCAGCTACGGATGGCTTCATCTGTCACAACTTCTTTTCAGAATTCCCAAGTACAGATGCCTGCTGTTCAGCCAGACGTCTTCTGTTTAAGGTCTCTAAAGACAGTTATTTTGCCGGAGCCTTTTTCCTCTGCAAATAAACAACATTAATAGCTGCATGCAGTTTTTTTGAAGAAGAATTTATTTATATACACAGGAAGGCACTGCTAGCAGACGTTTTGAGTTCTTCCAGTGTCCCGTCTTTTTTCTTTTAAGTTGTGGTGCCCAAAAACACTTTATGATCGTATAGCTTAAACTTAGACAAGCAAATTTAGTCTTATGATAATTAAACAGATAATGAATCCTTACAGATCATTAACAGACTTCTTCAGACTAGCCCACACGCCACAAACTCCAGGGCATGACAGCTTGACTCTCATTCCTCCTTCAAACTGGTAAGCCACAAAGACTTTCATGGTTACTGATCTAAAAGGTATGTGATCTCTAAAACAGCCCCCTTCCTACACTGCGGCTCCCTCGGTGTAGTGGATCCACTGGCGGTGCCCAAACAGCGAAAAGTCTGCTCTTTGAAATTATTTTAGTGGCTTTGAGAATTTGACTAGTGACCACAGAGGACTAAAAATGGAAAGTGAATCCCAGCAGCACAGCACAGAAGCAAACAAACATATCCAAACAGCGGAGTAATTGGAGCCCACAAGCTTGCAGGCCATTCATAGCATCACACAGAGAGTGGCCATCAAGTCAATGTTAGCTTTCTGGAAATACATTTAAATAGTCACCTCTGTTTGCTCTCCATAAACCTGAATTGGAAGAACAGCCTGCCTTGTATGAGTGAATGGGACCTGCAATGGACTGGCACCACATCCAGTACTGTGTCCCCCTGCAACTTGTGTGAGGTTGGTAATGAATTAATGAATTGGTGAATAGGTAGATAGATGGATTCATGTAATGATTCGATGGATCACTGTCTGCATTTCTGACAGTTTAAGGACTAGAATCACTACACTGGTTACCTGTGTCATTCAGGATTAACTTTAAAATTTTGCTTATGGTTTATAAAGCCTTAAATAATCTCGCCCCATCCTATATATCGGAATGTCTGACGTCTTATATTCCAAATCGCAACCTCAGATCCTCAAATGAGTGTCTCCTTAGAATTCCAAGAGCAAAACTTAAAAGAAGTGGTGAGGCGGCCTTCTGCTGTTATGCACCTAAAATCTGGAATAGCCTGCCAGTAGGAATTCGCCAGGCTAATACAGTGGAGCACTTTAAAAAACTGCTGAAAACACATTACTTTAACATGGCCTTCTCATAACTTCACTGTAATGTAATCCTGATACTCTGTATATCCAATTCATTATAATAACTATTCATGGTGGCTCTAAAATCTGTACTAACCCCTACTCTCTCTTCGGTTTCCTTTTCCGGTGTCCTTTTGGTGGTTGCGCCACCACCATCTACTCTAAGTACCATGATGTTCCAAAAATGATGGATGGATTAAAAGCCAGAAGTCTGTATGACCATCAGCATCAAGTGACTCCGTGAGAACCCTAACTACAAAGAGGACTATTTCATTTATGTTAGGTAGAATGCCCAGAGGGGACTGGGCGGTCTCGTGGCCTGGAACCCCTACAGATTTTATTTTTTTCTCCAGCTTTCTGGAGTTTTTTTTTTTTTTTTTTTTTCTGTCCACCCTGGCCATCGGACCTTACTCTTATTCTATGTTAACTAATGTTGTCTTTTTAATTTCTTATTTTGTCTTTTATTTTTCTTTTCTTCATTATGTAAAGCACTTTGAGCTACTTTTTGTATGAAAATGTGCTATATAAATAAATATTGTTGTTGTTGTTGCAGAATTAACCTCCATGCCAAAATACTCTTTAAATAAGAACAAACGTGTACCTCAGTTTGGAGAAAGGGTTAATCAGCTTTCTGAAAGTCATCACCCTTGACTTCCTCACAGATCTGGGAATGACTATGAACTCCATACGTGGATGCTTGAGCCTCGCTTGTGAGAGTGGGCTACATGACAGACAGAAATCCCAATCAGGATGGACTCTGCCTCCTGCCTACTGTTCAGTCAGGCAGGCAGAAAATAATTTAGAATGGGACCAAGAAGATAAGACGTGGACAGGAAAACAGGCAAAGGTTCATAGCCAGGGCGTCAAACACAAAAATGTCAAGCTGAAAATCAGAATCTCAAATCGCAGTCAATATTCTGTTTACAAGGATTCATTTGACAGGAGTAGAATCAAAAGTAAAAAGCACCAGACTCACAGTTTTCACTTCTTACACTCGTGTGTCATTTACCCAGCAAAATTGTAGCAACTGGTCCACAAAATGGCGGCGCCAGCAAAAAAACAAAATGACTTTGAAAAAAAGCATAAAAATAATTCAGATTAAATAATTTCCACTTGGGAAAACTTACCAGAATCGGAATCTGCATATTCCATCCAAAAAGGTTCACCCAAGTATCATAAGAAAGCCAAAAAGTTAGAAATGTAACCAAATCACAACACCTTGCTGCATTTCCCTGTGCTTTGAAAAATGATTGACATCAAATATAATCCTTTCTGTATATATAAAACTCAGAATGTTGATGAATTTGGAAATACAATTAAAAACGAATTTCAACTATTATGGTTAGGGATGCCAAAGCAGCCATTCATTTACTGGCACTGGAGTGCAAAGAAAAAGGACCACCACAAACACAGCCAGCTACGCTTCCTCCCCTGTGGATGACCAGTTTAAAAATTTATCTGTCAATTTGCAGACCAAACTGAGGGTCACGGTGAGCCAGTTCTGACAGCTTGAGGCTCAAGGCAGAAGCCAGGCCTGGGCAGGGTGCCAGTTTAACACAGGGCACACTTTCTTATTCACCTAAGAAGCATTGTCCATCCTTTTTTTTCATTACAGGTTCATATTTTTTGAGTTATGACTAAGGAATAGATTTAAGCAGCTATTATAATAAAATAAATTAATATGACATGGTTGTGATAAGTAGTGCTATGTACAGAAGATGTTACATTAAACAAATATAGTTACACTTAACCATTTACTCCATACTTACAATGCCTGAACTCTCAAGTTTTACACCAAACTATCAAAGTCAAAATGAAAGTATAATAACTGCTTTATTAGAAATGTGCTCATGATGTCCTCCCTTTCATGTGTTTTTTTTTCACCACATTGCTGGAGATAGCATGGATTTAAAGCTTAGCTAATTACGAGTGCAGGAGATGCCCAATTTAGCTAAACCACAGTGCCCTCTAAACAGGGACAAGCAAGCATGGCTGACAGCACATTTGGGCCCTTTGTGACTCTGACTCGATGAGACTAGGGATCAAGTGAACCAGAAGTGACCAACATGCTGACTATGTCACATGTTCAAAGAGGTGTGATAAGACAGATTTAGCACTTGGGTGTGACAAAGTTTGCGCAGATGAAAGACATGGTGGGAATGACGTTTGGTCAGCTGGCCAACAAGAGGACATATGTGGTGGGCAAGTAGTGTGGCTGTGTCACCTGTAAAAAAGGACGCACATGTAAGAAAGGACACACAAGTTTACGGTGTCACTTATTGTGACTGACCATTCATTTATTTATGCCTTCGATTACTCCAGTCTTTATTGTACAGTACATTAACATCTAGTGCAGTTGTTAAAATTGTGTCAGTAGAGTGGCCCCCTGAAATCTTCAGAAACATATACTGTACTGTGACAAACACGTAACTTAAAGCATGACAAGGTACACTGGTTGGCACAGTGGTGTAGATGCTTCCAAACAGCTCCAGGGCCTTAGGTTCTACAACATTCTCCAACCTGATTAATCCAGTTTGGGGTTATGGGGGGTCAAAGCCAACCCTGTCCATGTTGGGCACAAGCCTGGAACCCAGCTGAGTCTGTTCACTGTCAGTGTGGAGTTGGTATGTTATCCTCATGGTTGTATGACTTGTCTGTCCCACATCCCAAAGGTGGTTGATGATTCCCTGGGTGTCCATAGCCATGGGTCTCTTCCACCTCCGGGACATCGATAGTCATAACCGAGGATGAACTAGGGAGAGTGAGGGCACAACGACAAGTTTGAAGGTGCAGAAAGTACAAAGTGCACTTTTATTAAAAACAAAAGACAACAAGCGTGTCCCAAACAAAAGTGCGGTGCATTCACATTCTTTAATAAATAATAGTTAACAAAATTAATACAGCCCAAGTGTAAATGAGTTAAAATACAATAAATAAGCACAATAAACAGTTAAAACCCAAAAGAAAAGCCACATCACAATCATCTGCATTCCCAGTGCTCCTCTCTCACTGTCTCATCTCCCCTGTTCACCATCAAAGCTTAACACGGCCCTTAAACTGACTCCAATCCCAGCCACCTCTGGCTCTCTCTTCCTGCTCTCTTCTGTTGGCCCAGCAGGACATCTGGAGCCCACAACCATCGCTGCTCCACAACTCAGCAATGTTGTGTTGCCCCTAGAATGCTTTTCCTTGAACTCCTCCATGGGAAATCCCTAAACACTTTGCCTCTCTCATTCTCACTACTCAACTGCACAATTCTGTCTCTCTCTCACTCGATTGTTGTCCTCCAGTTTAATTGTCTTTCGTTTTGTTCCCCTCTTTTCATCCTACATAGTTCTTTTATTAGCCATGTGAGTGTAGTTGTTTCCCTAAAGAACCGTGGAACACTAATGAGGGACGGTTGGTGCCAATGTGGTAGAAATTTAACATCTTATTAAAGAAAGAAACATCCTGTAACAGGACAAATCAGTAATCAGGCAGAAGAAAAGCTGTTCATTTGTAACTTTTAATTACTCCTCGGCAAAATGCCTTAGAGGGGCCATTCTTCAAAAGCAGTCTGTTACAGAATGGTCAGAGAAAACAAAGAATAGAGATTCATTTTATAAAGTACTGAATTTACATACAGTTTAAGTAAATGCAAAAATTTACTCTGGTTGGTTCGTTGGTTTACACCTAAATTACTTATATATAAAAAAAAGTCTATTATCTATAATAATAAAAGGCAAAGCCCTCACTGACTCACTCACTCACTCACTCACTCACTCACTCACTAACTGACTGACTCACTCATCACTAATTCTCCAACTTCCCGTGTAGGTGGAAGGCTGAAATTTGGCAGGCTCATTCCTTACAGCTTACTTACAAAAGTTAGGCAGGTTTCATTTCGAAATTCAAAGCGTAATGGTCATAACTGGAACATATTTTTTGTCCATACACTGTAATGGAGGAGGCGGAGTCACGTATCGCGTCATCACGCCTCCTACGTAATCACGTGAACTAAAAACAAGGAAGACATTTACAGCACGAGTCACACGCGGGAGCGAAGGTAAATGACGTTAATTTTTGACTGTCTTTTAATACTGTGTGAGCATACATATTAACACATGTGCAATTAAACGTGTGCATTTACGGGGTGATTTCTCAGGCTTAAAAGCTCACCTTTTATCAAACGCGGGAACAAAGGTAACTGACGTTGTTCACTGTCTTTTAATACTGTGTAACCATACATATTAACACATGTCCAATTAAACGTGTGCATTTACGGGGTGATTTCTCAGGCTTAAAAGCTCGCCTTTTACTAAAAAGGTAAATGCAAAACTATTTTCAATCAGTTTATTGAAACGCTCCCGTTAAGGATTGCAATAACATATTCGCGAGATAAAAGAACGAAGTAGGGGGAAATGGAGGAACAGCCGCAAACAGCGAAGAGCAAAAAATTAATTAAACAATTGAGAACGGAGCGAGTTAAGCATACAAGCATGTTCATAAGGGAAACAAAGCACGGTGTAAAACGTAAGTTTAAATTAAGTTTATAGAAACGCTCCCGCTGCGGATTGCAATAACATATTCGCGAGATAAAAGTTTAATGAGAACACACGAGGTATAAACGAAGCACACGCCATGGCGCAACGTTAGGGGCAACAGTTTCAACCATTCTATGATCTGCTTCTCGCAACTGAAAGACGGCACATGGCGGATGTTAGCCGACTTGCTGACCGCAACGTTAGGGGCTTCAACTATGGCGCTGACGCAACATCTCAGTGCCAACACTTTGCAGACTCTACTTAAAAGACACGCCCTCCTCACTGGACAGTTAAAAACACCAATCAAACTAACGATGACATCAAGTATTACCCAATCAAAAGTAGGAAAGGAGGCATCTTCATAAAATGCGTGTGGGATGATTTGCATGAGACGCTGCTTTAAAAAAAAAATGATAAAAAAAATACGGGATGAATCCTGTCCAGTATTGATTCAAAACGGGACGCGCAATTTCATTCTCAAACGCGGCACGATTCCGTATTTTAAAGGACGGGTGGCAACCCTACAGTGCCAGGTAACCACCCATACAATCAGATTGTGATTCAGACTAGGAATGCAATGAATGTAATTACCCCGATCTACATACAAGGCGAAAGTCTTGCAACATTCAAAGATGATGGTTTGGGATAATTAGTACTTATTAAGTACAACATTGAACATAAAAGAGCTTATGAAGCCTTGAACCGAAAAAAGCAAGATCTCAGAGATCGTAAAAAAAAAAAAAGGAGGTAATGTCGTTTTACTCGCTGTAGATTTTAGTCAAACATTACCAGTTATTCCACGAGGGAGACCAGCGGATGAACTCAACGCGTGTTTAAAATCCATGCTTCTCCCACGGTCGGTTATATGTCGCGTGTTCTCGGGTAGGTACACCAAAAAATGTATACATTTAAGCATGTAATGGGCAAAGAAAAAATGAGGTATACCCGAAGGCACTGCAGTAGTACTCAATGTAACTTTACTTCTTAAATGTTAATGTTTTACTGTTTAATAATTTATACGCTTCTTATATATTGTTCAAATTCTTTTATCAAAATACCAGTGACAGCGCAATGCACGATAACATGGAGTGAATACACCATACGCATCTGCCCACGGCCGCCCTGGTGTGCGCAGATAGGAGTTGATTCTAAAATAAAATAAACATAAAAAGAGTAATACATTCATCACCCATAAAGCGGATAGCAGACGTGACGTATTATATGTGTACCACATTTCAAGTCAATACGTGAAACGGTTTGCAAGCTACATGTGATTTAACATCCTGGACAGACCAACGAAAAGCCACGGTAGCAAATTATAGAAGAAGATTTTACTGTTTAATAATTTATATTTATATGAAATGTGCTTCTTATATATTACTTCATATTCTCATATGATAATGATGTTAATGTTGTTTATATTGATTTCTATGTTATTGTAAGTGCATCTATGTGTGTATATGTATGTATGTATGTGTATATATATATATATATATATATATATATATATATATATATATAAAAAATATATGTGTATATGTATATATAATATATCTGTATATGTGTGTGTATATGTGTATATGTATATATATATGACAGCAACACTCATAACAATGACAACACAATTACATTGACAATCATGTTACGTTATTTTTAAAATGTTTCCTTTACTTTTTCATAACCTCTTTAACACACTACTTCTCCGCTGCGAAGCGCGGGTATTTTGCTAGTATATTATATTCTGGTTCTTCTTATACCTTTGAGTTGAGCAACCACCCTTGAAATTTCTGTGCTTATAACTGCCCATTCTAGTTCTTTACAGGACATCTCCTGATTTCATTGTCATCTTTCAGTATATTTTGTTGTTCACTTGACCATTATCTGGTTTCCTGATAGACCTGCAAAGGTTTCTGACATTTATTAACCCTTATTGCTATTTCTTTAAGAAGAAAGCTATGTTACCCCAAATGTATTCTTCCACACCACAACCCCTCTTTGGGACTTCTTAAAGTCCCACTAAAACTGTAAGGACCAGTTACCTACTGTAACTTGATTCCCAATCTATATAAAACGTGTGTACACTAAATATGTCCCCCTTTGGGACTAAAAAGAAGTAAAATATTCCTGGCTAGATTAATTTGGGGAAATAACAGAAATCAGTGGAAATCATTAATACCCAAGATAAATCAATATAGCTAATAAAATCTATAGTAGTGAACATAGAAAATCAAGTCAAACAATAACATGTATCAAAGTCCTTTTTCCTCAGAGTATACTGACATTACATGCTTTCCTCTGTAAATGTCAGATTTGTATCCCATAACCTCATAACTTTCAAGTACAATGATAAAACTATCAAAAACTATTTCACTTCCTTCTCATCAACAAAAATTAACTATCTTAGTTCACAGAAGTGTACTTAGTCCTATATTTTTCAGCAATGGTCAGATCTTTTATTATTATTGGTGGCAACACAGACAGCACTATTTACCTGAAAACTTCAAAATAGGTCTAGTTTATATTGCCAGTGATGTATACAACAATGACCAGAGATATGAGTCCTCATACACACAACCATGCTCACATCCTTGTGTTCTCATCAATAAAGTTGCCCAATTTACATCCTGCTGTGGTCTTAAATTAGATGATCACTTTTACTGCATAAAAACAGCTATCTTGCTGAAGGTAGGTGTCAATCCTTCCTTCAGAAGATGTCAGCACTACTCTTGTTAAAATTGCAAGGGTTGTACCCAAGCTTCTTATTGATGTTAAAAGTCTTCTGCCACCAGCTGGGATCCTTGTTTGCAAGCGGGACGTTCAAAAAGTTTCTGCACTTTTATGTTTTCGTTGGAAACAGTGAAGATGGGAGGAGTAGTAATTGGGTATTAAAAATTTGGTACGATGTTGGGAAAATTGCATCGCAAACAAAGGTGACTATGTTGAAAAGTGATGTAATTTGTTTTTAATATTCTTAACACTAGAATCCCTGAAGCCTACGAACAAAGTCGTAATCTTGGGCCATTTTAAAATCCTTTGTACCTTTCCATCAGTGTCTTTTGTTTTGCAAATGTGTCGATCAGCACAAACAACAAGCAGCCTACTATCCCATACTCCCCACCGATGCATCTTAAGTTCTCCCAGCTCAAGTCTGTTTATTTGAGTGTGAGGTGCCTGGAGTTGTATAGGATAAATAATATATCATTATTTGGAATACATACATTTCATGTGTGCTCCGTATGTACAATGATCTGTGTAAATGTAGGATGACAGGAAATGTGAGGCAAGAAATGCTGAACACATACCAAAAACAGAAACATTTTCCATTTTATAGTAATAATGACAAGAAGTGTATAATGTGTGAAAACTTTAGTCCAAATATCAAATGAACATGTGCACTTTTATTCAAGAATATAACCAAAGAAAAAAAATCATTCAATTTACATGTTGCTTTTAATGAGTTAAAAACCCAAGTTCAAATGTCAATCAACAGAAACTTGATACATATTCTTGGAAGTTGCAGAGGAAAGAACTGCTGCCTTATAACCAAAAGGTTATGGGTTTGAGTCCGGGTACTCCATGTTTTGAGTAGTGAGTTGCTATTATTATTATTACTATAATATAATACAAACATACATTTGATTTGAGTCTGTAACACCCAGTGTAAATTTTGGGTACTTGTAAAAGTTAGTTCTTTTTGTTTTATTATTCAGTTCTATTCTGTCAGTGATGTTCATGTGGTACAACAAACTTGCCTCTCCCTCTCCGAGTTGATGGTGTTTATCTCCATTCTTTTCACAAAAATGACCACAGTTGGTGCTGTGGTTGATGCCTGCTCAGAACTATTTGTTGTACCGGGAATCAAAGATACAATGTCTTGTGACCGCTATCAGACTACCATGAGGCATTTGTGCTTTGACAACAAAGACACCTGTGCAGAACATGTGAAAAACAACAGATTTGCTGTGATTTCGGACATCTGGCAATGTTTTATTCAGAACTGTGTTTTGAGTTACAACCCAGGGCAAAGATATTCTGAGACTGTCGTCATGAAGCTTATTGAGCCGTTTCTGGACAAAAGCAGAACTGTAACAACAGACAGCTTCTTCACAGAGCTTTTACTGGCTAAAAGACTGCTGCACCGCAACACAACTCTGCTTGGCACCATAAGTAAAATAGGAGTTCCACCTGCAGCTAAAGTCACTTTAGTATGTGAGCAATTCGCCACGCTAGTGTTTAGATCTGGCAATGTCATGCTGATGGTGTTTGTGCCCAAAAAGAAGAAGCCTTTGATTCTAGTCTGTAACGCCCGGTGCAAATTTTTGCTACCTATAAAAGATATCGCTATTTGCTATCTTCTATATTACTTAGGCTCAAGAAGCCATAATATGAATTTTTTGTCCTTTACTGCCACCAACTATTTCTATCTATATGGCCCTAATTAACCCAGTTAATTACATTTCCCTTATACCATGTTCTACAAACCTGGTGTGTACTATACCCTGTATCTTAATTTGCCATGTTTAATTCTAACACCCAATATCATACAATGTGTGTCCTAATAAAGAAACTATATTAAAGTAAAGAGTGATAAAAATGCAGGTAAAACAGACAATAACTTTGAATAATGTTAACATTTACCTGCCCGGGTGGAATTAAAGAGTCGCATAGTGTGGGGGAGGAACAATCTCCTCAGTCTGTCAGTGGAGCAGGACAGTGACAGCAGTCTCTGTCTGGACATGATACTGTTCAGTGGATGCAGTGGATTCTCCATGATTGACAGGAGCCTGCTCAGCGCCCGTCGCTTAAAAACAGCTCTCCAAAAATATTTACTCTTACAAATTGCCTTTACTCTAAGTGCAGACCAAGTTATGCTAGTCACATTTTTTAAACTTGTTCAAATATATTATCCCAATTGCTATCAATTGCTAATCAGCCTTAGAGGGAATGTGGAGCAGGAAGGTTTTGGTCAGTAAGAACCCCAAAAGCAGTCCCATTGCCACAGCTGTCCTACAGAGAACACATACGTCCAGGAGTGGCAAACAAAGGAAAAGAGAAAGTAGAATGGAGTGGAGGATATTAGTTAAAAAACATGTTCTGTGGAGGTTCCTGTAGAAATTAGGAAACTTTAGAAATGACTTCAACCCTCACCTTTGAACTAGAATCTGGGTAGGTGCTTTTTGTTCCTCCTTTTCAGAAAATGATGGATGGTAACATAACTCCCAATTGCTCTAATTACAGAATATTGTTCAAATATGTGCAGTTCTGGGATTTAAATTATTTAGAAAAAAAAATTCATATTTCACTTCATCTAAGAGTAACAGGTTATTTTCAAAAGTTACCATTAAGTCTTCCAAAATCTATTACCTCAACACATAAAATCTTAAAGCTAAACAGTTTCTATATTCATATCAAAGTTATTTTTCTTTAAGCTAATATTTTACTAATTATAAAATTTCTTCCTATGGCTTCAGAATTTAACAAGTGTCTGTAATGTTTCATTAGAGCAGGGGTAGGCAACGTCGGTCCTGGAGTGCCACAGTATGTGCAGGTTTTTGTTCCAACCCAGTTCCTTAACGAGAACTCAATTATTGTTGATGAAGCACATTTTGCTTAAGTGACATTTTAATGCTTCATTTTAGTGGTCTCGCTTGTTAAGGTTCTCCAACCTTAATTGCTTATTTCAATCTTAAACTGCTGCATTCAGTGTTTCAATTGCTCCTTATTAGCAATAAGATGTAAAAGACAAAGCAGCCAGCAGTTCTCCAGCTAGCTTTTTTCCAATTACATCTGTGTGTGTTCATCATGCACGGTTTGATTTAATAAAACACTTAATAGAAAAATGTGACAGACTGAAAATGATCTGTTTTAGGCTTCAAATCATTTGGATGATATCCTTGGAAAGGAAAAAAATCTACGATATAAAAGCCTTACATTGCACAGACTAACAAGCCATAAAATTAAATAAGGTCTGAGATTGGCAATGATTGGTTTCTAATTAAGCAATTGGGTTGAATGAAAACCTGTAGCCACTGCGGCTCACCAGGACCGACATTGCCTACCCTTGTTTTACATCTTATTGCTAATAAGGAGCAATTAAAACACTGAATGCAGCAGTTTAAGATTGAAATAAGCAATTAAGGTTGGAGAACCTTAACAAGCGAGACCACTAAAATGAAGCATTAAAATGTCACTTAAGCAATATGTGCTTCATCAGCAATAATTGAGATTCTCGTTAAGGAACTGGGTTGGAACAAAAACCTGCACATACTGTGGCACTCCAGGACCGACGTTGCCTACCCCTGCATTAGAGCATCAGATTATAGAAAATAAAGCTAAACCCTATTATCAGCTATATGTAATCATTCAAACATCAACATTCTACTTCATATTTAAGATATTCAAATTACTTGTGAACAAGGAGTGATGGGAAAGGAAATCAACATCTCTCACTGTATCAAATGCCTTAATTAAAATCTTTTTGTTTAAAAATGCTCTCATGGTAGTTTGTGTATCATACCATTGCATACAGTGTTTTAAAGAAAATACTTTTATATTTATAAAATGTAGTTATGCTTAATAATATTGACTTCTTTTACCATAACCTCCTGTTAAGGCTAGTTGTTCATGCATGCTTTTTTTTTTGTTGATGTCCTCTTGAGATGCTTCATGCAGCTTCTTCAGAGTGCTGATTCTGCAGTAAAAAGACAGTCTACCCTTTTTGTTAGTTAACCCCTGCCCCCCATTTGTATAACATATCTTAATATAGAAGAATACCTAGACTGGAAGCCAGTCTTCATCACCAGCTTTCCTGCTATCCTAAAGAATATGTCTTTTTTTTTTTACTTTAATTTTAAATTACTAAAAGAACTTTCTTCCATTTGAGTATGGCCAGAATTCAAACTTAGTTAAATTCCTTCACCTGCACTTCAGTCACAGAGATCTTTCACATACTGTAAAACTTATTCAAAAGACACTTACATTGCCTTTAACACATTTAAACTTACTCAAGTTTTATTATTATTATTATTAATAGCATCTACTATTTATAAAGCCTTTACACACTCTTTTCCTTTCATTGCTTAAATTTATTTTACTCTATGCAGAGAATATGCAAGCTTGAACCTTCATTTCCTGTTGTTGGGCAACAGTGGCAACCACTGCGCCACTATATCAACCTTACTACAATAACCTACTTGGTGAGTCAACTGACACACACACACACACACACACACACACACACACACACGCACACGCACACGCACATACCAGCAACATTTTATTCTTATTCAAAGAATATTTTTCCCCTAAGACTTGATCAGGGTCTGAAGGAAAGATGTTTTATACATATAAACATTTTATAAGCAAAGTGGAGACGTTTTCATTTTATCAAACATTACACAGTTTCAAAACTCACATTTTAACCCAAATTTACACAGAGCTCTGGAAATTGATTTTTTTTTTTCTAAATTTGTGTGCACAATATATTTTTAGCAGACACCTTGAACACTCAATTTAATACTAATACATTTCAGTCAAAGAAGTCCCATTCACAACCCACTTTTTAGTCATAGAACATCTTCAAGCACACGGAGCATTCCTTCAAAATGTTCTAATCACTTGCAACATTTTCTCCTAACATCCATCCATCCATCCATGTTCCAACCCGCTGAATCCGAACACAGGGTCACGGGGGTCTGCTGGAGCCAATCCCAGCCAACACAGGGCACAAGGCAGGAACCAATCCTGGGCAGGGTGCCAACCCACCGCAGTTTCTCCTAACATGTCATAATTAAAGCCTAATTTTTCACCTTTCAAACATCCTCTCGATCTCTCTTATTGACAACTTTCAGTCTCTCGCTTGCGCTCTTTCGTCACTTGTGCAACTTCACTGTGCATTAAGATCTATGTATTTTAAGTTTTTATTTTAACCAATCCCCCTTTGATTCCAACCAACTTACGTATGTACCGATTTCACAAGTGCTGCTACTGTTTAACTTCTCTTTATTTTTCAGATCTATGTAAACTGTTAAAAAACTTTTACCTTCTGCTCTCACTCACTTTGTTGATTAGAATAAACAAAGAAACACCTGACAGCCTCTGATGACGTAATCTCCGATTCCTGCTGCGACTTCTAACAAGAAGCACAAGCAGCAGTGTCTACTCACCAACACAGAAAATAGAAAACCTTATAACCTATACCAATGACAAAAAAAATATTACCTTTTAGTCTTAGCCCTATTCTTTTTCTTACTGGTTCTATTATACAATTGTCTTATTCTACTTTTAACCTTATTTCTTTACCTGAAATTGCACTAATTCCCTTGTTATATTCACATATATTCATAACTCGATACAAGGCCTTTTTGGTCTCAAGACATTATATATATGTGCATGATGTGTCCTCCACATAAACTGCTTGAACCGACTCCAAGAGTCACCTGAACCGAAGACAATTAAGTCTCCAAAAGTTATTTGAACCAAAGACCAGAACTCTCCAACAGTTAGTCCTAACCCTATTTTAATGATATTAAACCCTATTTTAGTGCTGGGAGTTCTCTCTTAGGTACGAAACACCTTAACGTTGGCCGCCAAAAATGTTGGTAGATATTTAACATCTTTTTAAAGTGTGACGTGTGAGTCCCTGTCTTGCACCCCAAAACATGAGGCCAAGTCTCAGTACTTTAGCAAAACCAGCTTTACTGCACTTAAAACAGAATCAGCAGGGTTATTTATTGCAGCGAGAGTTACCACTCTCCTATACACAGACACAACAAACTGGCAGGGCAAACCTCACAATATGTATTATACTAGCTGTGTCTAAAGAGAGTTGAAGTCTAAGTAATCAATGCAGACTTCAATATAAACATTTGCAATGCACCACACAATGCATATATGTCTCTGTCATACAGAATTCATAAAAAGCAGTGTTAATGTTTGTGATGCACCATCTGTTGGAATGACAATCGCAATACATTTTATTCTTAAAATGTTTGTGATGCGCCATCTATTGGAATGACAGAGACATATGAACCAGACGGACAAACAGACAGACACTTATCCTTTAATTAGGATGGATAGAGATACTCTGCCCCTGTTCTGGATCTTCATGAACATCAGTCAGTCTGGCTTGATCTACTCTGACCGGGTCTTTGGATGCCAGTGTGAAAGTGCCCAGTAATACACTGGTCTCTCATCCAAGCTTGTGCTAAAGGCTGACAGGGTAAGGCCTGGCATCTGCAGATCTACGATGGGAAAACTGACTTGGCACTCATTTCTAGAACAGTCTAATTTCTCTTGGGTCTGGTGACTTTCCATACCTGCTTTTTCTAATTCAGGGTCACAGGGTGCTAAAGGTTATCCTGGCAGCATAACAGGAATCAACCCTGGACAGGAAGCCGGCCTTTTACATGATGCACTCATGTACACCTCACACAGGCCCTGACTCTGACATCTTCGGGATATGAAAGAAAAACAGAAGTTTCTGGGAGGAAAGAACATGCAGACCACCACATTGTGTATGATTTCAAACTTGATATTAATAAACAAACTGTGAGGTAGCAGTTCCAACTGCTGTGCCACTTGTAACATACTGCATACTATTAAGATGTCCATGTCTGAAATGTTACTAAAACAGGGAATGTAATCATTCTGAAGTTCTGAAGTTAATTAAGTTAGCTCGCTAGACAAAATGAGAATCCTGGCAATATGAAGCACTTCAAAGCAGCTTCCAAAGACAGCTCAAGTCTGCTTTTAATTTGTATTTTATTTTTTAACTGAGGGGGAGACTAGACAGCATATTGTCCACATCAGTATCTCAAAAACGCTAAGCTGTGAACAGCTGTTAGAGGAACTTGTGAAGAAGTGCCTCAGTTATTAAGAGATGTCTCTGAGCTCCACTGATGGACCACCCTTAACCAAAAAGTAGCTGAATGCTGGCATTGAAGAACCCACTACCTGAATGTGTGGAGCATTTTTAAGTACATCCATGGAAACAACGCCTCACCGCATAACTCCTGTCACCATAGTTAATATTTCAATAGTTCCTGATGTCACAATTATTCTCCAAAATAGGATTTCATTTCTAAAAGATGAATGATTACATATTTGTCAAAAATAAACATATTAGAACATTTGAACAGCTACACCAAGATCAGGCCATTCGGCTCAACATAGACTGTCAATCTCTAATTATTGAACTCATCCAAAAAAAAAAAAAAAAATCCAGCCAAGTTCTGAAGGTCTCTAAAGTCCTGCTGTCTACCAGATGACTTGGCCACTTATTCTGCATGTCTGTACTTCTCCGTATGATGAAAAACTTTCTAAAGTTTGTGAGGAGTGCAGTCCCCTTTGTGTCTACACTCATTGCTGGGATCCACCATCAAATGCATAATGTAGTGCAGTGTCCTTTAGCTTAACTAGATAAAATGATTTGTGTTTGGTCTGCAACATGAGAGCTAAGCATTTATACGGCATGGAGCTGTGTAGGAAAATAACATTCATCAATAGTTTCTTCAAATTGGCAAATGTGTATCAATTTAATGTAGATTAAAACATGGGTGTCACAAGATAATAAAAAACAAAAAGATCTTTACACTACACTGAATTTGCAACAAAACTTAATTTCACCTCACAAAAAATATTGTGAAACAAGTGGTGTTTCATGACCAGCAAAATCTGTGCCTTTGACCCCAAAAGGTGGTGTCTAGTTCCTGTGTGCTTCTGCATGTCACTTAGTGTGTAAATAAAGTTGTTTAGTGATAACAAATGTCATGGGTGGATGTTTTGTTGCACTGTGAGACATATGTTGTGGTTGGTCTGGTAATACGGTGCCATTTATAAGCTCATTGGTTCAATATTGTCAAAGAAAATCGTATTTGCATGTGCCAGTCCACATTATGATGACAATGTGGTGATCTCAATCCTAAGGCGTGTAGGAGATATAAATCATACTCGATATATTCTTACACAGCATGTGGAGCCCTGTGTACAAGGGGGCGTTTAGGTGGAGAACATGCAGCAGGTCACATTTTGGAAAAAAAAATGCGCTGCACTCCTCCGAGGTGATATGAACGACAGCCATCATGTAGAATTGATTTTACTGCCATAATGTGGATTACCTGCATAGACATATAGGAAGCAATACTCCTTGTTTTTTTACCTTAAAAAATTAAATAATGCTATTTTTAGTGAGCTACACAATTGCAAAATAGCACAACAAACAGCTTTTAGCACCAGTTTCATGAAAACTGTATGCAGAATGAAACTTGTCTGTGTTGCTCGTCACTATTGCTTAACACCAACAACTCCAATTTAAAAAGAAAAAAAAAAGCAAAACGTAAATCAGGTTTATAACATGAATGGATGTGCAGAATGTACCAACTTAATAACTGCTGAAGATGATGTGTCAACAGTGAATGAAAATCAGGCTGTTGGGACTCCAATCTTTTTTTCCTTTGTGCCTTGTATAGGAACAGTGGCATCAATGATGTGGGCATTGAGGGGCTGGGGATATGTGACCCCCCCTAACTTGGACAAACTGCCTGGTATTTCAAGATCAAAACCTCCCCTGGGGACAAATAAAGTTCTATCTATCTGTCTATCTATATTTCTATCTGTCTGTCTAATATAGTGCCTTTGATATCTGTCTGTTTGTCTAAAATTGTTATCTATCTGTCTTCTCTGTATGTTTGTTTAATATAGTCCTCTATCTGTCTATCTATATATTATATAGTGCCTTCCACATATATCTATTTATCTATCTATCTGTATGTATCAAGATTAAATTTATATATTCAAAATTAGTCTGCATATTCATAGTTCATTCTAAATATTTCAGATTTCACTTTATACATTACATACAGAAAGTGAATCCATATACAGGTATATCTAATTTTCCCCTTTGGAATGCCATCATATATACTTGTTTCACTTTAAGGATAGTTGAAGTCGTATTTCTCATAAATCTACACGTACGGACTGCATATTACCATTTTCTGCCATTTTTCTGGCTCTCTAATTTTCTAGTAATCTGCAGTGACTTTCTCCCATTGTGGTGGATTTCAGGCGGCCACATTTTTGCTGTTTCTAATCCTGGTTTGCAGAAGTGAAAACACCAAACAAGAATTCTACCATCTACCAGTTTTCTAAACTCATTTATTCTTTTACAGGCTTAAAATCTTATCTGGTAGCATTGGCATCAGTGCCCAGTTCATCACAGAGCACACTCACACATACTTCTGTACTCAGTCTACCAGTCCAGTGCAGTTAGCTTAACCTACACTTCAGAACAATCTAGACAAGAACAGGCCATTCAGCCCAACAAAGCTCACCAAGCCTATCCACTTAATTGTTCCAAAATAACATCAAGTTGAGTTATGAAGGCCCCTAAAGTCCTACTCTCTGCCACACTACCTGGTAGCTTATTCCATGTGTGGGGGGTTCTCAGTGTGAACAAAAACTCCCTAATGGATGTTCATTGGGATGTACAGTATAAGATGCCAAGAAGACCCACTCACTCCCCACAGTGGCCACATCAGAACTCTAACCCAGATCTGTGAAACAGAATCATAATTGCCTGTGCTGGTATGCCACCCAGCTCACAGAATCATGGACTGTCAATAATGCCTAGTGCTGTCCTAACATTTAACATGGCACTGCTTCACTGTAATTTAAAAAAAAATCATAGTACAGTGCATCTGGAAAGTATTCACAGCGCATCACTTTTCCCAGATTTTGTTATGTTACAGCCTTATTCCAAAATGGATTAAATTCATTTTTTTTCCTCAGAATTCTACACACAACACCCCATAACGACAACGTGAAAAAAGTTTATTAGAGGTTTTTGCAAATTTATTAAAAATAAAAAAATTGAGAAAGCACGCGTGCATAAGTATTCACAGCCTTTGCCTTGAAGCTCAAAATTGAGCTCAGGTGCATCCCGTTTCCCCTGATCATCCTTGAGATGTTTCTGCAGCTTAATTGGAGTCCACCTGTGGTAAATTCAGTTGATCGGACTTGATTTGGAAAGGCACACACCTGTCTATATAAGGTCCCACAGTTGACAGTTCATGTCAGAGCACAAACCAAGCATGAAGTCAAAGGAATTGTCTGTAGACCTCCGAGACAGGATTGTCTCGAGGCACAAATCTGGGGAAGGTTACAGAAAAATTTCTGTTGCTTTGAAGGTCCCAATGAGCACAGTGGCCTCCATCATCCGTAAGTGGAAGAAGTTCGAAACCACCAGGACTCTTCCTAGAGCTGGCTGGCCATCTGAACTGAGCGATCGGGAGAGAAGGGTCTTAGTCAGGGAGGTGACCAAGAACCCAATGGTCACTCTGTCAGAGCTCCAGAGGTCCTCTGTGGAGAGAGGAGAACCTTCCAGAAGGACAACCATCTCTGCAGCAATTCACCAATCAGGCCTGTATGGTAGAGTGGCCAGACGGAAGCCACTCCTTAGTAAAAGGCACATGGCAGCCCGCCTGGAGTTTGCCAAAAGGCACCTGAAGGACTCTCAGACCATGAGAAAGAAAATTCTCTCGTCTGAAGAGACAAAGATTGAACTCTTTGGTGTGAATGCCAGGCGTCATGTTTGGAGGAAACCTGGCACCATCCCTACAGTGAAGCATGGTGGTGGCAGCATCATGCTGTGGGGATGTTTTTCAGCAGCAGGAACTGGGAGACTAGTCAGGATAAAGGGAAAGATGACTGCAGCAATGTACAGAGACATCCTGGATGAAAACCTGCTCCAGAGTGCTCTTGACCTCAGACTGGGGCGACGGTTCATCTTTCAGCAGGACAACGACCCTAAGCACACACCCAAGATAACAAAGGAGTGGCTTCAGGACAACTCTGTGAATGTCCTTGAGTGGCCCAGCCAGAGCCCACACTTGAATCCGATTGAACATCTCTGGAGAGATCTTAAAATGGCTGTGCACCGATGCTTCCCATCCAACCTGATGGAGCTTGAGAGGTGCTGCAAAGAGGAATGGGCGAAACTGGCCAAGGATAGGTGTGCCAAGCTTGTGGCATCATATTCAACAAGACTTGAGGCTGTAATTGCTGCCAAAGGTGCATCGACAAAGTATTGAGCAAAGGCTGTGAATACTTATGTACATGTGATTTCTCAGTTTTTTTATTTTTAATAAATTTGCAAAAACCTCAAGTAAACTTTTTTCACGTTGTCATTATGGGGTGTTGTGTGCAGAATTCTGAGGAAAAAAATGAATTTAATCCATTTTGGAATAAGACTGTAACATAACAAAATGTGGAAAAAGTGATGCGCTGTGAATACTTTCCGGATGCACTGTATTTACAGTGAGGTTTGTGATTCACTGCATCAGAAGACCAGGCATTTGCAAATGTCTTTTTTTCCACAGATACACTGATTTTATTCGCACAGCCAACAGGCAGACATGTTAAGTTAATTAGTGACTCTAAAATGGAGACTGTTTAATGTCAGCCATTTCAAGAAAAATGCATTAAACGTCCAAAGAAAAACATAATGCACAAGGCGTTCAAGATGCAAGCCATTTACAAAACAGTGACCTCACAGTCCCCTCAGATTACAACAGTGGTAGCCACCCGGACAAAGATGTTCCTAATTTAGCCAGTTAGATTTCCAAATGTGTGCTTCACAACATTTCCAGTTATGGTAAGTGGTGGCTTTCAGTACCTGAATCAGAATGGTGTCAGCAGTGGGATGCTTTGACAGAAGATGGCAAATGCCCAAAATTGTGGTGATTGTACCACTTCCACAGGTTAACAGAGATGGTAGCCTCATAAATGTTAGGTTTTCAGTCTTTCATTTTTTTGGTCTTTTTTATTATTTTTCAATTGCATACATTTTTTCCATTGCTGGTACTCTTTCTCTAATCCTTTTCCTCAGAATAATTCATTTAGACACCTGTTGCCACAAACTCTGTGCCATGGCATTTATATCCTTTTTATTGTAAGTTTATTAGTCTTTAATTGGATTGCTCTTTTTTTTTCATTTTTGTTATTTTTGGAAAGGATTTTTATTATACTCACTTTAGATATTAATAGTTTTTGAGTGTGGGTCAGGTGTTTTCACTTTTGGCACTCCAAGTCTGATAAATCATGTAAGACTGAGGGCTAAAATCAATGTTTAGTTCAGTAGTTAGATCCCTTTTATGAGGTATTGGCAGGGGATCAGTGCCAGGTAGAGGACAAGCCTCCTCATATGCTGTGATATCTGTTGTAATGGTGTCAGCAGGGGGATTGCCTCCATAGAGAATGCAGGTTCAGTGTGCCAGCCTGGCTTCAGTGCTGCTCCTGTAGACAGTAATGATAGTAGCTGTCCAGAACGTCATCTAGAGAGTTAGGGTTAGGCTTAAGGTTAGGGGTAGGGTTAGTTCACAGCAGTTATTAAGTGTGTACAGTCCACAGCAAGGCTGTAAGCGTTACAGTTCAATGTCTGGTGTGGAGATGAGCTGTGGTAGATGCCAATGTTGTTTAGGGTACATAAGTCGGCAAGCCAATCCAAGCCGTGTCACATACTCAGGAAAAACAAACTAACGTCACAGTCAAGTCAGGACTGCCACAAGTGCAGCTCGAGAATGCCTTTTCTTTAATTTACATTCCTTCTTCTCCTTCTGAACGTGTTTTAATAATAGACACAAAGTCAAATACATAGATTGTTTGCTCTTATATAGTTATTATGGCGCCCAGTGCTATTTTGTTTAGAAACTCTACCCCACACTTTGTGCTTACTACTAGATGCTGGGGCTTTGTAGCTTGAGCCAGTAGCAGGCACCAACTTCCCCAAGCCACTGCTCACTTGGATAGAAACTGCAATTAGGCTGCTTGCTGTCTCAGTGGAAACATGCTAATTTGGACAGTGCCATGAAGCGGGGACGGCTCTCTCAGCTCAGCGGTCTGCAGGGAGAGTTAGGAATGGAGGCCACTAGTTTCCAAACAAGCAACTTTCTTGTGGTCAGATGAAACCAATAAAAATGAGGACCACAATGGTGCACATTATTGGGAATTACAAGGAAGGAAATGACTGTAAACATCTGGTATTGAGAATTATTGTTAAAAGTGAACTCCTCAAGTGCTGCATATACTGACAAGATTGAGAATTTTAACTGTTTATTCTGATGTGCCTTGGTACAAATTTGAGATATGGTAGGGCAGTATTTACCAACTTAAGGCTACCTCTTACTGGTTTGTCCTCACTATTATTGCAAGATATTCCTAAGTGGCAAACTTGGAGCCTTATCCTGTGCAGAGCATTGTAAGCAACCTTCTCAATCCATCAAGAAAAAGAAGAACTCCATCAGCTCAAAGGACTAATGGAGCTTCAAACTTGGACGGTGTGTTTTGTCTGTAGCAAGCTGGCTCCATCAGAGCTCTCCAACAAACTATCAAACAGAACTATGGGGCTTCACCAAACCAGTCAAAATAAACTTCACTATGATGGTAAGATTTAAAAGTGCATTGGAACAATGGGGTTCTATTGTTTGAACCTTCACTTTCTTCACTTGTCCATATCAGTGCATGGCAAACAACAAAAAAATGTAAACTTACCATACTAAATGGAAACAATAACGAGGAAGAGGTCAGTATAATTTTGAAAAATGAACCATGACATTTATAAATGGTACCATTCTTTGGTTGGTCCCATGAAGGATAGGATAGAACCCTGGTGAAGCTCTCTGAGGGACAATGGGCCTACCATATCTTCAGTAGCACAGGGAAGCCTTCAGGTAAGCTTTGTAAAACAGAAGACACACATCACAGTTTTGAAAGTGAGTTTTACAAGTCTATCTAATACAGGATCATAAAGACTGAAGCCTATACTGGAAATATCACTTGCTGCGGTAACAATGAATCTTGGATGAGGCTTAAGTCGATCACAGGGCACATTTCTGCACATGTCCACAACATTATCTCTAAACACACCTATTGCTGTGATGCAGGAGGACACCAGAGTGCAGAACATCCCAGACATAGATACATATTACTAACCGAGAATGGTAAACCGGATGGCATGGACGCAGGTACACGGCGATGGGACCATGAGACGTACTGCGCAGGCGCGTACAGCGCGCGTCTCATAAACCGCACGCGAAGTCGTATCCACCGCGCACGAAGGAGTCACGGCCCAAAAACAAAAGAGCTCAACTGACGTGAATGAGAAATGAAGCAACAACGCGCCCATGGCTAACGACTACCGACACAGCCACGCAAAAAAGAGGACTCTGCGCTGCAGCCCAGATTCAAATGGAAGAGGCTACGGAGGCCCCACGGGTCCATAAAGTACGGAAGGCGCAGGCGTCACCGCCATATTGTGAGTGGCACTACTGCGGAGTGAAGGCGCAGAAGTCACCGCCATATTGTGAGTGGCACTACTGCGAAGTGAAGTTAGGAATAATGTGCTGCTTGGGATTGTACAAACCAGTGAACGCTTTACACCGAATTCAAACACAATACAGCTCAACGAAACAAACACGTGCCCACCTAGATAACTTCAATGAACGCAGGCGCCTACAACGCGCGTCTGAAACTGCGGAAGCAAAGCAGGCACGGGTTCAAAACGAACGAGCTCGACTCACGGATATACAAACATGAGCCCGGCTGGATAAAATCAATGAACGCAGGCGCCTACAACGCGCGTCTGAAATACCGCTAGAAAAGCGGGCACGGCTCCAAGACGAACGAGCTCAACTAATGTATTTCAGGATACCCAACGCTGGGGGTAGGTGAGCAAAGCGAGCTTGTTCAGGGAGAACATAGAAACTCCACATCGGCAGCAACTTAATGGAGATTACCCAGTCTGGTGTAGAACCCATTGTGTCAATTAAAACATAACGTGACATAACATTCTTGAACCCATGTAATCCAGTTCAGGGTGGGTGGTGCCAAAGCCTATTCTTGTAGCCCTGGATGCAAGAGAAGAGCCAACCCTGGTGCCAGTCCTTCACCAGGTCCAACACCAACACTTACACAGGACCAGTTTACGGCCAGAAAATACCCTGAGCTAAGTCCTTCACAGGGAGAACATGCAAACTCCACAGGAACATTCCACAAGCCCAAGAGTCAAACTCAGTGTGCCGGGGATGTATGGCAGCACTGCTAACCACTGCACCAATCAGAACTCATTAACCAAATCAAGTGAATAGACCGTCAACATGGGAGAATCAGAAGTAAGGGTGCTTGGGGAGAAGAGTTAGGTGTGACACATGGACTTACATGCTGTGAGGATGCTTCTTGGCAGCAGGCCCTGGAGGGCTTGTGAGAGTAAAATACATGCTATAAAATACAAGGAAATCCTGAAGGAAAACTTTATGCAGTCTGCAAGAAACCTGCATCTTAGGAGATGATTTGTTTTCCAGCAAGACAACAACCCCAAGCATAAAGTCAAAGCTAACAGGAATAGTTTAGAAACAACAATGTTCAATAAATGTCCTGGAGTGGCCATGCCAGGGTCCACATCTCAATGAATTTGAGAATGTGAGGCTGAACTTGAAAGTGGCTGTTCATTCACAATCCTCATACAACCTGACAGAGATTCATTAGTTCTGCAAAGAACAATGGGGTGAAAATGGTAGTGTCTAGATGTGCAAAACTGATAAGAGACATGTGAGCACAGACTCCAGGCTGGAATGTCTGCCAATGGTGCATATGCCTAATACTGACTTGAAATGGGCGAGTACTTATGTGATCAGATATTTTGTGTTTTATATTTGTAATGAATTTAGCCCACTTTGTAGAGATCTGTTTTCACTTTGACATTAAAGACTCCTTTGATGTTGATTAGTGTCAAAATAAACCAAATTAAACTCACTGTCATTCAATGTTGCATAAAAATAAAATGTCAAAACCCTTGAGTGAGTCAATACTTTTTATAGGCACGGTATATTCAGAAAAATAAATGTACACATTGCACGTTTCATTTTTACAGATCTTGTGTTTAAATTACAGGGTTTGTCCCCCAACAGTTTATATAGTGCCTACAAGAGAAGCACCATCACATGGCCCTGTACCAGGCAAGTCATAACATAACTCAAATAATTTAAAACTCAACCCCATCAATACTCCTTTTATGTTGGGTGAGTGGTACTGCCAACCCCACTGAATGAAATGCAGAATTGTAGGGGACCTTAGCCAGCATCTTCCCACCAATCAGGCTAAAGCCCACAGCACTCTGGGAAACATTCTTACAAGGTACGCTCACTTATTACACACACATACACACACACACACATTACCTTTAAAACACCAATACAGCAATATAAAATCAGGTTTCCCATTTTACAGATTTGCTCATTTTGGGAAAGGATTGTGTTTTATGCTTAAATGTGTTTGCAAATTTTCCCCAAAAAGTTTGCTTTTTTTGCATACTGCAAAAAATTACACACTGGATCAACTGATTTTATGGCTACTCCCACTTTGATGCTTGCCATTACACAACTTTCATGAAACTCAAAACATTTCCAGCAATGATTAACTGATGTCATCCTGGCTTTATTTTTTTCCCAGGGTCCAATGCTCAATGCAATGTCTTGCCAGGTGTTAAGCTAGCAACACTAGCAAAAAAGTTTTGAGACATGATTGGAGGAAGAGACATAGCCAGGAAGCCAAAAAAGGTACTGGAAAGACAGACGCACAGTAGCAAACACAAAACTGCACTTCACAATGTATTGGGGCTAAGAGAGATGATAAAATGTCAGCCAAATAACGGGATACAAAATATGATGCAAAAAGAAGATTTATCAACATTTCATTTTGTCATACAGCCCAACCACCAAAGTACAGTATAAAAGATTTCAACATCATTATCAAAAACTCAAATGCAAATTACATTTTTTATAACGTTTCAATTTTTATCTGATGTTCAAAGTGCAACATCAATGTGATTCATGTCAATGATGATGACTACAATAAAAAAGAGATGTACAAATTCACACATCCTTTAAACTGAATCACAAAAAGCTGACCAGGTGGCTCAATTAAAATGGCTCCAGCCTTCAAGGGCCTCCAAGGTGAAACTGAAGGTCTAAGGCTACACATAGGCACACAAAGCGAAGGTATGACGAGAACATGGCAGAGTCAAAGGGGTGCCCGACCGAGCAGCGAGAGGCCCAAAGAAAACTTCATATACAATACTTCAAAAAGAAATATTTTTCTAGGTAGGAAATTGCCTTGCACATGTCAACATGTTATGATTTGCTTTGGTTTTACATTTGTTTCTATTATTCTGAACTCTGACTTTAGAGCTGCAGAATGTCATTTTGATTTTTTGATTCAAAGACATTTTGATATAGTTATTAAGTAAATAATGTCTTACCGTGACACCATATTTATTTTCATTGTACTTGTATGCAGCCATTTTGAGACTCTTTTGTTTATTGTTTTCAGAGCAGTTGCATAAAGAATATAAGAACATAACAATCGACAGGCAACCATTCAGTCCATCGGGCTTGTTTGTTTTACAAATGGCTACACTCTCCCAAAATCTAATCCAGATCCTTCTCAAAGGTTGTCAAGGCTTCTGCTTCAAGTACATGTCTCAGCAGTTTGTCAAGGTCAGTGCCATGCACTAAATGGTCATCTGAGATTGCAGAGTGAGCTTCAGAAAACAAATTTAGTGTGTGTTTCTGGTAAAAGACTCTAGTCTACAATTTCTGGTTTCTGACTCTGATCAAGACCCTAACCATAACCCTTTTTTTAAATACTTTTTCTTTTTTAAATATAAACCCTAATGTTTATTATTTGTACCCCCGGGTGTAAATAAGACCCCTCTGGGACATACGAATATTTTTGTTTTTAGTATTTTAAATGCTCTTCTTAATAAAGCCCTGGTTATTTTAACTGAAATTAATTTTTATTAAAAAGTAAGTTTGTTATTAACATATGAGGTTCTGTTTTAAAGTATAAGCTCGAATTTGAATTATAAATTATTTTTCAGAGACTTTTTGAATTTATTTTAATAATCTCGTATAAAAAATAATTTATCAGTTTTATCTATGGGTGTAATTTTAAGAAGAATATTTATTTAAAAATTAATTTTGAATGTTAATAGAAGTGGCGGCACGGTGGCGCAGTGGGTAGCACTGCTGCCTCGCAGTTGTGAGACCTCAGGACCCGGGTTCGCTTCCCGGGTTGAGTTTGTTATGATCATTTTAACAATATGTTCAATCAATGGGGCAAGCTTATGGCTTATTTAATTTTTGCACAACGTTGCCATCTGCTGGGAGATGGGGGTAAGTGCCCTATTTGAGTTATTTAAATTATATTTATGTATTTGGCTGACAACTTTATCCAAGGTGGTTTACATTTATGATAAAATTGCTTAGATCTCTGTTGGTTGTCTAGTTGGAGCACAGGCAAGTGAACTGACTTGCTCAGGGTCACACAGTGTCAGTAGTGGGATATTAACTCACAACCTCGGGGTTTGAAGTCCAAAGCTTTAACTACTACACGATAAAAACAGAGACACCACAGCCTTGGACAATATCTAAAAAGCCTGGTCCCATATTCAATGCTCCTTGGTCCAGCATGAGACTAAACAGCCACATCCAAGTTATGGCCATTCTGCTGGCATCTTAAAATTGCCATGTTTTAAGTTAAAATATAAATGCATTATACTTGTAACCTTTACAACCATGACAGATACTGTACTGTATAGCTTACCAATAAGAACAACAGCGTTCAAATTCCATTTTGATCCACTTCTAACGCCTACCCTCTATCCAGTCCAACAGCAACTACCACGGCTGCACAGGTCAGCTCCTCTTTCCAGATATGTAAAATGTCTTCTCGCTTGACATAACATCACTTATTTTCCTGTCCCATGCCAGTTTTTCACTTCTTCTCCTGTATTAAATGTTCATGCTGGTAGTTCAGTTTTATGATGCTCCTCTAACCCCTAGGGATTGATTCGAGTCTAGTGGAGACGTTTAGTCAGAATCTTTAGCTCAGGCCCACCATCACATCACTTCTTGCGCTCTGCTTGCCATTTAGCACCTGAGTTGACTACACATGTATGAGCTCTATAGTTGGTCCTTGTAAGATTAAATAGAAATGTTGACTCTGGTTTGGTTGTCTGATATTGCTGGGTTTCTGTTATTCCTGGAACAATATTGAAGTCCAAGGATAAACAAACCATCAGTGAAGGAATGAAGGTGCTGCATATTGGTTGGCCATGTGAGTAAGAACGTCACTGCATTGTATTCTGTACACATATGACAATGAACTTGAATCTGAAGGAGGCTTCACTATTTACTGTGGTGTAACAGTAACTGAGTGTTGTTAAGATCTTGTTACTCCTCAGTGATGGACTACTTGGCGTAATTTACAGTAGGTAGTCCATATTGGAAGGGGTCATTGAAAATGCTTGTGGTCTGGTAATAAAAAGAAAGCCGTCTGTATGCCGCATATCAGGGAGTCCCGCACAGATCTGTTGGATTTATGAGAGTGCCACAACAATTGCATTACAATCGCAGGTGGTCCATCTTTACTCTGATACATTTTTTTTGCCTCTTTCTGCCTTTAATAAGATTATTAGCCTGCATTACTAAGAACATGCTGCAAATTTCAGTTTCATCTGAAAAGGACTGATGGTTGCTGAAATTTATATTATGAACAGCGGGCATAAAGGAAAAGACGACGCACTGCTGAAGTGAATCTGTGCAGATATTAGAAGTCCGAGGGGCAGCGATTTACTAAATGGCCAGTTAGTCCTTCATAAGGTACACTCTCAGTGTTCCTTATAATTCTAGTTATTTAAAAGATCATTTATACATTTAATTATTACTCATTTGCTTTAAGAATATTTATTGATTCATTTACTCATTTTTTTTAAATATATCCTTTTCAAACATTATTATTGATTTATGCACTGATTAACTTGTTTTTTGTTCTTGCTCTTCTTTTTAATTAAATCCTTTAAAAACATTGATTTATTTATTTGTGCTGCCTGAATGCTCAATGAGCTACGAGATGTAGTCCTCTTCAGGTCCACTCTACAGTCCTGTCCTGCTCTCCGTATATAAATCACCGTAAGCACATTTCACTTCTAGGACGTCCACCATAGGTCACGCTGCAGCTGGGGGTTTTAGGCAGCTCCAGATTAACCCTGTCTGGGGTCTGAGGGTTGGTGTACTTGTGCCCTACCACAGACTGGCAATTTTAAGGGGGTTCTCCTGCCTTGTATCCAGCACTGCTGAAATAGGCTCAAACAACCAGCAACCTTCAACAACCTTGAACAAGTGATCACCCAGTATGAGCACAATGTCCACACTGAACCTCACTTAAAACAGTTGCCTGTTCTCACAGCATAAAAATAGTCCAGCAAACTAGCATACTGCATTAAAAATGTATAAAAAAAAAAACTAATATGTATTCTTGAAATAATCAGATAGACATTATTGCACATTTTCAGTTTAGGTTTTAAACTAGACATTCCAAAGTCCAAACCAGAAATCAGCAACCTTGACTCATCTTACACAGAAATAGAAAAATTCACAGACAAAATGACAACATTAATCCCTTACCTGGCATAAGTTCTTGCCTTGTTGGGAGTCTAAATTTTTTATCAGTTTATCGGGGGAAAATTCAGAGGCTCCCATTCCTTTAACCATCTCTCTTACACCGTCGGCAGCCACTACAGTAGTTTATACTGCTGGCAGGCAGAGGCTTCTGATTCTGTTTTGACCGTCTGCCAGAAAGGGAGGAGGATGAAAAGCCATACATGTGCCTCTCATCAAATCACCAGTCAGCCTGAAGACTGAGTGACAAACTTCTAGATAGATAGATAGATAATGTAAGGCACTACATTAGACAGATAGATAAATATATATGACAATATATTAGGCAGGCACACAGACAGATATTTAAGGCAATATATTACATATATAGACAGAGAGACAAACAGAAGATGAGATAAGATCACACATACAGTGAGGCACAGATAACAATATTAGACAAACAGACAAAAATCAAAGACACTATACTAGGCAAACAGAGAACTATATTAGACATAGAAATGTAAGGCACCATATTAGACAGACAGACAGACAAATAAATAAATATGTAACTCTATTAGACAGAGAGATATTTAATGCATTATACTAAACAGACAGAGAGATATGTAAGGTTGTATTAGACAGACATAAGACTAAATTAGGCAGGCAGGCAGCAGTGACTTTTCCAGAGAAAGTTTTCTTTTTCATCAACAACAACAACAACAATCCTCTTTGTTCTCCTGTTGACAGCATTTGAAATTTCTAGGACTGGCAGGAGTCACTCTGCTTTGTTTCAGAGCTCTGCCTCCACTCTGATTTCTAGCTCATGAATTTTAAAAACATCCTTTCACTCAAGTGTCCAATAAGCATTTTGCTTTTGACCTTTTTATTCAAAAAGACAACCACACTGAAATGTTGAGCTAGCCTAACTGTACAGCATGGTCTAGCACAAATAAACATCTATGTGCCCTCTCAAACCTGCTTAATGCAATTTAGGACTGCAGGGCAGGAACCAACCCTGGGTGTCACGCCAGTCCATTCCCAGAAACACACACTTGGTGTTTGCTCAGAAACACTTTGGGGTTGGGGGGGAGCATTGAGGGGTGGAGTACCAAGAAAGAAAAAGTGTACAATGAGAACAAGCAAAGCCCACACACAAATAACAAATCAGGTGTAGATGTGTATTCTGGATCAATGTGGCTACAGCCCTAACCACTGTTGCACTGTATCACCCCACATACATAAACACAGAAAAGAGTGCTGGTGAATAGCAGGCCAGAAAGCTGGTTATTCACTTTGTCTAAATCAAATTTAACAGTTTGTCTTGGGTCATTTTTATCAACAAACCACTCTTAGTATTTCTAGAAAAGGAGGAGGGCCAAAGTAATGCAGAGACAGAAGAAGCAGGGAAGCAGCCTGAACAACGTGAATCTCTCCTGTTTGCACATTATTCACGTTACCATCTGAGATATGAAAAGTGGACTGTCCAGCAGACAGCAGCCTCTCGACTTGCATGGTTGTACTGAAGCAGTGTCTTAAAAACTGCAATGGAGAGCACCAACATTTTGAAAATGCCTTTTAACTGTAAAATAAAATGTTTCAAAAGTACCGGTAAATGGAACATTTAATTATAGCATGTTTAATAGTATTCATTCTTTAGCTTGTCTAGCCCTAAACCTAACCCCTAAGCTTAATTATAGCCCTATAAAAATAAAATGCAATAAAATAGATTTGTATATACTGTACAAAAAATGAAAACACTTGATGCTGTAAAAATTCCCTTAGGGTCTCCGTGTGCAACACCCAAACAGAGTGATGCACTGTCACCAGCAGGGGCATCCTAAGAAGAACAGGCTATTCAGGCCATTCTCTGTTCTCGAGATTTGCAAGTCCCCATAATCCTCCTGTCCACCACACTGTTTGGTCACTTATTCCATGTTATCTATTTTTCTGTATGTGGTGAAAAACTGCCTTGGGAAACTTCGGCTGAGAGAGGAGTTAAGAACTTTATTCTTCCATCAGTGCCCCCAACCTACATATTCTGGTTGTCTGATTCATTTTATAGTAACAGCCGGCGTCCATCCTAATTCCCTTCATAGCTTTTGACCAAGTCACATGATGAGATTAATTTCATCAGCAGACCCAAATTAATGATTATGGGTGTGTCTATGGTTTTTCAGATATCTAAACACTGTGTTGGATGGGAGTCTCTTATTATCTAACAGGCAGCTTCTCAAGTTTCAATCATAAAAATCAATGACTGTCTCATTGTAAAATGTCTGTGCTTTTTCCTATCGGAGTGACAACTTAGCCCACACCAAATCATGTCATGATGGTGCAGAAGGCCTCCACTGATGCAGATTTCTCTTGGTGAGCAGCTTGCCCCCCTTAAACATTACTCATTTCTATGCTCTTCTGTTCTAGCGTGTGTTTGCAAGTTATTTTGTGTGTATAGAACTCATTCCAGACCTTTTCAATTTTATTCCTGTGTCGTCATTCAGTCTCTTGGACTGTATCCAGCCACTCACACATTTCTGCGAACTGACCACAGGCCAGACTGAGATGGCTTACTGTTCGCTCCGTGTTGACCATCCATATTGAAGAGGCACAGCATGGTGGTGCAGTGTTTGATTCTGCTGCCTCCTGCGTTCAAATCTGAGCCCAGGTACTGCTACGTCTACATGTTCTTGCTGTGTCTCCAATGGTTTTCCACGGGATACTCAAGCATTTCTTCTGACATTCCAAAGCCAGACATGTTTGGCTTTTCTAAAGTGATCTGTGTGAGTATAAGGCTATGTCTACACTACAATGTTTTAAATTAAAGGAAAATGATATCCGTCCACACTTGTATTTTCACAACATATACGAAAGCATCTCCATCCACACTACGAATGGAAAACACATATGATGTAGATGTTCACCTTACACTGGGAAAGCTACATCAGAGGAAACATCTTAGCGGGTACGGTAACACTGCCAACCATAAGATTTATCATAAAACTATAGCAACAAATAATTTTTGCTTTTTGTTCATATATGCAGCATTTAAAAATTCCACAAAACCCAATTTAGATGCCTACAGGTAAGCAACACAACAAGCAGTGTGGAAAGCAACTCTTCTGTGCCGACTATGTTGGAATATGGTTTTCTTCTAGGAAGTGTCACTAGTCAGGGAATGAGACGCTGTAACGAGCAGGAACCAATCAGAGTGGAGCCACATAATATGCACAAACCACTTAGAGCATGTTTTCAAAACTGTACATTTTCACCCATCCACACTACAAAGCCGAGCCAGCATTTCCAGAAGTATACGGCTCTGGAGGGTATTTTCAAAAGTCTCCGTTTTCATGAGTGGTGCAGATGAAAGGCAAAAATGAAGACTACATTTTTTAAACAAAGACATAGTAGTATAGACATAACCCAAGTGTGTTCTGGACTGGTCCAGGATTCATTCCTGCTTTGATAGGCCTCTCTAACTCAGAACTGGATTAGCAGGGTAAATAAAATGGATGGATGAGGTGAAATCAGCCTGCCCACAAGTGCTTAATGGAAAACGGGCACTTCGAGTGGCATTCACCAGTGCAAAACCTGGCAGCAATCACAACTGAATATGTGAATTACAAGTGACAGAAAAGCCACTAGAAGAGATAGACTTGACAGTGCAGCACCACCAGAGGACGGCATTCCCATTAGGGTCAGCAAGAAACAACACTCCTACTTGTCACGGGGTAGAGATAGCAGTGAGTGACCATGGGATTGATGGTTTGCCAGTCAACAGCACATAAATGCACTCAAACTTGTAATTCAATCATAACTGTCACAAAGTGACACTATTGTGGCGACTACGAATGTCTCATATTTACTATAAACTACAGAGTAACAAGCAGGAAAAAAGAAAACATAAACCAGCAAACAATCAAAATATAGTCCATCTTTCCAGGGAATTTAAGGAGTGGATTTTTCCACTTGCGTCTTAGTGAGATTGTAACTTGACCAGTCAGTGGCCTTCCTGTCATTCAAGTCACTGGTCTGAGGACTCTTTGCTCTCAGACAGTCCGTCTACAGCAGCCAGCTGTTTGATGTCCTTTTTCAAGTAGTCTGCCAGTGGTGGTCTCCTTCCTATCTTTGCTAATGCTGACTGCAGTACAGTAGCCCCCATTAGGTGGCCTTCTATCTTTGTCAGTCACACAATCAGAGGAAACTACAATGACTGATCTCTACATGAAGACCCCACAAGTCAGCCACCCTCTCCATAATGTTGCTTTTCAAGTCACACCCAAAGGCCTTAAAGGAACCTAACACCTAACTAAGACTTTTTGACTTGAAGACAGGACTTGGGGTCTTCAAATCAAAATGTCAATCCCATGAGGCTTCAAGTTTTCTCAATATGTGCAAGATGGTAGCTCCAAAAGTAAGGATTTAACAATATTTCAGCAAAACAGCATGCATTTTGCATATTTTTATCAAGTGACTGGATAACAGACGTGATGATTACGTGACACAGGTAATGTGATATGTTTTTTTTTCTATGGATGCTTTTCACATCGCTTCCCAATATACCATTATATACCATAGCCAATTAGCTACTATTGGCTTCTGTCATGTGATAAACTTCTCTCTCTCTCTCCATTCCGCATAAAACGCGAAATATTTTTTTTTGGCCATCACTACAATGTACATGAGGTAACATATAAACAAAATATAATTTTAGGATGGAGCATTCTTTTAAATCTAATGTTCTAATGTACTCATTCTAATTAGTAAGGAAAGGGACCAAGGCCGAATTACCAACAATACATTAAATGTAAGCAAAGAACAGGCAAGGGAGTGGGGGACAATGACAAGATTTTGAAAAAGTTATAATAGTTACAGGAATATTGTGACCACCTCCAGGCCTGTCTCTTCTGGTCTCAACCAGCTTAATCTCAGCCGCTCATCAAAATGATGTCTGTCGTCAGATGACCAACTGAGCAAGTCAAATCAATAACGCAGGACTCCTTTCTTGTATTTCCTTTTTCCAACAACACATTAACCAATTTTATCTTTTAGAAGACTTTCTTGCAGTATTTTTTATTGTTGTTTTTGAATATTTAGGTTATATTTTTCCTTGCATTCTGTTTTTTCTTGTCAAGTAACTGTTTCATCATGAGTCTCTGGGTGGTTACATTAGTGGGTACCAGTTCACTCTGCACATAGGTGAACTCCTATTTAATGACTGTGATCTTATAAATATATAAAGACAGAGGTGTTCTGCCTCTGAACTTTTATTTGAGAACACAAAGATTCTCACTAATTTACCAAAAAAAAAAAACAATAAATCACTTCAAGAATTTCAGGTGCTGTGCCCTTTCTGACAGTTTGGTTTTGTTCTTCTTGCTGTTTGAAGTCTAATTGATTGACCTCACATGAGTAACTACATTTTCAATTTTCTGCCTTCATTATCTGTACAGCATTACTTTTTCAAGCCATGAAATTACTGCCAGCCATCACAATCTACAGGGTTACCAGCTTACAATGGCCTCCGGTGGTGTGTGCAGTCACCAAATGCACCTCAGCCAAGAGCTCTTTAATGGATGATCATTTTTGGATAGCCAGAGTGTCTCTTAACCCAAGAGGAATGCTTTTGCTGCCACCTGCCATCTGGAGAATTTGCACTTGTTTGGATGGACAGGCAGTCTTGGCACATGATGGGTTCTTTGCCATTTACCAGTGTCTGATTGTACCTAGCTGGTGTCGTCTTCTAAGTGGAGAGGGTCCTGAAAATGTCTATCTAGCCTACCTTGGAAGGCCCAGGCTGTTCACCTGCTCTACTGCTTTAGATTTTTACATTTGGAACTCTTCAAGTGCAGCTTCACTGCTTGCCTGACACTTTTTTTATCTATTTGACAACTTCAGACACTGAATTACAATTTTTAGCTTTCAAGAAGAGGACTTTCTCTTCACCGGTTAAAATAAAGAACTTTATTGTACTTCAGTCTGCATCCTCTTCTCTGGTGTCACTCTGTGCCAAGTGCAATACAGCAGGGCCGATTACAAATGGGACTGTGAGGAGATTGAGCAGTATAGTGGACTGGCTCATTTTATGTTTTGTTTTCACTAAACTGTGGATTTGTTCAAACCAGGAATTTTAGTGTGGAAAATGAGAGAGAAAAAAAAACTCAGTTGTGGGGCCATGAATCTTTCCAGCTTTTGACAGTAAGAAAACCTCAAAAAACTGTAGGCTCTTTCTGGCATGGGCATACATTTCTGGGAAAATGAAAATGACATGCTTTATTTTGTAAGCCCGGCTTCTGTTGACTCAAATAAGCACGGTCTAGAATTAGCTAAAGCAGAAGATTCTGCTGGGATTTATTACTCAGAGAAGACATTTACCCAAGAAATACTCACGGTTTGTTGGAGACCCTGCAAGAGCAATTAAATAACTAAATGCAGTCTGCGGCAGCAAAGCTAAAAGGAGTCCAAACTGAATCCAAGACAGCTTTATCAATCAGCTCCAAAATAAAAATAGGTGGAAGGGCATCCTAAACTAATAACGTAATAAATATCTCTGCAACCGAGGCTGTAAACTGCTTTGAATGGGGAGCAGTGCATTACGCTGAGGGGGTTTGCAAAGCACTGGCACCCATCTGCCATACCTGGAGATAATGGATCATCCCTCCTGCAGGAAACTTGACAAATGGAAATGGTCATGCAATAGTGAAATTCAGATGGCAATTTTCAGGAAACTTGGGATGTCTGCTGTATATGAGGAATTGCTTTTCTTGTACAGTACTTAGGATAGAAGATATAGTAAAACCATCTAAGGCACCTCTTCCACTTCCCTGTGTTTTTAAGATCAGTGCACAATAAAGATGGGCTGGGGCTGCCATTAGAAGTACATTAAACTTCTGCCACACTTCCACTTTCCATGCTGTAATCTGAATGACACACATAATACCAAACATGACTGACATCTAATGTGTCATTCTTACCCCACCACACTGGCAGTACTATTACACTTAAATTGCATTCATTTATTTAGATTATTTCTTCTACTTTAATTGTATGTCACTAAATTGTGTATGCTGGTGGGGCACTTTGTACTGCTGCCTCACAGCTCTAGGAAACTGAGCTCAAATTCCAGTGGGTCACTCTCTGTGTGGACTTTACATGTTCTTCCTGTGCACTTTTCAAGCAACATTGCCATATAAGGTACACAAAAATTAGCTTTTAACAATACAGAGCCTACTTCTAAGACAATGGTAAGTACTGAAGTAGACTTGTGGTTATTCCAGTTTTGATATGTGGGCTATGGCACACATTATTTCAGGTTAGGATGACACACACGGACATCTCTTATAATAATATTTAAGGGTGAGTTCAGTAAAAAGTTTGGAGTAATATTTTGGTATTTATAAAGTCTTTATTTGCAGAAGCCAATTTTGTGGTAAACCTTTCTACTGGAAGTTAGTGCAAATATTTATATTCCATAAAGGGGAATCTTTGATTCTGAACTGAACATCTGAGAAAAGTCATATCCACCTGTTTTTGAGGTAGAATCTTCACATAAACAGGATGAGAGCAGACTGCTGCTTTAAATAGCTGTACCTAATTTGAAGTTTAAGATAAACATGGATATGGGGCTTATAGGCACAAAACTCTTTGGTAAGGAGATGAAACAGAGTGGCTCTGAAGCTAGGGATCTGCACTGGCAATTAGAAGGTTGCCGGTTCGAATCCCGTAAATGCCAATAGGGACTCTGCTCTGTTGGGCCCTTGAGCAAGGCCCTTAACCTGCAATTGCTGAGCGCTTTGAGTAGTGAGAAAAGCGCTATATAAATCCAAAGAATTATTATTAACAGGAATGTTTAATCTAGAGTGCCAAATCAAAATTCAATGAAAAGAAACATACCCTAAGTTTGGAGCAGCAACTCCACTCAGTTCTTCCAACATTTACCCAAACTACTCATATTGTTATATTCCCATCAAAAGAGTTAGCTCAATTCTTGTTTGAAATGGAGATAGATACCTAATGGGTTACATTCCTGGTGTAATGCTGAGGACTCTATTGTGCAGAGAGACAATGATGCTACCTAATGCACAGGACTCCCTAGAAGAAGATCACAACATACTTCAATTAATCAATAATTACTTTAATAATGGCTGCTTACTCAAGCAGCGGGGGTGCCACAGTGGTTGACACCTTTGGATTCAAATTGAGGCCTTGCTTGCTGTCTGTGTGGGGTTAGCATTATCCCCAAACACCCCCAACTGCTCTTGTTTCCTCTTCAAAATGGATATTGCTTGTAATGAAAACACAAACCCAGGGGACAGTTTTCTCTTAAGGTATTCTTCCACTGCTATTTCAACTTACTCTCGGGCCCCTTGTCATAGCCCTTCATACCTTTAAATTAATAATAAGTTTTCCCCCTAAAAAATAATAATAATGGTTCCCCTAAAAATGCATCACTTAATGCTGATGATGTCTCACAATATCTGGGTCATGCACTGCATGACCATTTATATCCCGAGTCGTTTTAAGTCCTTTGAGTCTCTCTTAAGCTATAAAATTAACTGGCATAATCTACTCTGTTGTTGTTTAAAACCCATGGCAAACAATACACAAATTGCATCTCCCCCTGTTCAAGTAGCTGACTCACTTACATACTTTGAACTAGATGTCTTTCCATCATTACAATCAGTGATATCGCCCAACAATTCTCACGTATTTAAAAGTATTAAAGGATTCATCACACAGTAGTCCTTCCTTCCCATTATCGCTTTGCTCCAGTTTGGCTGTTCTTAACATGAATATTGTTCCTTGCCTTAGCTACATTAGTGCTCTGTTGCCCCTTCCTCCTCCCCTCAAATTCTGGTCTAACATTGAGTCATCATTTTTTGCATTCTTAAAATAAAAAAAGACCTAGCCTCACACATTCTGCCTTAAATAGGGAATGAACTAAAAAGGGACCATAATTTGAAGAAGCAATTAAGTCTGTGTCCACTATGGTACCAGCATACCCTGATTTCCTGAAACCCAGCCCTATGTTTAGGAGGCAAGCCCATAGTTTTTCTAATATGGTCGGATCAAGGCATCTCTATCTCTGGAGATATTTTTGACAACACTGGCCTCTGCACCTTTCAGTTCCTGAGGCTCAGCTATAAAGGTACTATTCCTAGTCTTCATTCTTGTTTTACCTTCAGCTAAGATCAGTCATTAAAGCCTGTAATATACCACTATCCTTACATCTCTTAAAATTGATAACCCAGAACCCATATACCCATGATCAGTAGCGGTACTCTATGCAAGGTTACATGAAGACTTTTACCAACCCCCAAGGACACAAGCTGTATCTGACCACTAGAAGATTTGCTATACAGCTGACCTCAGTTACCTTCTGCTTTCTGTGCCAAACTAGGGCACTGGGGACCTTCCTACATATGTTATGGGACTGCTTTACTATTGCAGTCATTTGGTCTAAAGTTGCTACCTTTATGCCTTCTATCTTCCCTATGGTCATACCTCTACTTCAGCAGATATTTTTATTACCAGACCTCACCCCCTCACCAGTTATATGCAGAAAGTCCCATTTTCACTTGGGACAATTGCTGTCAAATCATCTCTGGCCTCCTGTTGAAAATCACTAGACTCTTTCTCTTATTGTTTGGAAGGCATCCTTTTTCAGTATCACCTGGTTACAGCATTCAGCAACTAGGAATCATGGGGCATTTGGGACAATGTTACCTAAAGGTATCACTGAGCACATAAAGTACAACAACAACAAGCATCCAGTCATCGGTGTTGATAACTAAACTGGTGACCCATGCGATGTGGGGTCCCCAGGCATCTTTTCTCATCTCCTGAGTCAGACTGGGAATCTTGATCCTCTACATTGAAGGAAAAAGGTGGCGGGAAGCAGAGGAGTTTTTATTTTAATTTTACATATTCTCATTTGTGGTGGCTCTACAACTTAAGGATTTGGGCTGGTAACTTGAAGCTTGCCGGTTTGAATCCCAGCAGTGAAGGAATGCTACTCTGTTGGGCCCTTGATCAAGGCCCTTATCCTGCAGTTGAACCAGAGGTGCTATACAAATAACTGGCCCTGTGCTCTGAACCCAAAACTCTCCATGTGTCTCTGGAGAGTAAGTTGGGGTATGTGAAAAATGACAAATTCCTAACCGAAAATGGAAAGCTCCCTCAACATTTGGATTTTAGAGCTGGAAAAAATAGAAGAATCAGTCACAAAACAACAAGAAGTTCCTTGCTTTTCCAAACCCATTTAATCCTGCATGTTAGCTGAATCTGCCAAATTCACCTAACATACACTTTTTTCAGAAATTAAGGCAACTGGAGTGTCAGGAGAAAATTCACGGAAAACACAGTGAGAAATTCCACAAACAAATCCGGCACAGTGACATAATACCTAAATAACAATGCTAATCACTGTGAACCAGTC